>NC_054475.1:2515000-2872632 GCF_017639515.1 Carcharodon carcharias | reverse complement strand
CAAAACTGCTACAGACATTTCCATCTTCACCCCACCCCCACCCCCACCAACCACCCCCCCCCACCCACATCAAAACTGCTACAGACATTTCCATCTTCACCCCACCCCCACCAACCACCCCCCACCCCCACCCCCACCAACCACCCCCACCACCCACACCCCCACCAACCACCCCCCCCACCCACACCCCCACCCCCAACCACATCAAAACTGCTACAGACATTTCCATCTTCACACCCCCACCCCCAAACACATCAAAACTGCTACAGACATTTCCATCTTCACCCCCCCGCCCTCACCCCCAACCACATCAAAACTGCTACAGACATTTCCATCTTCACCCCCCCCAAACACCCCCACCCCCACCCCCACCCCCACCCCCCACCCCCAACCACATCAAAACTGCTACAGACATTTCAATCTTCACCCCCACCCCCATTTCCATCTTCACCCCCCCCACCCCCAACCACATCAAAACTGCTACAGACATTTCCATCTTCACCGCCACCCCCCCCTCACCCCCACCCCCACCCACACCCCCAACCCCACCCACATCAAAACTGCTACAGACATTTCAATCTTCACCGCCCCCACCCCCACCCCCAACCACATCAAAACTGCTACAGACATTTCAATCTTCACCCCCACCCCCAACCACCCCCCACCCCCACCCCCAACCACATCAAAACTGCTACAGACATTTCAATCTTCACCGCCCCCCCCCCCTCCCCCCCCAACCACATCAAAAGCTGCATTTAATTTAAGCTGCAGTAGTGGATGACAAAAAGCGAATGTGGTGATTCTTAGGGAAAAAAGACAATTGTGAAGGTAAATATATAATCAACAAAAAAAAATTAAAAATACCACATGTACAAGGAAATAACATTCTATGATTTCACGGATTAAAATCAAAACAGGGGGACATCAAGACAAGACAAGGGTGATAGCGAACGGATACTTTACCACCGGTTTCCACTGAAGAGGCTGATGAAGAGAAGAGGAGAACAGGAGAAGAACGTCTAAGATCGGGAAAAAAAGAAGAAAATACTAACCAAATCCATGCAGGTCTACACTCCAGTTCCCAATTGATTCTCAAATAAACTAGGAGAGTCAGTGGCAGTAGTGCATACATATAAATATTCACATGTAAAAGTGGATAGTGCAAGAGGACTAGTGAACAGCAAATGTAACTCGTTTCTTCATAAAGGAAGATATACCCAATCCAGGGCATTTTAGTTACTTAATTTTGCTAAATAACTCTCTAGACATGGAAGATAATGCAAAATTGGCACGAATGTGTAAATGGAAGGTTATTTTGAAGCTACGATAAGGAATTATTCATTTCTTAAGGATCGGATTCAAAAGCAGGGAGGCAATGTTAAATTTATATTGAACCTTGGCTAGACCACACTTGGAATACTGTGTGCTATTCTGGTCTTCATATTCTAAAAACAATATTGAATAACTGGAGAGAGTGCAAAAAAATTTCATGTAATCAGGATACAATCAGAATCGAGAGGAAAGATTGCACAAGCTTGGTGTCATTTCTCAGGAAAAGAGATGACCTGGATAGAGGATTTTAAACTTATGAAGGATGTTGATAGGGTGGCCATGTAGAAACTGTTTCAACTTGTTGGTATGTCCATAACAAAGAGACATAAATATAATAGATCAAATAAAGATGTTAGGAGGAATTCTTTATCCAGACAGTGGTGAGGATTTGGAACTCGCTGGCGCATAGAATGATTGAAGCAGATAGCACTGATTAATTCAAGAGGAAGCTTTGATGGATACACGAGGAGAGGGAAATAGGGGCAGTTATGGTGGGAGAGGATTCATGCAAAGTATAAACACCAGCAAAGAGCATTTAGGTTAAATGGTCTGTGACTGTGTTCTGGTTTCTACATAATTGTATCTGGGTGGTACCAATATTATAAACCCACCAAAAATAGCAGTAAAATTGATTTCAGTATGTCTGAAAACATCTGGGAAAAAACTGAGAATGGCCAGTTTGCCATAAAACCTCAATTAGTTAATTGAAAGCCCTCAGGAAGAGAATCCTGTCAACTCTACCCACTCTAGCCTCTCATGTAATATTCTTATGTAGTTGACTCACAGTGCTTTCTGAAGTGGCCTAGCAAGCCACTCTGTTGTAACTCTGGGCAATAAGTACAATCTTTCCAGGTTCACCAATGGCCTGAGAACATTTTATTTTTCAATTCCCAATGAATGACAGTTATAGGCTTATATGCTGTCTACTACCACTGATATGAATAAACTTAATTTTGGCTAATGTCATTATCCTTGTTTCTAACCTGGGAATTGTTGCCTGTACAGTACAAGTAAGTGTTCTTATAAATTCTGTTAGATGTTATTTGCCAATGTCATGTAGAACTTGTCACACTGTAAATAAACTAGCCAAGACAGATTATTCCATTTTGATGTTTGTAATTGAATGCATATTATAGGAGCAACGTCTTTGCGAGCTGCAGTTTGTGTAGGGTTAGTCTTAAGACACATGTCTATGTCCTGATTTTCTTCTCCTCTGCACTAATGTAGCAATGTAAGATTTTTTAACAAAGTCAGAGAGTCATTGGCAGAATGGTAATGTCATTAGTCTAGTAATCCAAAGGTCCAGGCTAATACTCTGGGGGCAGGGGTTTAAATCCCATCACCACAGCTGGTGGAATATGAATTCAATCAATTAATGAAAATCTGGAATTGAATGCTAATCTCAATAATGGCCTCATGAAACTATCATTGATTGTTGTAAATATTCATAGGGCTCACTAATGCCCTATAGAGATGAAATCTGCTGTCCTTACCTGCTCTGGTTTACATACGACTCTAGGCCTACAGCAATATGGTTGAGTTTTAACTGCGCTCTGACATGGCCTAGCAGGCATTCAATTTCACCAAACTGCTCACAATCACCTTCTCAGGGGCAACTAGGGATGGGCAATAAATGGTGGCCTTGCCAATAACTCCCAACTCTCATGAAAGAGCAGAAAGAAAAAGTGTTCTAAGAAGATTATCCTCTTTTGACTCATCCCAGCACCTTGGACCAGAATGTTCAAGGGTGGGTGGGCTTCACCTGTAGCCTGTTGTCTCTAGGTGAGAAAAGTGAATTGAGGTGACTAGATATTATAAGTGTAGAGGAAAACCAAGAAAATAGTACCCAGAACACGACAATTGAAAGTGGTATTCACTTGGATAAAGGACATCAAATAAGTAAGGAACTAGCCCAAATAAATTAGAAATAAAAATGGCAGCTAAGATATAGCATATATATGTGGAAATTTTCAGGAAGTATTTAGAGTAAAAAATTAGTAAAAGGAGTGCAGGGAAAAGAGGAGTTAATTTGATGAGTAGAACTATTAAAATTGAAAAGATGCATCTGGCATATCTAGTGCTAATCAAACAAAACAAAACCAAGTGGAATATAAAAAATGACAAAGGGGAACCAACAAAGGAGAGAAGACACACTGCAAATAAATTTTAAAATAATTTCAAGCAGGAAACAAAGTATGATAGCTAAGGATTTTATGAACACATAAAAAGTAAAAGAATTGTTAAAGAAAGGGCAGACTTATTAGAGATGAAAAACAACATTTACTCAAGGAGATGGAATGGCAGAGGTATGAAATGAGTCAATTCTTTCAGTTTTCACAGAATGAGAATGAAAGGCTGCATGAGGACAATATGGGGCAATTATATTAGGTAATTGTAGATAAAGGAGTGCAACTAAAGAGGTTTGTGGATAAAGTATTGAGGTGGGTTGGGGGGCTCTGATGGAAAGCATCTTAGACAGCTGAGGGAATTCAGGGAAGATACAGCAGAGAGTCTGAGCACAATTTTTCAAACATCATTGAAGATAGAGTCTGTGGCAGAATATGTTTTACCAACAGGTTTCCAAAGCAATATCTGTTTAAAAAGTGAGCAAGAGATAAAATGGGTAACTATACATAGGTTACCATAATATCAATAGTAGGCAAGCTGCTAGAAGCCATGATATGGAATGACATTAACATCCACTAGAAAGACTTGCATTAATTAAGGACCATCAGCGTGTTTTCAAAATAAAACGAGTATTGCCTGAAAATGTTAATATTCTTTAAGGAAATAATGGTATCTTCAAAAAATTTCTGATAAAGTGCTACGTAGATGATTGTTAATAAAATTAAGGCATCATGGTATTGTAGTGATTATGAGGTCTGGTGTCTTCTGGCACACTAGTAGCACCCCCACCTCCGAGCCCCACTCCAGGACTAGATGGCCACTTAAGGTGCATTCTTAATCTGGCCAAACAGGTTCATTATCACCCTGTAAATCCTTCCAATAGGCCTATGGCAAGTGGTGATTGTGAGAGAGTCTCCTGGTCAGCCAGAACCTGCAGAAGGCACAGCAAACCACTGCAGTACCTTGTCAAGCATAACCATAGACCAACACATGGAAATTCATGGTTGCCAACACCTTCTTAGGGCATGGTAACTGAAGAGAGGGTTAGTGTGTGAAGTTGGCTATAGGGCAAAAAACATAGTACCATTTATAGGTTATTCTTTTTAAATTTAAAGAATATGAGTAATGGTGTGTCCCCACTTGCTTGGAATTAATGTTAATGATCATTGCTTTTCACAATATGCATATAAATGACCTGGACTCCAGTATAGGTGGTATAATATCAAAATTTTCAGATGACACAAAATCAGGGAGTGCAGTTAAACTGTCAAGAGAACTGTTAGTGCCTTAGGCAAACAAAGACAAATTTGTAGGTGGACTGATAAATGTCCAATGAAATTTAATGTAGAAGAATACAATGTACTTTGGGAGGAAATAGGGAGACAGAATATAAATGAGGTGGCAAAACTGTAAGAGGACTAGAAATAGATTGGGTAATGTGGAGACCTGGGCTAAGTATCACAGGATAGTTTGAGGATTTGAATTCAATTAATAGTTTTGCTACAGTTGTACAAGGCCTTGGTAAGACCACATCTGGAATACTGTGTACAGTTTTGGTCTCCTTATTTAAGAAAGGATATAATTGCATTTGAAGCAGTGCAGAGAAGGTTCATTCAACCGATTCCTGGGATGAAAGGGTTATCTAATGAGGAAAGATTGATTGGTTGGGCCTGTGTCTCCTGCAGTTTAGAAGAATGAGAGGCGATCTTATTGAAACATATAAGATCCTGAGTGGACTTGACTGGGTGGATGCTGAAAGGATGTTACCCTTGGATGGACAGAATAGAACTTTTGGAGACACAATTTAAAAATAAGGGTCTCTCATTTAAGTTGGCAATGAAGAGAAAATGTTTCCCTCAGAGAGTCGTTAGTCTATGGAGCTAGTGGAGGCAGGGTCATCGAATATTTTAAAGGCTGAGTTAGATAGATTCTTGACTGACAATAGACTCAAAGGGTATAGAGGGTAGTCAGGGAATTAGAAACCACAATTACATCTGGCATGATTTTATCAAATGTTGATGCAGGCTCGAGGGGCAGAATTGACCCTCCTTCTCCCAATTTGTATGCTCATGTGTATTAAAAAAGGTCTGTCAATAAAAGGCTAATATTAGTTACCTTGAAGCTGTCTGACTGTCATTTAAAAAAAAACACTAATGTTCTTTGGTGAAGGAAATCTGTCATCCTTTCCTGTTCTGGTCTATTTGTTATTCCAGAACAACCCAACATGACTCTTAACAGCCCTCTAAAGTGGCCCAGCAAGTTAATAAATTGTATCAGACTGTTGTATCAAAAGTGCAGTGGTTCAAGAAAGATGTTTATTACCACCCTCTTATGGGAACTAGGGATGGGCAAACTTGTCAGCATCTTGAGAATGAATAAAAAGTCAAAAAATTTGAGAGGTCCAGATAACAAATTTACAAACTTGGAGGAAAACTGTTTGAAAAGTATATGGGATCCTAGGTTTTATAATAAAATATATTCAAAAAAGCAAAATGATGGGGCTAAGCCTTTACAGTTAGAATATTGTGTCCAATTTGGGAGCCCATGCTTTAAGAAGGTTCGCAAGGCCATGAAGAGAGTACAGAAGAGATTTGCTAAGATCAAACCAAGGATAGGAGGCCTTATTTGTAAGAAAAAGCTAGACAAAGAGTAGCTTTTTCACTAGGAACAGAAGAAGTTGCGGAAATCCAATAGTGTTTCTCAAAATGATGAGGGATTTTGATAATGCAAATAGAGAAAAACTATTTCCACTAGAGGGCATACATTCAAGTAAATCAACATAAAATAGTGAGAGGTTATGAGAATTGTCTTGATACAGAAGGTATCATGGAATCATTGGGACATGGAGTGTGCCACTAGAAACAATGATGGAAAAATAATTCATTATAGCTTTTTAAAAGGGAAATGGATAAATATTTGAAAGAGAGAAAGGACATGAGGGAAAGGACAGGAGATTGGGACTAAATGGATAACTCGATGGGCAATGTAGATGTGATGGGCCAAATCACCTTCTCTCTGTAAGAGTTTATGATATTGATCCAGGTTAGACTGATCATCTTTGTGGTTTCTTTCTGATAACTTGATTCATAAATTCATTAACCTTTGTGTTACTTTCTCTCTGACTTCTAACCTCCCCATTTTTGACTTCCATTTCATGGTATTGGAATTTCTTTCATCATATTGAACAATTTGCTCCAAATCAACTTTGTTAACCCCTTTTACAATCTTGAAAACCTCAATAGGACTATCTCAAAGTCTTTTTCCAGAGTAACCAAGCTCAACTTTACAAATTGTACTTACAACTTTGATTCGTCTCTGCTGGGAAACAATATATTTCCAATGATTTGGTGACCAGAACTGCATATATGTTCTGAACAATACCTTATAACTTCTTTTGATTTATACTCTTCTAATGGTCTTGCAGAGAGCTGACATGGACATGATAGGCCACATGGCCTCCTTCTGTGCTGTAACTATTCTCTATGGTTCTACAATAATGCAAATCGGTGCTTTATATGCCTTTTTAACTGTATTGGGATGACAGAATCATAAATGATACATTTTAAAACAAGTTTTCAAAAATACATTCGGATTTCTACTTCAGGCTTTCTTTCAAGCACATGAAGGAAAAGAACTAGGCCCTACAAAAGAATCCTTCACCACAATGGCTGCATTAGACCAACAATGATTCTATTTCATTATATAAGCTATTTAATGTATGACTGAGTATGGTAACAAGCATCTGTTAGCTAAGAAGTCCTATCCAGCCGGATCAGTTGCCTGAAAATGGACATGATTCAAAGAAACTAAGAAACAAAACTTCTCAAATAGCCAAAGTTACTAGTCTTAAGTTATTTTACTAGTCTCAAAGTTATCTGTCTTACTAAGAGTGCTAGTGTGGTAATCTGGGGAGGGGTAAGAATGGTTATTTAATGTGTCCTCCCACATTTGTTTACAGTTGTTCCACACGTAGGACCTGCTATTCACAATTGAATTAAGAAGGGCTGCTTTTCTTTCTGAGGCCAATTGGCACTTGGCAACATATTCAAATTTTCCATCTTCTTACAAAGCAAGATATTTATGCTGACTCATGACTCACTCATTACATTGTATTTGGTGCTTTATAAAATTATTACCTTGGGAAACTTGATGCCTAATTTTCAAAATGGCAGCAGTCATTACAGATGATAGAGATAAAGCCTGTGTCCTTGCAATGACTCCTGATAAAAGTAAAGTGAATTTAAATAGTATATTATTATTTGCACACACAAACAGATCTCGGAGGAGTAGGCACTGGATAGCAGCCAGGCAGCTCACCACCACCTTCTCAATGGCAATTAGGGACGGGCAACAAATGTTGGCCTTACAAGTGATGCTCACATTCCAGGAACAAATAAAAATAAGGGGGGAAAATGTTAATAAATTTTCCATTTTCCTAATGTAGACAGATTGAGACAAAATATTGTGCCACATCATTTGCCAGCTTAAGACTTGCAAATTCAACATAGGTCAGAGATTGATCCTGAGATTTCTGCAAGCTTACATTGGCCCACACTAGATACTAAGGCACATTTATACACTGATCCACATAGCTGGGGGCAGTTTGGAGATCTAGATGCCTTTGGATGGATTTTGTTGGGGTGGCGGTGGCCCCGATGTCAGGCCTGAAAGCCAGTGGCAATTTCCCCGTGGCTGCTTTGGGGAGCCCTGGCTGGATTTCATGCTTCTTTTGCTGCTGATGAGATGTCGTCAGGACAAAAGCATGCCCCAAATGCTGTTTGCATCTCAAAGGGTCAGCAGTTCTTCAGACCCAGCAGTGGCACCAGGAGTGGTGGCCACTTCTGGTACTGCAGTCAGCCGAGAGACTCATTGAGGACGCTGGCCTTTCAGCATGTTAATGAGTAGGGGTTGCTGGGGCTAGTCTGGCAGACTCCAGGAAGGGAGAGGTCTGGTTGCGGAGGGCGGAGGAATGGGTAGTTGTTGCGGCAGGGACAGTTGTTGTGTTTGGAGCCATTCTGTGGGTTTTACAGTGCTTGATTAGGAGGACCACTCCACTTAGCCCGCAGGGAGGCAACCAGGGCTCACCAGGGGATCTCATCACTGGGTGGAGGGCCCATCTGCTGCTGGAAAAATGCCCGGTGTATTGGGATGAGTTGCCCACTTTAGTGGCACAATTGGCTTCTGGGTGATTTGAACATTTTGATACTAAGAGTACTCATTTTGCCAATTCCACCTTCCCTGCTGGTAAATGACCTGGCAGCAGGAGGGCAATAGGCCCTCCAAATTTTGAAAGCACCAACTGCACCTCTTAGCCTGCTCCTGCATAAAACTCAGCCCATTTTTAAACAGAGTTGAAGAATAATTGATAGGGAACCATTGAATACATAATTTATTTCACTTGTCAGGAAAAGTTTTACAGCTTCATTGCGTTTCCTGTTATCTGCAAAAAGAGCATACAATTTGGAATGTCAAAGATGAGGACTAAACTGGAAGCGCACATGAATATTTAAAATTAATTTGCTTCTGAAGAATTTCAGAAGTGTGATCTTCAGATAAAAATTTCTAATTGGTGAACACACTCATAGCTCTTCAGAAACCAATTTCAAAGCAAGCTTATCCTTATACTAGCTCTGCTATTTCATCAGGGAAACATTTTCTATATTTCAGTGGTAGAAATGCTCATGGACATGCCTTCTGCCCCTGTTGTTGGATCACAGTCATTCCCGAACTGCGAAGCCACATCCTGCTGTCTGTATGGTCTTGACACTGTAGGAGATATACGACTTCAGATATGGAAATAAGAAATGGTTAAAGGAGGATTTTTTCCTAATAAACTCCAATTCCTAAAGATGAAATTTGAAAAATGAATATAGCTAACTCCTAAGTTATCAATTGTTTGATCAGGAGTAACCATTTATTGGAAATTCACAATGAACATTTGCATGCATTCAGTTTCTTGGCTACAAGTTGCAATTAGAAATTTTCCAAATCATTAATGGGAACAGATCTTATACCAACAGAAGTGGTAGGACACACAGGGAAGATTTCCTCTGTGTGCTATAAGTACTGAAGTGTAACCCCCGCGTAACCCCATTTATAAAGATTGTACATACTATTTTGATATACATAGCACAGAGAGAATCTTTCACTTTCATAGAGGAATTGTCCATATAATTTGAACTGCTAAATTGGCAAAATGAGTACTCTTAGTATCAAAATGTTCTCTTAGCAGAAGTTAAGAGCTGCACTTAAATATGAAATTTGAAATAGTAAGTACAATGACAAAATGGTTTGTGAATTTCAACTTCTATTCAATTAACACAAATATTCACTTATCTGCTACGTGCTTAAGTGAAGTTGACTAGTATTAGGAAAATTCAGTTATGTCGCTCTGCGGCAACTCTGGTTTAACGTTTATTTAGCTTTATCCACCGAGATATAAACATCCCTTCATCACATCTTCCATTTTCACAGCAGCAAGTCATGGCAGGATTTTCCACCACATTGATTTTCCATGGTCACCACATTGTAGATATTTATTGGTTTCCAGCCAAACAAAACTCCAATAAAGCATTAAAATGGTCTGCTTGTACTGTCTAATGTTTTCTTGATTTTAATTTTGTGGCTCCCAAGTGATTCAACAACATAGATTCTTAAAGCCCTGATCTTTTTCCCCTTTGTCCTTAAAATTATAAAAGCAAGGCATTTGAGGTTGCTTTCCATTAACAACATTCAAATATCATTAATAAAAACCATCAATCGCAGCTTCGCTGTTTACGTTTAGCTAGGAACTACTAAATTATCTCACTGTTCCTTTGATCTTCTGAATAACAGGGAAAATGCAACAATGCAGATTAAGAAAGTTCACATCTCCTAAAGCTGCAGATTTACTAGAGCCCATAGAAGGAACTGAAGCAAGCCTGGGTGGGGTTTACAATTGGCTAGACCAGGACAGCTGAAGTTCAATGAAGACAAGGTAAATTATTGCACATTGAAAGAAAGAATGAAACATTCTTAACGAATGGTGGTGAATAATAGGAAAGAGCCAACTGAAAGAGATCTGGGAATGATGGTAGACAAAAACTAAACATGTCCAAGCTGTACAGAATAGCAGTCAATAAAGCTAACAAAATCTGAGCTGCACTGTCACATCACTGGAGTTCAGGACTGAGGCTGTTATGTTGAAACTGAACAAGACTCTGGTAAGACACACCTTGCGCATTGTGTTTAGTTCCAGCCACTGGAAACATTGATGCGGCAAAAAGTATACAAAAAGGCCTCAAGGCTAATGTTTAGGGCTGGGTTTTGCAGAGCTAGAAAAACCCTGCAGACTTTTAAAGATGGTGGGCTGGACCCAGATGCAGAAGATCCACCACCATTTTTTTTCCGGTGGGGAGGATGCATGGCTTGATACACACAGGTGGGAAATCCAAACTCAGCAGGGTCATTTCAACTTAGTGCTGAGTTCTAAAAGACCCCATTTTGACTGCTCTAAGGGCCTAAACCGCAGTGTACGAGTAACAAATTGATGGAGTAGATATAAACATTCTTGAAGGGTGGAAACGTCTGTTTAAATGACATGGTCTAAAGCTTTTTAAATCCCCTGCTCCTTAAACTTGAGATAAAACAGGCTTAAGTTGTCAGTGAGAGTTAACAAAAAGAAATCTTCTGGACTGCTTTGACAAGCCATTTGGTGCAGGTTAGAACATAACTTGACCATTTGTTCCACAGTTTCAATAGGGTTCTTTGTTGACACTTCCCAAGAACTGTTCTTGTGTGATTATGAATGCTTGGCTAAGCTTCAAAAGCTACAATTATCTCAGCAGAGGGTTCTGAGTTCACAGTTTGATTGACAGCTTAAAGGGGTATGAAAGGATTAGCTGTCTTTGATGTGGCTACTGAATGAAGTGTGCTTGCTTTCATAACAGATTAACCATTTGAGGAGTTTAAAAGGTTTTAATGGAGTTCATGAATCGGAGTGTTTTTCACTATCAAGTGTGCATGAGTGAGAGCTGTATTAGATTGTTAGAAGTTTATTTTACTTTCTCCATCTCCACGTGGCTCTAGAGGTCTTCCCATGGTGCATACTGGGGATTGGCTATAAAGGTGGTATGGGGCAATGAGTTGGCATGGAAGTGGCAAGGGGGCATGGGGATTGGTGGGGGTATGACTTTGCAAGGAGGTGACATGGGAGTATGAGGAGGTGTGGAGGTTTGAGGAAATGTGATGGGTGAGGGCTAGAGGACCTAACAGATTCTAAAACAACTGGGACAAAGTGCCAGAGAACTGAGGCAGGCCATCTAACCAAACCCCCTTGACACTCGTCCACCTCTGTGGCACCTATGATCTGTTTCCAGGGTTGGTGGGACTGACCCTTTCTTGCCACTGCCTCCTAGAGCAAAAATTGGGTCTAACAGGGTCCTTAAAAATGAGGCGAGTCTTCCAAGTCAGGAAATTTCCCGACCTGAGCTATACAACTCGGTAGTGAAATGGGGCCTTAGTGTCAGCAGATGGAGCTAAAATGGTAGCCAAGGAAAACTTAAAAAGCAGTGAATGAATAATGACCTTGCACAGGTCATTATTCATTGCCTTACTGAGTTGAATAGGAAAGGTAATCTAAAGCACTATTTTATAAAATTTAAAATAAATATAAATAAAATAACTGCTTGCATTTACATAGCTCCTCACCATACCATCAAAACCTCTCAAATTGTCCCACATAATCGATTACTTTTGAAATGAGATGAACTTTGCTATGTTGCCAAAGTTAAATCATGACTGCAGGCCAGTGGGTTACAAGCGTACACAATAAGTAAAAGGCAAGAGGTTGATCCTCCACTTTGTCGTTTTTAACTTTCCATACCATAGCAAAGCAGAAATGGGGTTGAGACCTATTGTTACATATCTCCACATTCACAACATTGCACTGATGTGAGAAATGGATGCTACTTTAAAAATATTTTTGAGTAATATTGTGTTATTTTGTGAAGAAGGGTCTGTGTGTCTGGGTGCGTGTTTGTATGATTTAATTAAACTGGTCAGAGATTAAAAGGAGACAGGGTGTCTGGGGGTTTAAAACGTGAAAATGGTAGAGGTGTTAGGTTTGAGGTACAAGTTAGATCTAGCATTTGCATTTTTAGATAAGTTGAAAGTTTGTTTGAATATCAAAGGGACATCAGAGATAACAAGGAATATGTTTGTATCTTATAGGAGTTCCAAAGGTAATAGAAGGAGGGTATTATATTTTATTGACCCAAAAGCAAAGGTAAGATAAGGACGTGAAGGATTTTATATTTGGAAGGATTTGAGTTTCAAAGAGGTGTAAGAACAATGGAACCTGAGATGAAAGGTGGGGGGGAAGGTATTTTAGCATTACTAAGGAGAGCTTAGTGTAGATGTGAGATGGAGCTGAGCTGTGAGATGTAGCAGCTGGAGTCGAGTTGGGAGCTGTTAGCTCTGGATTGGGAGAAGATGCAGTTTGAATCAGCCATCCAGTCAAGCCAGTAAAGTCTTGGACTGCAAAAAGCAGTTTTGTTCTGAAGTTTGGATTTCCACAGCAAAGTGGGAGAGAATTAGAGGTCATGTGGTATGCCTCTATTAAAGCTACGGCAGTTTGCCATGGGTGATATTATTGGATTTTTATAGTTAAACATCTGTTGACGATCAATCACAACTGTGTTCCTCTCCACAGATGCTGTCAGACCTGCTGAGTTTTTCCAGGTTTTTATTTTTGTTTTTGATCTGTAAGGGAGTATTGCCTGGAAGGTGTTTATTTGTGTATCTGACCGAGTAAAGAGTCTTTCAGGAGGAATGTTTTGTAAGACCAAGTTTAGCTATAATCTAGTGTGCTCAAGTTTTCTTTTGTTCTTGTTAATAAAACTTTTACTTTGAATTTTTAAAACACCAAGTGCATTACTGGGCCTCTTTCTGCTGAGGTCTCATTTTCAGAATACAAAACAAAAGTGGTATGGACCGTAAGCCAAGTTTCCCTCTGGGATTTGGTTTGTGCAGCAATTAACATCGGCTGTGGTTAGAACAGTGGGATTTCTCCAAATTGTCATAAGTTGGCCTGTGCCAATGTAAGGATGCTGTTGAGGTGTGATAGCCATTCTCAGCCTCCCACCCCAAGATGCTCTTCAGTGCATTGATACCTGACCAAACATAGAGGCACTATAATATAAAATCTGCCAGTATTGCTTACACTGGGACACATTGAAGGCGAAGTTTGAGAATGCCTTAAAGTTAGTTAAAATTTTTCCCTCCTCTTTATGTTGTAGTGAGTTTTAAAGTTCCAAGGCTAACATTAAATTAACCTTTTCGATATGCTTTGTCAAATATTTGACAGGTCAATACTTAGCAGGTCAGGCATCTTCTGTGGAGAGAGAAACAGAGTTAACAATGGTTCAGTTTGATGATCTTTCATCAGAACAGTAAATAAATTTTTCTGCTTTGGCCCACATCAGCAAACTCTGCGATCTCTGACTGCGACTGCCGATTCATCACTATATTATAAGCATATTTGTGCTCTGGACTGAAGGTCAATAGGAACTAAGTTCAGAGAGGTGCACAGCTGGAACTAGCTGGACATTGCCCAACTTCTTCCATGGTCACCGGAGAGAGCACCAACTTCCCATCAGATTGGGTTAAATTGAAATAAGAATGGTCCCAAAGATAAAATGGACAGTATTTGACCCATTATACTAACAAGAAAATTGAAATATTCATGATTTAATAAGTAGGAAAGTGTTAAAACCAACTTCATCTCATTCTCATTGGTTATTTTTCCACTGAATCTGTAAATGTTATGCCACATCCTCCTGATGAAAATCAACTGGAATTTCTGCATAGTTTCTCCCACTGTAACTGTGGCAAAAAACCGGGGAAAATAAGCAGCCATTTTTGCTGTTTCTCCGGGTTTCCTGCTGAAATTGCTGCAGAAGATCAGAAAAATGAGCACAGAAATTCCAGGCAGCTATTTTCAATTGAACAGCTCAAATCGATCATTTATTTGATCAATTGTACTGTTCTAAAAAATTGAGAATTATTCTAAGATGAGAAAACCTGACTGCTAAAAACAAATACTGATAAGCCAAAACCAGCATGAAATGTCTTGGTTGTATATATAAGCCTTAGCTTTGAAGATCTTTATGGTATATTTGCTTAAAAGCTTTGGTTTAAATTCATTTGAAAGCAGTGTTGACTAACCGAGAACTTTGCTTTCTAGTCATTTCTCAGCATTCTGTTCAAAGGCTGAATTGCACATTGATGGGGCAGAATTCAAACTAAAACTCCATTTTGCGCATACCTCAAGTAATTGATGGTGCACTTTTCCTACACCTATGAAAGATATCAGTGCTCAGGAACAATGTCGGCACTTCAAGATGTCCATAAACAAATTTTCTCATGTGAAATTCCGAAATCTGGGACAACGTTTCTTATTTACAGAAACTCTGTGCATAATTATATCAGAACTGATATGGAAGATAAATACCCGCATAGACCAGCCGGCCTGAATGACCTGTTTCTGTAATGTATATTCAATGTAATTGGCCATTTAACAATTGTCCTTCAGTGACACTGGGTCAAAGTCCTGAAGCTCCCTCTGACAGTGCTGTGGGTGCACTTACACTACATGAACTGCAGTGGTTCAAGAAGGTGGCTCACCACCACCTTTTCAAGGGCAATTAGGGATGAGCAATAAATGCTGGCCCGGTGTTGTGAAGGATGGGTCTGGCCACGCTGCCGCGGAACGCTCCAAGTAGTTGGACCGTGCCGTACCACCTGTCCCTCGTAGAAAAATTTATGCAGAGAAACACCTTTGACCACAAGTCCATCAGGCAGTGGTCGGCACGTAACGTCTTAGAGGCCCTGAGGGAAAAGGAGAGGGTGGATCCTGTGGGATGGTTCCCTGAGCAGACTGACAAAGTCATTTGGCAGAATGCCTCATCGCCAGAACTTTCCAACAAGCACCAAGATGTAGCTTGGCTGGTGGTGAGAAAGGCCCTCCCCGTCAGATCCTTCCAACACACCAGGAATCTCACCCCCTCTGCACGTTGTCCTTGAGGGGGCTGTGGTGGGGACGAGACCGTTGTTCACCTCCTTGTGGATTGTGCCTTTGCAAAGAAGGTCTGGAGAGAGATGCAGTGGTTTCTGTCGAGGTTCATCCCGAGCAGTTCTGCGACACAGGACTCTGTGCTCTACGGGCTGTTCCCAGGGATACACACCGAGACAAACATCAGCTGAAGCTGGAGGATCATCAACTCGGTGAAAGATGCTCTTTGGTCTGCCCGAAACTTGTTGGTCTTCCGGTGCAAAGAGTTGTCCCGGACTGAGTGTTGCAGATTGGCACATTCCAAAGTCCAGGACTACGTGCTGAGGGATGCACTAAAGCTTGGGGCAGCCAACGCAAAGGCACAATGGGGAAAGATCGCTGTCTAAGACCTTTTTGCCATAGGGCACTGAGGGGCTAGGAATTGCATAGACTCCTTGGGCTGTACAGCTCACAATGAATGTATGCACTGAATAATAATTGTATTATAATTGTATTGAAGCACCTCAGAGTGCAACATGATGTATGGTGATAACTACAATCCCATTGCACTGCCTGACTGTCTGTAATGACCATACTGTAATATTCATTGATTGTATTGAAGCACCTCATAATCCATGTGTAAAAGTTGAATCTGATTGTACTTTTTGTGATGGCCATTTAGAAATGTTTTGTAATGTTCTTCCAGATATTTTATGAATAAAGTATATTTTTCAAAAAAATAAAAATTAAAAAAAATAAATGCTGGCTTTGTCAGTGATGCTCACATCCCATGAACAAATTGAAAAGATACTTTAGGATAATGGTTGGAAGATCATCTACATTCCATGCAGGGTCACAACTGGTTACCTGACAGAACTAATTTTCTCACCATTCCTTAACATAAATGCATTCTGTCACTTTTATATCTGTAAATATAATCAGGACTGGCTGATCTATGCCAACGCAGTTCACTGCACTATTGCAGAGACAGTATTGTGTGTGATGGTTGGTTAGAGTGTGAGTTGAGTTAACAAAAATGTATTTTTCACGGTCGACTGGATATTTTAAAATTAATTCTAAATACCATAGCAGCTACAAGAAAAATGCTTTAGTAGTAGTTCATTATAATAGTTGCTCTTGTGAGACTGGTTCAGTACCAGCCCAAGGACTTATAAAAAATTTACTCGTTTATGGAATGTGGGCATCACTGGCTGGGCCAGCATTTATTGCGCACCCCCTAATTGCCCTTGAGAAGGTGGTGGTGAGCCCTTTCTCAAACTGTTGCAGTCCACGTAGGTACATCCACAGTGCTGTTAGGAAGGGAGTTCTAGGATTTTGACCCAATGACAGTGAAGGAATGGTAATATAGTTCCAAGTCAGGATGGTGTGTGGCTTGGAGGGGAATTTGAAGGTGGTGGAGTTCCCATGCATCTGCTGCCCTTGCCCTTCTAGGTGGTAGAGGTCGCAGGTTTGAAAGGGGCTGTCGAGGGAGCCTTGGTGAGTTGCTGCAATACAGCTTGTAGATGGTACACACTGCTGCCACTGTTCGATGGTGGTGGATGGAGTGAATGTTTAAGGTTGGGGTGCCAGTCAAGTGGGCTGCTTTGTCTTGGATGGTGTCAACTTTCTTGAGTGTTATTGGAGCTGCACTCATCCAGGCAAATGGGGAGTATCCCATCACACTCCTGACTTGTGCCTTGTAGATGGTGGGCAGGCTTTGGGCTCTCAGGAGATGAGTTACTCGCCACAGACTCAGTGGTAGCAACTCTTCCTCTGAGTCGGAAGATCATGGATCCAAGGCCCCCTCCAGAGATTTAAGCAGAGTAATGGACCCACCTACACCAACACTGGCAGCGCTTCAGCGAAGGGATTGCTTTACATGCTGGTTCCTGGGAGCATGAAGCCCAATCAAAATTGGACCTGAATTAAATCTGGATTAAATAGTTGAACCACAGATGCCAACCTGCCATCCTGTGGTTACTGCAGTTATACAAGGCCTTGGTGAGACCACACCTGGAGTATTGCATGCAAGTTTGGTCTCCCTTCCTAAGAAAGGATATACTTGCCATTGAGGGAGTGCAGCGAAGGTTCACTAGGCTGATACCAGGAATGGCAGGACTGTCATATGAGGAGAGATTGGTTCGACTGGGCCTGTATTCACCAGAGTTTAGAAGAATGAGAGGGGATTTGATTGAAGCATATAAAATTCTAACAGGGTTAGACAGACTGGATGCAGGGAGGATGTTTCCCCTGGTTGGGGAGTCTAGAACCAGAGGCCACAGTCTCAGGATACGGGGCAGACCATTTAGGACTGAGATGAGGAAACATTTCTTCACTCAGAGGTGGTCAACCTGTGGAATTCTCTGCCACAGAAGGCTCTGGAGACCAGGTCACGGAGTATATTCAAGAAGGAAATTGATAATTTTTTGGATATTAGGGGCCTCAAGGGCTATGGTGAGAAAACGGGAATATGGCGTTGAGATAGATGATCAACCATGATGATATTGAATGGCGGAGCAGGCTCGAAGGGCTGAATGGCCTACTCCTGCTCCTAGTTTTTATGTTTCTATGTCCTGGGATGGCAAAGGGGGGGGGGGGGGGGGGGGGGGGGGGGGGGGGAGGGGGTGCGTGTGGTGGGGGTGCAGGAACAGGGGGTGGGGCTGGGGGGAAGACGACGATGAGGGGAATGTACCTGCATCATTTTTATAGAGCCAGGAGGAGCTTAAAGCACTGAATGGATCCTGTTACTGCAGGAACAAATGCATTTATATAGCACCTTTTATGTTCTTGGAATGGTTTAAAGTGCTTCATGGCCAATAAATAACTTATGAAGTGTAATCTCTGTTGTCATGATATCAAATACAGCAATAATTTGCACACAGCAAGGTCTCACCAACAGTTAGAAGATAAATGGCCAATCAATCTGTTTGCAGTTGTGTTTGTCAAGAGATATTTCTTGCTCAGGGCAGTGAGACAACTCACCACTTTTCTGTATCCCCCTGAACAGACTGATGAGGCTTTGGTTTAATTTGTTATCTGCATAATAACTATTTTACCAGTGCAGAATTTTCTCAGTACTACACTGAAGAGTCAGCCTAGGCTATTTGGTTACATCATGGCCTGGGGCTTGAACTCCCAAGATCTTAACCCAGGCAATCGTGCTACCAACTGACCCAAACTGACACTAAAAGAAAGGAAGACGTGGAGAGCGTGAGAATAGGTTTGTGATATGAGGGTAAACAATAACACTTGTCAGCCCAAGCCTGGATATTGTCCAGGTCTTGCTGCATTTGGACATGGACTGCTTCAGTATCTGAGGAGTCGCTAACGGTGCTGAACATTGTGCAATCATCAGTGAACATCCCCACTTCTGACCTTATGATGGAAGGAAGGTCATTGATGAAACACCTGAAATACATGAGAATTGCAATGATTTTTGCTGTTAAGCAATCCCACAATCAATGGATCAGACCTAAGCTCTGCAGTCCTGCCACATCCAGTCATGGATGGTGGTGGACAATTAAACAACTCATTAGAGGAGGAGGCTCTACAAATATCCCCATCCTCAATGATGGAGGAGCCCAGCACATCAGTGCAAAAGATAAGGCTGAAGCATTCGCAACAATCTTCTGCTAGAAGTGTTGAGTGGATGATCCATCTCGGCCTCCTCTGGAGGTCCCCAGTATCACAGATGCCAGTCTTCAGCCAGTTTGATTCAGTCCACGTGATATCAAGAAATGGCTGAAGGCACTGGATACTGCAAAGGATATGGGCCCTGACAATATTCCTGCAGTAGTACTGAAGACTTGTGCTCCAGAACTTTCCATGCCCCTAGCCAAGCTGTTCCAGTACAGCTACAACACTGGCCTCTACCCAGCTATATGGAAAATTGCCCAGGTATATCCTGTACACAAAAAGCAGGGCAAATCCAACCCGGCCAATTACTCCCCCATCAGTCTACTCTTGATCATCAGTAAAGTGATGGAAGGGGTCATCAACAGAGCTATCAAGCTGCACTTGCTTCGCAAAAACCTGCTCACTGACACCCAGTTTGGGTTCCATCAGGGTTACTCATCTCCTGACCTTATTACAGCCTTGGTTCAAACATGGACAAAAGAGCTGAGCTCCCGAGGTGAGGTGAAAGTGACTGGCCTTGACATCAAGGCAGCATTTGACCGAGTGTGGCATCAAGGAGCCCCAGCAAAACTGGAGTCAATGGGAATCAAGGGGAAAACTTTCCACTGGTTGGAGTCATAGCTAGCACAAAGGAAGATGGTTGTGGTTGTTGGGGATCAGTCATCTCAGCTCCAGGACATCGCTGCAGCAGTTCGTCAGGGTAGTGTCGTAGGCCCAACCATCTTCAGCTGCTTCAAGAATGAGCTTCCTTTATTCATAAAGACAGAAGTGGGGATGTTCGCTGATGATTGCACAATGTTCAGTACCATTGTTGACTCCTCAGATTCTGAAGCAGTCCATGTCCAAATGCAGCAAGACCTGGACAATATCCAGGCTTGGGCTGATAAGTGGCAAGTAACATTCATGCCACACAAGTGTTAGGCAATGACCATCTCCAACAAGGGAATATCTAACCATCGCCCCTTGATGTTCAATGGCACTACCATCACTGAATCCCCCACTATCAACATTCTGGGGGTTACCATTGACCAGAAACTGAACTGTACTTGCCATATAAATACTATGGCTATAAGAGCACGTCAGAGGTTAGGAATCTTGCGACGAGTAATTCACCTCCTGACTCCCCAAACCTGTCCACCATCTATAAGGCACAAGTCAGGAGTGTGATGGAATACTCTCCACTTGCCTGGATGAGTGCAGCTCCAACAACACTCAAGAGGCTGGACACTGCCCAGGACAAAGCAGCCCGCTTGATTGGCACCACATCCACAAACAAACATTCACTCCCTCCACCACTTACACACAGTAGCAGCAGTGTGTACCATCTACAAGATGCACTTCAGGAATTCATCATGGCTCCTTAGACAGCACTTTCCATACGCATGACCACTACCATCTAGAAGGACAAGGGCAGCAGATAAATGGGAACACCACCACCTGGAAGTTCTCTTTCAAGTCACTCACCATCCTGACTTGGAAAGATATTGCTGTTCCTTCACTGTTGCTGGGTCAAAATCCTGGAACTCCCCTCCTAACAGCACTGTGGGTGTACCTACATCACATGGACTGCATCAGTTCAAGAAGGCAGCTGACCACTACCTTCTCAAGGGCAATTAGGGATGGACAATAAATGCTGGCCCAGCCAGCGAAGCCCACATCCCGTGAATGAATAAAAAAAAGTCATTTGCTGTTGCATTACAGCTGTATCCCTTCCCCTTTAATATAATTTACCAATGACTAAACTAAGTTGACTGTGGAAAAGATTCAATTATAAGTCTTCCACATTAATGAAAGGAATCCTGTTCTTATTCTGTCACAACAGTGAGAGGCAAAACAACATCAACACATATTTACATAATGTTCTTGTATCATAAAACATTTCCAAAGTATTTCACAAAAATGGAAAATAAACAGGGATTGAGAAAGCTTAAGAGATGCTGACTGAAAGCAAAATTAAAGTGCTAGGTTTGGAATGGGGTTTTATAACAGTGCAGGCTTAAGTAGAATGTTTCAGAGTGCAGGATCAAAACTCATGAAGACAGTGAAGCTGGAACAAGAGAGAAAAGGAGGAGCTCAGGATTGGAAAAGCAGAGAGTATGGAAAAGTAGGTCTGAATGAGGTTGCACAGGGTTGGAGGACAGAGACCATGAAAAGAGAGGACAAAAGCCTTCTCCATGTGAGTTTCTACATCAGTGGAAACAAGTCTAGTTATCATATCAATGCATTTAAAAACCTGTGTTGTCATGAAGTGATTCAATGCTACGTCTACATCTTTGGGACAGGAGTAGGACATTTAGACTCTCCAGCTTGTTCTATTATTCAATGTGATCATGGTTGATCTGCAACCTAACTCCAAAGCCTTTGCCCCATATCCCTCAATACCATTGGCTAAAAAAAATCTATCAATCTTCATTATAAAATTAACGATTGATTTAGCATCAATTACTGTTTGCGAAAGAGGGTTCCAAACTTGTACCGCACTTTGCATGAAGAAGCTTTTCCTAATTTCAATCCTGAAAGGTCAAGGTCTAATTTTTTAGATTCCGCTCCCTGGTCCAAATCCCCCCACCCAACAGAAATGATCTTTCCCAATTTACCCTATCTGTTTCTCTTAACATTGCAGTCAGAATCACTAGATGCATCTTCCTAACAGTCAAGAAACCCAATAGTTATTATAGTATCTATTAATGCCGACCTTATCAAAACAAATTTGGAACCATAAAAATAAAGCTGCTTCCATGTGGAATATAACAATTGCCTTTGTATTAGAATTATGGAAATTATCACATTACCAAGAATAATTGTGACTTTGTCTTGCTATTAAGTATTGCACCTGCACCACCCTGAAAGTTCAAGTCTGTGTAGACAGTTAAAAGTATTGTGATAAATACAATGCACATAAAACAAATTACACTCTAAAGTTGCTGTTGTTAAGTTGGTAAATAATTATCTTGGCTCAAAAAACTGTGGGACGTTACATGGCAGTGTAATGGTCCCTCCATTTTGGATGGCTGGATTTCACCAAGCCTTGCATAGTCGGGGAAGCTTCTGCAGTTTACGTAGCCATGATGGGCGATGAGTACATCTGCATCCCATCCCCAAGACAACCAAGCAAGCTGGAAAGTCTGGTGTGAGTGCCAAGAGGTGGGGGTGGGAGACTGAAATAACTTTTAACTGTCCCCTTACCCAGAGTACGGCCTCAATCTTTCAGAGATGAAGCTTCAACCCATGCCGATCTTTAGGTGTTTATCACTATGTTGGATGTCCAGGTGGGCAATAGCTCAGGTCCTTGGTTGGCTTGGAGGCCTGACAACATATAGCATACCTGTCCTGACCAAATGCTATGTCTCGAAGGAGGCCTTGAGCATGGGAACTTGAATGTTGTGAGTACATAGCCCAGTTTTGTCCACTTACATCAATGGTTTTGTAGGGGATAGGTAGAGGCTCTGCCCTCACAAGAGTACCACAGAAACTTCAGCACAAGTTCAGGACATGGCATAACTGGGTCTATTTTCTGGCTATTTCAGTAGACTCTGCCTTGGTTCAGCAGTCAGTCTCAAATAATTTACAAAAGGATCTTCAGAGTAAGTTATGTTCTCTTTGTCATTATGTTGCTTTGTCAGTAGCCCTGCACTGACAACCTTTATACTATTGTGGGGTGAAACAACTAATCTTGGATAATTTCACCAAAAAAATGACATGCATGAGAAAGAAGTTGCTGGTAACTCCTCCATGGCAATATTTCATATAAGTTACCGATAAATTGCAATCTCAAGACGTCTATTGAAAAGGCAGGATGAGTCTCTGATAATGATCAAGTCATCCTTTTAGGTTTCCATGGTGCACGGTAGTGTTTGCATTAGATTTCCCTGATGATAGTTTTCAGCATTTATCCCTCCTTCTGCATTGTCATATTTGATTCATCATATGGATTATGCTTTATGAGATCTCCTTCCTTTCTGCCTCCTTACTCCCATAAACAGTGGCATGATCCTTGTTGGTGTCTGCAATATCTGGGGGCTGTGGCCCTCCAGAATACCTAGAGCTGTCTGTATTTTTGAAATACAAATATTAACATTAATATGCCTTGCTTGTTTCCTGAGGCATTCAACTCAATACATCTTCCCAGCCTGATATCATTTATATAACTTACTGCCCTGGCTGAATCAGAGTGTTTGTGACTGAAAGGTCGTATTGAACTGAAGATAAGTTCCTGATAACATATCTGCTCCATCCCCAAGACTGCCTCCTTTGACCTCTGTGACATTGCCCCTCCTCAGTTCATCTGCTGCTGAAACCCTCCTCCATGCTTTTGTTACCTTGAGACTTGACTATTCCAATTTTCTCTTGGCTAGTCTCCCATCTTCCACTTAAGCTCCTCCAAAACTCTGCTGCCAGTATCCTAACTTGCAACAAGTCCTATTTACCTATTACCACTATGCTTGCTGACCTACAGAGGCTGCTGGTGTGACAACACCTCAATTTTAAAATTCTCATCCCTGATTTCTCCTCCATCCATGGTTTTATCCCTCCCTATCTCAGTAACTTCCTCCAACCCCACAACCCTCAGGGTCTCTACATTCCATCAATTTTGGTCTCTTGTGTATCACCAATTTTAATCACTACACTATTAACAATCATGTTTTCAGCCACCTGGATGGAGCTCAACCTTTGGAATTCCCTCCCCAAACCTCTTTGTCTCTCCACCTTTCTCTATTCCTTTAAGTTCCTTGAAACTTACCTCTTTGAACAAGCTTGGTCCTCTCGTCTAATATCCCCTTATGTGACTCAATGCCAAATTTTCTTTGATAATGCCCCTGTGATACACTTTTCAAGACATTAAGGGCACTCTATAAATGCAAGTTGTTGTTGTTTCCTCTAATTCAGCCAACTTCTTCTCGACATTTTACTATGGCTTTAAAGTGTGAATGTCTTTTTAGATAGAAATTTATTGAAAATACAGTTGGAGTGCACTACATCACATAGCTTTCTGAGATCCACTTAAGATATCATTTCCTCGAAAAGCTACTGGAGATTGGTCGGGTGGAATGTGCCCCTTCCGAAATTCTGTTGGTTGCCATTTTCTCAATTGGTTTCAACATTGTTCCAAATGGTCTATTTTCTTTGCACTGATAATGTACAAACTGATACATTCATTTTTGTGGGTTTTTTTTGAGACACAAGTTAATGAGCAAAGAAATGGTTACAATGTTGGCATGGTCATTTTTAATTTGGTTCATTACTGTACTGTATTTAGAATAATGAATTTTGAAATGTATTTTGGCCTCTTTTTAGCAGGTACTCAGGCAGAGCACCATTGAAAAAAACACAAAACAGAAAACCAAAGCAAAATACTGCAGATGCTGGAAACCTGAAATAAAAACAAAAAATACTGGAAATACAAAGCATGTCAGGCAGCATCTGTAGAGAAAAAAAGTTAATATTTTGGGTTGACCATCAGAACAGTAAATGTATTTTTCAGTATCAGTGCACTAACTGGAAAACTGACATCAAAAGGATAACTGATATACTTAAATAGTTATAAATTTAAGGAAAGCAAACTATTCACATGTGAATAAGAAAATTGAGAAAGAATTATAATGTGTACATTTTTACAGATGTTGTAAATCAGTGACTTCCATGATCATTACATGTTTGTTTTAGCTATGTACTCAACTTTATGTCTTGGCTTTGAAAAGCCAGCAGCAGGGAGGGGTTAAAAATACCTTGGGGCTTGGACATCAGGAGAGAAAGCAGGAAGGGACGGGAAGGTAACAAGGTGACCAACCGAGATTGCCAATTCTGATTAGATATATTCCTGGAGATTTCATCACATTCAACTGCCTGCTCAATTGAACAGCCACTTTTCCCTCCATCTTCAAAATATGTATAAATGTATTGCAATAATGATGGGTGACTTTAAACTACATGTAAATTGAGTGAATCAGATTGGAAAAGGGAGCCTTGAAAATGAGTTTATAGAATGTATTCAGGATAATTTCTTAAAGCAGTACGTTCTACTGCCAACCAGGGAACAGGCTATTTTAGACCTGGTAATGTGCAGTGAGACAGGATTAATCAGTAACCTCATAGGAAAGGAATCTCTAGGTAACAGTGATCGTAACATGCTGGAATTTCAAGTTCAGTTTGAAGGTGAGAAATGTGGGTCTAAGACTAGTTTCTTAAAGCTAAATAGGAGTAATCATAAGGGTATGAAGGAAAAGTGAACTGGCAAACTAGGTTAAAAGGTAAGACAGTAGAGATACAGTGGCAGACTTTTAAGGGGTTATTTAATAACTCTCAGCAAAGTTTTTTTCCTAATGAGAAGGATCACCTGTAACTAAACAAGGAAGTTAAGGACAATATAAAATGGAAAGAAACACTGTACAAATCAGTGAAGTTTAGTGGTAGGTCAGACAATTGTGCAACTTTTAAGAACCTGCAAAGAGGAAGAAAGCAGAGTACGAGGGAAAGCTAGCTAGAAATATGATGGAAATGGAGAGGAGATTACAAAGGGATACAGGCAGGTTAAGTGATTGGACAAAAAATTGGCAGATGGAGCATAATGTGGGCTAATGTGAACTTATCTACTTTGACAGGAAGAATTGAAAAGCAGTATACTATTTAAATGGAGAGAGATTGCAGAATTTGGTGGTACAGAGGGATCTGGGTGTCCTGGTACATAACTCACAAAAAGTTAGTATGTAGGTACAGCAAATGATTAGGAAGGCAAAGGGAATGTTGGCGTTTCTGGCAAGGATAATATAATATAAAAGTAGGGAAGTTTTACTGCAGCTTTTCAGGGCCTTGGTGAGACCACATCTGGAGTACTTTGCACAGTTTTGGCCTCCTTATTTGAAAGAGGATATAATTGAGTTAGGAGCAGTTCAGAGCAGGTTCATGCAATTCATTCCTTGGATGAAGGGCTTATCTTCTGAAGAAAGTTTGGATAAGTTAGGACTATAACAATTGCAGTTTAAAAAAATAAGATGATCTTATTGAAACATATAAGATCCTGAAGGGACTTGATAGGGTGAATACCAGGAGGATGTTTCCTTTTGCAGGGGAGACTAGAGCTAGGGGACACAGTTTAAGAATAAATGGTCTCCCTTTTAAGAAGGAGATGAGGAGAATTTTTTTTCGCTCAGAGGTTTGTCAGTCTGTGGAATCCTCTTCCCCAGAAAGCAATGGAGGCTAGGTCATTTAATTTATTTAAGGCTAAGTTAGATAGACGATGCAGTCAAAGGTAGCAGACAGGAAAGTGGAGTTGAGACCACAATCAGATCAGCCACGATCTTATTGAATGACGGAGCAGACTGCATGGACCATTCAAAGAAAATGAAAAGAAATGCATCCAATTTCTTTCAAAGCCTTCATCATTTTTCTCTCAGGTTGCTCGCAGCAATGTCCAGGAGATTAATCTTTATTTCCTGTAGATCCTGGACAATCCAAGGGGGCTGACAACATTTGGAGCACCAGGTGAGGGGCTCAATTTTTACAGCTTTAAGGTAGGTGCTAATGCAGAGAACAACAAGTTGGCTGCCACCTATTTTGGGAATACAAACGGGGACAAGGCTGGTTAATTATAAACCATATACTTCAGGTTAAATGTGACTGGCATGCTTTGTAAGTAGGGTTTACAGGTAAGTGTAATGGAAATGGCATTATGGAAATAGCGTAATGGAAAAATTGTGGAAGGAACCTACTATAAGTAGTAAGTATGATATTTATAGTGAGTGCATTGATATGCAAGAATTTTGGCTGAATACTTTAGGCACTAAATGGCCTTCAAGGAGGCTGAGGTAGGGTCTTTAATCTGCAATGCTGGTTTAGCATTCCATTCATCATCTTGCACGGCACCTTGGTGAAGTAGTTGAAGTGCACCAGGAATAGCTGCTCAGAGGATTGTTAAGTGGCTGACAATTAATTAGTTTGCCTGCACTCATTGAGCCTTAACACCATTTTGGTGGTAATGCTCCATTTAATGATCCTTCCTAACAATGACCAAGTGAACAGGAATAAACAAGTCTTTGCTGAGAATTTCAAGCAAGACTTAAAGCCAAGCTCAGCTTTCATTGTTCACTTTCTGACTGACCATACTGCGTTTGAAAAGAACTTTTGAGAGGCAATGGGAGACTTTCTGGGCTCCATCAACACTCCACCATTTTTTCCCTGGATATTCTCTCAGGACCTCACCTTAAAAAGAGTGCATGCTGTGCTTCTCTATCTTATCCAGGAGCAGAATGGGAATGCTTGGTTATGGGCATCTTGCTATGGGGTCTCCCTTATGAATTGAAGGAGGAGATGGGGTCAGGCAAAGCAGCATTAGATGCGACAGGAGAGAAGGACAGAAAGGTTCTCAGCAGAAGGCACTGGAGGCACATGAAGCAGGAGGCTTCAGACAGCACTACTCCTATATTCACAAGACCCAGTACCAATGCTTTACCAAAGAGGTCATTACAGAGATCAATGGATTTGTGGAATGAAGGCCCAGGCATCACAAAAGAATTGCATTGTCTGTGGCAGTCAATGTCATGCAGAAGCAGCATGGGACAGACAGAGCTAAGCGATCCCACAACCAATGGATCAGATCTAAGCTCGGCAGTACTGCCACATCCAGTCATGAATGGTAGTGGACAAGTAAACAAATAACAAGGGGAGGAGGCTCCACAAATATCCCCATCCTCAATGAAAGGGGAGTCAAGCACATCAGTGCAAAAGATAAGGCTGAAGCATTTGCAACCACCTTCAGCCAGAAGTGCCGGGCAGATGATTCATCTCAACCTCCTCCTGAGGTCCCCAGCATCACAGATGCCAGGATTCAGCCAATAGGATTCACTCTACTTGATATCAAGAAATGGCTGAAGACATGAAGACACTGGGTATTGCAAAAGCTATGGGCCCTGACAACATTCCAGCCATAGTACTGAATACTTGTGCTCCAGAACTTGCCACTCTTCTAGCCAAGCTGTTCCAGTACAGCTACAACACTGGCATCAACCCGGCAATGTGGAGAATTGCCCAGTTATGTCCTGTTAACAAAAAGCAGGACAAATGCAACCCGATCAATTACCGCCCCATCAGTCTACTCTCGATCATCAGAAAAGTGATGGAAGGTTTTATCAACAGTGCTATCAAGCAGCACTTACACAACAATATCCTGCTTACTGATGCTCAGTGTGGGTTCCACCAGAGCCACTCAGCTCCTGACCTCATTACAACCTTGATCCAAACATGACAAAGGAGCTGAAGTCAAGAAGTGAGGTGAGAGTAACTGCCCGTGACATAAAGGCAGCATTTGATCAAGTGTGGCATCAAGGAGCCCTAGCAAAACTGGAGTTAATGGAAATCAGAGGGAAAACTCTCCACTGGTTGGAGTCATACCTAGCACAAAGCAAGACAGTTGTGGTTGGTGGAAGTCACTCATCACAGCTCAGGACATAGCTGTGGGATACTACCACAGGGTTGGCACCAGAGAAGTCAGAATGGTAAGGTTGTGTTAGCTACAGAGTTGAATTATTTTGTAAATGTAATGATTTCTTTATAGCCACTTTCTTAATATCAACTGATTGTTCTGCGATTAATTATCCCTAAAGAATCGGCATTGGGGCTCCAGTTTCACCACTGCTACTCTGTCATTCTGCCTACTGCATGCAGATATAATGAAAGAAAGTCAAAACCTACATTTATACCTTTCACGATGCCTCAAATTGCTCTACAATTAAATAAATATTTTGAGTTGTAGTCACTGGTATAATGTTGGCAATCCCAACAAATGGCGGAGCAAGTTTGAGGTGGCAGGTGGCTTATTCCTGCTCCTAATATGTATGTTTGTATATCATTCTAGGTGGATGAGATGAGCTGAGCTAAATGGTTTTTGTCATCTACAAATATCTTGAGAATGGAAGGTAGGATTATGACTGGAGTTCTATTTATTTTTTTGCTAAAGGAATTTTACTGTGAGCAGGCTTTTTGGAGTGAAATTGCTAGGATAGGATTGTGTAATAGGTTCACGTGGAATTAATAACCTGTTTTATCCTGCGCATGATTCTCAAGAGTTTTTCCATTGACTTCAATCTTGTCCTTTTGACTACTTACCTATTATCCCATATTATCTTTGTGCTTTTGTGATCTTTTTGAGGAATGAAATATCGTGATAAAGCTGTGTTGCATAGTAGATATTGAAAATATATTGCAGTGAGAAGTAGCAATCAGCAGAGTCTTCAGACCTGCTGATGAGAAAACATAGGTAAAATTGTGAACAATTCAATCTTAGTCCCCTGGCCTCTTAAAAGTTGTGTTTCACAGAGACACCTGACGACTCCAATGCTTCTCACTGCCAGTGAAGACCTATGTTGTTCTATCATTCCACTTTGTTGCTCAGGAGTCATTTGATCTTTGTGCCTTGTGAGATTACCGCTAAAATAGAATCCAATTGCACCCCTTCTATGAAATAATTATATTGAATAATATTATGCACCCAAGCAGGAAAAAGTCTTCTAACTCTTCTGTAGAATGGAAAAAGATCTTGTGCAGTTTTCTGGGTTACAAATATAGCACCTTTCCCCCAAATATGAATTTGCTGTCACCATGTTTATATGGTGCAATGTGCAGAACATGTTAATGAGGGCTGAGGCAGTCACCAAAATCAGTGTTATCATCTGCACAATGTTATAAATAACCAATGGGATATTTTCCATATCAGATTAACAATATTGCATAACGCTGATAAAGTAAAATTTGTACTCTTTGGTTTGTTTAATAATCGCAGTGAGATCACTTATAGGCCACACACAAACTGACACTGCATTATATCATTGCTGCACTTAATACTAATAACCTGTGCTCCATATATACTGGATGGTATTTATAATCAGATGCTGACAATGGGTGTTATCAATTTACTCATACCTTTCTGTGATTGGTGAATCTTGAAAGGGGGAAATATATCATGCATGATTGATGGGAAGTTTAATTGGGTTGGGCGGTGGGGTGGAAGTGTGTGGGAAAAAGGGGCCCAGAGAAAGGGCCCATGAATTCTCTCCCTTATCCTGCCTGGGGGTTACCATTGACTGGAGATGGAACTGGACCAGCCATATAAATACTGTGGCTACAAAAGCAGGTCAGAGGCTGTGAATTCTGTGGCGAATAACTCACTTCCTGACTCCCCAAAGCCTGTTCACCATTTACAAGACACAAGTCAGGGGTGTGATGGAATACTCTCCACTTGCCTGGGTGAGTGCAGCTCCAACAACTCAAGAAGCTTGACACCATCCAAGACAAAGCAACCCACTTGACTGGCACCCTATCCGCCACCTTCAACATTCACTCTCTCCACCACCGATGCACAGTGTCAGCAGTGTGTACCATTGACAAAATGCACTGCAGCAACTCACCAAGACTCCTTCAACAGCACTTTCCAAACCTGCAACCCCTTTACCTAAAGGATCAAGGGCAGCAATGCATGGGAACACCACCACCTTCAAGTTCCCCTCAGCCACGCACCGTCCTTACTTGGAATTGTATCACCATTCCTTTACTGTCGCTAGCTTAAAATCCCTTCCTAACTGTGGCTGTTCCTACAACATATGGACTGCAGTGGTTCAAGAAGGCGGCTCACCACCACTTTGTCAAGGGCAATTAGGGATGGGCAATAAATGCTGGCCTAGCCAGCGATGCCTGCAACCCCGTGAATGAATAAATGAAGGTCACAGGAGCAGTTAATTTTTATGCAACTTTCCAGGTTGCCACAGGTGATATAAGTTATATATCACTTTCTTCTGCTCACTTCTGCATCAGAGTGCTCTCTGCATTCTATACGCACTGAGGAATGATCATATATCATTCACTAATGCCAGAGATGCCCAGAGGCAGAGAGCACTAGGATTTGTCAGGATTGTGGAGTTTCCCATGGGGCAAGGAGCCATTGGCTCTATTGGCTGAATTTTACGTGCCCCCAGTGGGGGTGGGCACACAAAAAAGGTCAGACATCCACTACACCATCTTCCCAACCATGGATAACAAGCTTCATTGACCCTTAAGCACTTATTTAAATATGGCAGGTGGCAGCCTGCCTGCCATATTTTAATAAGTGCTTAAAGGTTAATTAGTATTGTTATCAAACCAATTAGCTCTGATATTACGCTGCCCACACCATAAAACAGTTGGTGGGAGCAGGCAGCCTGCTTTATTCCCAGAGATGGTTTAAGGGCAGGGAGAAAGTGGTGGTGGGTCGCACTTCAGGGGCTGCCCTTTGCCAATCGCGAGGCAACCTCCCTAGTGTTGGATACTCCACTTCCTCCCTACCCACTCCCTCTCTGAAACCCACCCCTTCTCCCATCCACCCCTCTCCCTAAGCTACCCAAACCCTACCAGCCCAAGACCCCAGACTTACCTGCTCTGGGTATCCATCTTCTCCTTCTGCTGCAGTCCCGGCTGTGCCCATTGACACCTCCGTGGCGCTGCCAGGACTGATAGAGCTGCCGGCCAACCAGATTGGCTGGGCAGATCTAGAGGGCAGGACTTACCCCCTAACAAGGGGCAGAAGTCCCATATGACCCTTGTTGATCCGCCCCAGAGTACTTTATTGCTTTGAGTTGTAAAAGGCATGGAGCATGTTGGCTCCACATTGACATTGTTTCTGGAGGCATGTGCCGTCCACCCCCTCTATCTTATCCCGGCCAACGTGTGTGGCCCACTTGAGCCCCTCATTTAAATCCCGAGCTGTTCAGCAATAGGAAGAGATTCCGTTTCTTCAATGCACAGCTTGTCTGTGACCATCAGTGGTGCATCAGACAGATGAAAGCCTGTTATTTAGGGCGTTATCGTGATATGTTTGGAGTGAGATAGTCATCCATCCCACCAATCTTTGAGGCCCAGCAAAATGTGTATGGCTGGCAGGACGTTACTAGGGATGCCTATTGATGCCATGGATCATGACTCCTTTGAGAAGCCAAGACACTAACTGAGCACACATCCATTGAGAGCCACTCAGTCACCAGGAATGTTATCGGGCAGACCACTGAAGTCCTGAATCAGAGGTTTAGGTGCCTTGAGTGGTCAGGAGGTGTTCTGCAGTACTTGGCCGAGAGGTGTCGAGATTTGTGCTGATTTGCTGCATGCTCCACAAACTAACGGTTATCAGAGAGCCGACTGTTACCACCTGCAATAGTTCTCAAGAGCCAGACTGAGAAGCCATAGGAGGAAGAGGAAGAAGTCAAAGTAGGTGAGGAGTGGGTGGGGGTGGGGGTGGGGGTAGGGGTGGGGGTGCAGGGGGAAACAAGGGGAGCATTAAAGACTTTAATGTAGACACCTGGGAGGGATCCTTGCTGCCATCTAATTGAAGAGTGTTTTGAGCAACGTATGTTGTCATCAGACTCCAGAGTAATGTTGCCACATGATGAACCTTCCACAATTTATGATGCGTCAGGTAGTCCATAATCTCCACTCAATCCTTTCCATACCCTCTCCATGAAGATTACAAAAAAAAACACTGATTCCACCATTATCTAATTGCCATCATTACTCCTTACCTCAGCAAAACCAAAGCAAACTTTACACAACTGACAGCACTTATATAAATAAAAGCAAAATACTGTGGATGCTGGAAATCTGAAATAAAAACAGAAAATGCTGGAAAAACTCAGCAGGTCTGACAGCATCTGTGGAGAGAGAAACAGAGTTAATGTTCCAAGTCCAATATGACTCTTCTTCGAGTTTTTTCAGCTTTTTCTGTTTTTATAACAGCACTTACTCACCCTGGTGCTTACCTTTAGTGACAATTGTATAAGTACTCTTGCATAATCTAGAGCTTCTATGAAGTGCAACAGCAGTACAGCAGCAAGTGAGGTGGGTGCTGCTGAGAATCTGAAGAGGGCAGATAGGATGTCCTCCTGAGATGCCCTGAGCCATAATAGCCCCTCTTCAGACTGCACCATCTCAGCAGGGGCTTCAGCAGTCTGGGCCACTGGCTGACAGGAAACAGCAAGGGCAGTGGTGGAGGGGTGGGAGAGGGAGGACCAAGGCTGGCATCCAAAGGGAGGCCAGGAGGTTCCTGCTCCATGACTCCTTTAACAGGGCCTCTGTTCAGCCCACCCAGTTTTCTGATGGAGGACAGATTTCTGGCCTGTGGGACACACTCTGCCAGCCTCTTTCAACCCAGGACCTCAGAGTCACCATGGGTGCTGCTTGAGTCTCCATTGCAGCAGTTTGCAGTCCCATGAATGAATGCAATGTAAGTTGTGACCTCGACACTGTATAGCTACAGGCTTCACAGATCTCTGGCTGGAATTGCCTATCTTCTCCACGCTGGAGAGGATGGGTTCCAGGATCTGCACCCAGCCATGGAACAAGATGGAGGCAGACTCTTCCAGCCCCTAGCTGGAACCCATACGCTGTCAGGCAGGCTTTGCATTGCATCAAACATTTGGTCTGTCACACCCATCAACCTTGTTGTGAAGCTTGGCCCTTTGAGGCCCTCATCCGAATCCTCTGCTGCAGAAATAGTCTGAGACCTTGCTTGCCGGAACGCTGCTTATTCCACTCTGTGCAGCTGCTACTCAGAGAGGATTCCTCTTCTAATCCAGGCCCTAAGTTACAGTGTTGAACCTGGAGCTAGTGCCTGTGACAGTGGTAGCCATTGACACAGTGTATTCTTCCTTGTTCTCCTCCTCCTTCTCCTTTGGGATGATGAGGCGGCTCTTGCTCATCTTGAACCTGCCCTGGGGTGGATGGGAGTGAGGTGGATCTTGCTTCAGGGAGCTTGCAATGATAAAGTTGGAATGGTTAGAGTACAGCATGTGTAGCCACTATATAGAAGAGTGTGTGTGATGAGAGCATATCGAGATCGGGAGCAAAGATAGCTTTGGGTTACTAGAGATCAGGACTAGTTGCACATCCATAAGGCAGCTGGAGTGACCACATATTTTCAGACAATAGTTCCTTACGTTGCTTCTAATCATGCCTTCTCCCAGTTCCCTCCTGATCATGACCAGCATTGCCTTTTTAAGGGGTGTGATTAACCTTGCCTGATCAGCTCCTGCTGACCACTTTTATTTGCTACATTTTCCTGGAAGAAAAAGAGTGGTGATTGTGAATGGGGCATTGACATGTGTGTGTGATGCCTTGCATGGTTGAACAGCTATGGGATATTACTAAAGTGCCTTTACCAGGGCTCATTGCTGTCACATCCCAGATGATCTTTTCCCACATGAACTGCATCAACTGCCTCTGTGGACTCCTTTACCCCTGCAGATCGAGGAAATCCCTCTTCCTGTCTTCCTCCTTCACCAGGACCTTCAGAGAATCTGGGCGTCGTCTCTCTAAATCCTGGAGGCATCCTGCCATTTTGGAGTCTCTCTTAAGCCAGCACGCTCCACACCTTCAGTGCAAGTGGGTGAGTAGAGGTTACATACACAAGTGCAGGGAAATTGCATTCAATCAGTGCTAACTTTGTAGTTGTCAGTTTCAGCACTTGCAGGCATGTTGAAATTTTGAAAATCATCTACCTGTCCTAGCCTGAAAATTGTGTGCTAACTCCAGACTTTTAAACAAACATTTCTTATTAACACAGCACCCATTTAGTGACCATTTTACTCTTTGGCCCAAACAACTCTCTTAATATAATACACCAAATAATGTGTTTCCTTTCTGGCTAGTGATTAGCTAAGACATATAAATTAGGAAGAACTCGGCTCATTCTCTGGTCTGTGTTAAATTAGCTGAACTTAGTCAAGATAATTGTAGGAGTGCTACAGTTGGCTTCATTATTCACAGGTGAGGCACGAGACATTGACCAGAATTTCCATTTCTGATTGTATCCAATGACCCCTACTTAATGTGCATGTTTGTTGACTTTGGATGAAGACAGCTGTGGATTCAATAATGCCCGCGGGCAAACAGTCTCTAACATTCACTGTGTGAATTCACATTGGAAGAATGACTACTTGCAACAAAGCCCCATAAGTCACCAGCAGATTAGACACTTAAGTCACTCCTTGTTGCAATCCTAATGCATCACTCACTTGATGTGTTCAACTTACTCAAATGGAACAGGTTTTGCTGGAGAGGATGCAGTCTTTGTTTAAAGCTAAACTCTTCCAAATTTTCTTCCTACTTTTCAGCTTTCTGTGCAGTAGAGGCGTTGAATTTTGTAGTCCACTAACACTGGACAGAGGAGGAGGAGTAAGAACTGGCAAGCAGATAATATAAATTTGTACCACCCCACAGTAAAGCAGGTCTGCAACTTTCGGCACCGTTACGTGACAGTAACAGTAAATAATTGCTGAAAGAGACTGAGATTTAGCGATGATGCAATGACAGAGCTGTTCCCTGTCCTTCAGGAGGATCTTTAATCAATGCTTAACATGCATGCATCAATGCTACTAGTTGCCAAAGTCAGTGTAGCCCTCAATTTATAAGTGTGGGCTACTTCCAAGTTACCACTGATGACATCTAAAGTATCAACAGGTTTGCTGTCCACAGATGTATCAAGGAAGATATAAAAGCATTATTCAGCGCAGCCAACAACTAAATCATTTTCATCACTGATCACCAGAGGATCAGAGGATAAACCAATTCTGTATGTTCCAGAATCCAGGGGTCACTTGCATTGGTGTTGCCATTCAGGCCGTTGTTCATAAATCTCTACCCTGCCCCACTTTTCAGGCTACTTCTCAATACCTTTTACCCACCCAAAATTGAAGTCCCTTATGCAAGCACATATTTCCTATGTATTGAACTGTGGCCTTATGTGAGAAATATCTGGAATTGCTTGTACTGGTAGGGTATCCATCAGAACTAACAGGGTCTATCTATTGTCTAATATTCACTCAGTTCTGTTGAAGGGTCATGAGGACTCGAAACGTCAACTCTTTTCTTCTCCACTGATGCTGCCAGACCTGCTGAGTTTTTCCAGGTAATTCTGTTTTTGTTTTGGATTTCCAGCATCCACAGTTTTTTGTTTTTATCTATCTATTGTCTATCTGAACCAATGGAAAACACCATGCTGACAGACTTTACAGCTGAGGCCAAATACTAGCTTGTAATTATTAATAAGTAAGATTATACAGAAGCTAGAATAATCAGATTATAAAGATAAAACAGTGAGAACTGGGAATGGAAAGCAAAATAATAACTACTTTTTGAAGCACTTGTTATGTAAGTACACACCAGGCTGCTGCTGATGGCATGCCTCACTATAATGATCGGTATATGTAATGGAACTGTATGAGCTGAGCAAAAGAACAGGAGAAAGCTTAACATAGGTCTCCCCAGTAAAAGGCAACTTCTAACTACAGGAGTGCCATTGGAGAATCAAATACCTAGTGCAGGTGATGGCTCATATATCATTTCATTGACAGTAATGCCTGCATTTGCTGTAACCCAGAGATGCTAATTATGCTACAATGTGCATCTAGCTAGTTTTTGAAAGCAAAAGTTACTTCTGATGGTTTTGTCATTAGGGCTAGCTCTCCTCTCAGTCTCCCCCCACAATGTCAGCACACTGAAGCACAAACCTGAGGTGTGTTACTAATTAACTGGATAAAGAATTGTTTACAGACAAACTTCAGCCCCCACATTCTGCTGCTGCATGTCAAAGTCAAACGCAGAAGGTTTGTATATCCATTTGCTCGCAAGATAAAATTAAATCTCCCAGAAAAAAGCCATTGTTAGATATAGCTACAAATACACTTGAAAATGTACAATGTTATAATCTGAAACAAAACAGATCTTCATATCTATCTCATTCTATATGAACCAAATGTGCCTTTTTACTCTTAATAAGAACTTGGTATGTGACCACGAGCACATATTCCTTCAAGCTAAGCCTCTGTGCCATGCTTACTTAAAGGAGAATGTTAAAGTGGATTAATTGCCCAAAGGACTGAGAACCATAGCAAGTACAGATCAGCGGTCACTCATGCACTCTTTGTTCTTTGTTAAATAATCCTTGTATGATAGATTACCTTAAAATAAAGGGTCATGGCTGCTGTCTGGAAAGCAAGCCTTTGAACTTGACGTGTTAGCACTGGGAGGAGATAGGATAAGTTATGCTAGCTGAGGAGGAGCAGGAACTTGCTGGTTCACATAGCCTCACTGGCACTTCCATGGCCTGTGCATTTGGGAAATGCAACAGCGCAGTGAAGTTAAGCAGCCATATCAAGCAACTGAATTCTTGTTAGCCCAATGATGCCAATGATTTGTATTTTTGAAGTGTTATGACTATTGCGCTGATGAAAGGGGGCAGGAATCATATTTCATCATATTGTTATCCAATCAGCGTTTCTTTAGGTCCCTCCACAAAAGTTACATGGAACTGGACATCATTTCAAAATGGAACATTATTATTGTCCCTTTCACACTTAGTACAGCGAGAATGGTGAACCCTGCCAGTTCACCTGTCACAGTAAGAATGGTTAGAATAGTTGCCACAGTTGGAATAATGGACAAAGCTAGCATGCAGGGCAAGGTGGCCTGACTGGCAGTTGGTACATCATTACAGATGGCATAGTTGACACAGCTGGTGAATATAGCATGGTTGATCCAACTTGCATATTTACATTGGCATCCTTGACAGAAATGGCATCCTGGACACAGCTGGACCAAGGACTATGGATGAGGGAGCCACAATAGAGAACAACTCAGCTACAGAATAACCCAGTATTTACTTTACTGTTGAGATTTGATGGAAGTGTGAGGTGATAATGAGATGGTGGTGGCAATGGTATATATCGGACCTTAATGAACGGTGGAAGCAACAGTGTATCTCCTTAACCAATGAGATTTAAGGATTGAGGAAGAATGAAAAGGACAATGGAGAAGAAGTGTGAATTAAAGTCATATCAGGCTCAGAAATAGAAATAGAGAGGGAAAGAAAGATTGGATTAAGAAAGAGCGAGAAAATAGCCAGAAAGGAAAAGTAAGAAAGAAAACTAATTTAAAACTTGACATTTCAAAAATCTCTAACAATTGAGATTGAACGGGTTAAATTGTTCCCTTTTTGGGGTAGAGTGGCTGATTGGTGCTGTATTAACAAATTTCACATCGTTCAAAGGCTACTTACCTTGTTAGGTTCCAGCCCTAATTTTCTGCATTAATTTTAATGGACAATTAATCTGCAAACCCAGCAATTTCTTGAAAGTAGCAAGGGAACTAAGGGTAAGATGTTGTTTGTCTGAAGCAAATGGTGAAGTGGTAAAAATTACCCAGTAAATTCTGGAGATTAGTGATTTATTGTGTATCTCTTAATCCGCTGAATTTGCTGGTCAATTTTCACATTAATAATGATGTATGCTGTTAACACATTTCTGCAGCAAGATTGGCCTGTTGTTTTACCCTTTAGCCTCTAAGAAAAGGTTGCTACCTTGTATCTAAGCAATTAGCCAAACTGATTTTGAATAGTTAACTACTGCAAAAAAAACCCCCCACAAAATTATAATTTGTGAAATCTTCAAAGTAAGATTTTCTCTTTTTAAAAAAACTATATGAGCAGATCAACAAAAGCTTTGTAAATTGAGATCTCGGCAAGCTATGAATAGTTTCCTGTGACTTGGCAGAACAGGAAAGTGGTTTTACAGTGGGTTGAGGCAATAACAGAAAACACAGGGGTTTAATTAAGTTTCTAAGAAAAGGGAGATGTGAGAAAACATGTGAGATAAAAGTAACAGACCTGAAATGTGGTATGACAGGTGCATAAATGATATCCTTTTCCTGCAGTGTGGTGTATCAGTGCTCTTAGGTGACCCCTTAAACAGCCAATTCTTCACTAGGAAAACCTTCTGCTCTTTGCTTCTAATGAAACTCTGATAGACATGACACCTTGGCAGAATTTTTGTGATGTGTGTTATAGATGAGTGCACAGTATCAATACTTTCGGAGGACTGGTGATGTAGAGGACAAAGGGAAATCAAAGCCATGGCACTGCAGTGAAGAAACATATTACCCTGTATATAATTCTAAAAATATGGGCCATAGATTGAGTGGAATCACAGTACTATGTTTTGCTCGATCTAAACCTAAATATGAAACTGAAGAGACATTCTCCCTTTAACAACTCGGTGGGCATCATTTTATATTAGTTATCGATTTTACAATATCCAATTCATGTGCTAGGCAGATGACTGCATTTACCAGCATACAGACTATTGTATCTTACTGGGAAACCCTAGAGATGAGTCAACATATGGCCATTTCTATTGAGTCAATACAGCTGTGTGTACGTGAATGCTGGTAAATCCTCTAACAATATTCCTTCCAATAAGGCATCATTAAAGAGCAGTACAAAATAAACCATAACAAAAACAGAATTACCTGGAAAAACTCAGCAGGTCTGGCAGCATCGGCGGAGAAGAAAAGAGTTGACGTTTCGAGTCCTCATGACCCTGCATTTACCAGCATACAGACTATTGTATCTTACTGGGAAACCCTAGAGATGAGTCAACATATGGCCATTTCTATTGTGTCAATACAGCTGTGTGTACGTGAATGCTGGTAAATCCTCTAACAATATTCCTTCCAATAAGGCATCATTAAAGAGCAGTTATGAGTAAACCATAAACCATAGTGGTTGAATGAATGGCTATCACTAATAGAGTAGAGTGATCAAGAAAAAGCCAATTGCCTCTGGAGCACTGGAGTGTAAGACTGCAGAAAATCACTAGGGTGCAGACAAGATCATAATGGGATTTGAAATTGAGGATGAGAATTGTGAAGTCAGACGCAAGAAGCCCATGGAGGTTGGAGGGGATAGAAGTAATGGGAGTATAGGACTTCGCATGGGTGAGGATCTGTCCTGTGATATTTTTGAATGAGTTGTCATTTGTGGAGTGTTGAGGTGGGAAAGTTGAGAAGAAGTGTGAGAGAAGCCAAGCCGCAAGCTAATGAACACACAAACTAAGGGCAGAATTTTCCCAAATTTGCACTAAGTACGGTAGCGGGTGGGTAAAACGGTGTGCTGCGTGCCAACGGAAATGGTGTGTTTTCATGCCGTATTGTCCCGAGCCTGCCTCATTATTTATGCACTCACAGGAAACATGCAGTTTCCATGGTAGGTGGGCTCCTCATCTGCCTGCCATCGCCTCACTGTTGCATCACGCCGGGCGCCATGTTTAAAGGCCAGCTGCAAGCACAGTGCTCACTGCTTCCAGCTCACCACTGCTACCTGGGAGACATGGCCCTCAAAGGCAAGAAGACTGCAGCGTCCCAGTTTAATGATGGGTCCCTCGAGCAACTGCTAGATGCCGCGAATGCCCGCTCTGGCCACAGGACGGGCAGCAATGTGACCGATCCGGCTTGGGAGGCATTGGCAGCGGTGGTCAGCGCCAAGCCCTTCAGGAGAGGACAGCCAGCCAGTGACACAAGAAGATGAATGATCTCCGTTCCGCCAGGGTAAGTCACTCTTTTCATCACTCTCAACGCACACAGTCACAAACCCAGCACATGTACACAGGACTCTCACTCACTGCCAGTTCAAGGGACATCAGCATTCACTCTCTCACACTCACTGTCATTGTCCCCATCCCATCCATGGGACAACTCACCACCAGCACAGGCCAGGCACATTTATCATCTGGCCTGACAGGTATCCTGCTTACACTTTCTCCATCTCTATCCATGCAGGAAAAGCTGGCACACAACAAGAGAGGTCACAAACTGTGTAGGAATGCCCAAAATCAAGGTCCTCACGGACTTTGAAAACAGAGCCATCCAGCCGACTGGCGATGACCAGGACTGGTCCTGTGCTAACGGTGAGGTTGGCGCTGCTGAGCCAAGTGAGGGGCCAGCAGTGCAACATCCATCAGAAAACCAATCTGTGAGTGATGTGTCCTCTTTCACAGGCCACTGCCAGGCACTAATTATCCCCTTGCTTTCACAGGCACATCTGCCAAACAGCCGATGGAGTCCATGACTCAGGACCTCCAACCAAGCCCTGAAGAAACGTCTGAAGAGGAACCTGGAGGTACCCTCCCTGAAGTCCCGTCACTGCCTCACCCACACCCTCCACCAGCGCAGAGAAACACACCTTGGTGGGATCTAGCTTTAGAGTAGCCCCGGGATCACAATCTGGTGACCACATTGCACTGTCTGATCCACTGCAGGCGGCAGCAGGGACTTCCCAGGTGTCCAGCACTCAGAGGGCTGCTGGAGGCCAGAAATTTGCTGAGATCGAGTCAGGTGATGAGCCCCTGTACACGGCCATGTCACAGTTGTTGGAGCTGCAAAGACAAGATCAGGAAGGGATTGCAAGGCACGATGGAGGAGTCCATCCGTTTCCAGTCTGAGGTGATAGCGCCAGCATGCCAATGCACCAAGGTCAACACCAATAGGATGGCGGGCACCATGGACACCTTGGTCCAGGTCTTCACTCCTGCACTGCTGAGCGGGTTCAACCCCATCGCTGACACCATAGTTGGCCTCCAACTGTGTGTATGTGAGAGGGGTGTGGGGCAGCTCGATCTCACTCCAGCTACCCCTGCTCCTTGAGGAGTCAGCCTGGGGCCCTCAGGCACCCATAGGGAGGAGGATCAGCAGGTGCACACTCCGGGCCCATCCACCCAGGTGTCTCCGAGAGTGTCTGACCCATCCAACTCCCCTCTTCCTGTGACCTCAGCAGCTCCAGCTCCACAGGCCGAGGAGGGAGGCACTGCCACACAGCAGGACCCCGAAAGCAGGCCAAGACCCTCCAAGTCTCAGCCCTCCAGAGGACAGGGCGTCACAGTCAGCAGGCTGCCTCCACCTCCACTGTGGATGTTCAGGGAGCACCAGGACATAGCAGCAGGTTTAGGACAGTTAAGGATAATTAGTTGCACAGCCTGGGCATGGGTGTTAATCACTACATACTGTTCGCTATTGTCAATAAACCCTCAAGAATGTCTCCCTACCTATGGCTCCTTGTTCTGATGAGCAGTGTTCGTGTCACTCAGATGCAAAACCTTTCAGCACAAGATAGAGGCAGGTGTCTCAGCCCAGGGCCTCTTCCCTGTGTCTGTGCAGCCTTCAGACTAAAGTGATGGTCCAGCCTCACACACCCTGGACACATTACTGATGCCTGTACCTCGGCGGTGCTGGTCATTGCTGCTAGAATGTAATGGGCAGGTGTCACAGAGTACTCTCATTTTCTCAATGTGCTCTCAGCACCTTTAAGGAGGGGCTGATGCACATCTCTTCAGCGTCTGTGACCACTGATGCTGTGCTCCAGCTCCTGAAGGGGTCTGGTGCTGAAGGTGGACAAAGGATCAGATGCTTCTAAAGTTTCGTACTGCGTCACTATGATATGACCCAGATCACGGAGCGCAAGTGAGCTTCCCTCAGCCAGGCAGGAGTCAGTCATTCTCAGTGGCTGTGTGAAGATTTATAGAGTTTCCTCAATGTATGTTGTCATTATCCTCCTGCAATCGAGTGATTATTAGGGCCTCCACTGCTTTTCCATGACAGGAGCGTTCTCACAGAGGGTACTTGCACTGCCAAAAGGCAGACTGGAGTCAAACATTTCACAACTGCGATCTGAAGAACTATGGGGTCACCTCACTGCATGTCATCATCATCCTCCACAAATCTAACAGCTATGAGGGCCTCCTGAGCGTCTGCCTCGTCTAGCCAGTACGATGGCCTGATCCCTGTCATCACCGCCTCCGAGGACCTCCTCAGCCTCGTCCCCGTCATTGGAGGAGACGTGCAGCTCCTCCATCTCCTCCTCAGCCAGCTCCTCATCCTCTTGGAGCTCAAGGTTGTAAAGGGTGCAGCAGATAACGGTGACGAGTAACATCCTCTGTGGACTGTATTGCTGGGCTCCACCGGACCAGTCCAGGCACCGGAAACTCATCTTCAGCATCCCGATGATCTGCTCCACTAAGGAGCAGCATGAGCCTCATTATAGCGTCGCTCTGCTGCAGTCTGAGGCTGCTGCACGGGTGTCATCAGCCACAGCCTCTGTGGGTAGCCCTTGTCCCCGTGGAGCCAACCCTGCAGCCCCTGTGGACCCTGGAAGACTCCAGGGATCTGTGGCCGAATGAGATGTAGGCACCGTGCACACTCCCTGGAAACCATGTGCACAAACCTGCATGAAATGTTTCTGGTGGTTGCACATCAGCTGCACACTCAGCGAATGGAACTCCTTGTGGTTGATGAATTCCACCGTCTGTTGCCATAGAGATCTGAGCGCCGCATGAGTGAAGTCAATTGCACCCTGCACCTGTGGGAATCCTGAGATCAGGGCGAATCCAATGGCTCTTGTATCCTGGTGGTCCTGGTCCTGGTCCTGGATGAAATGCACAAAGCTGTGTGGCCCTCGCAAAGATGGCATCTTGACCTCATGGATGCATTTCTGGGTGGAGACTTGTGAAATCCCACAGAGGTTACCTGTGAAGCCCTGAAAGGAGCCACTGGCATAGAAATTGAGCACACTGCCACTTTCACGGCCACTGGCAGTGGATGCCCTCCATGTCCCAGTGAACACCAAATCCTGCAGTAACTGGCAGATGTGAGCAACCAATTCCCTAGACAGGTGCAGTCTTTGGTGACACTGGTTGTCAGTCATCTGCAGGAATGAAAGACAGCGTCAACAGACCCCGGGTGTCGCTAGGCGCTGGCCTGTGATGACTCGCTGTGGGTCTTGGGTGACGTGTGTGGGAGACCCAACTGCCCCTTCTTCCTGAGGTTGCTGCTCCTGCTTCTGTGCAGCCAGGACCCTCAGTCACTCTTTCCTCCATCCTCTTTGTACTGTCTAGGTCATCAGGCATACAGCTCGTAGGCCAGGCTTGATGACCCTGATGTACTCTTCCTGCAGGATGAAAGAGAGAGACACGTGGTTAACATGGGTGTACTCAGAACCTCTGGAGAACTTGGTGACACTTTGATGCCTCTGTGCTGCTTGACTGGGCAGATAAGCTAGAGGCTCGACCCCAATCACATCAATGTGGCTGCGCCTGAACTGTCTCAGTTGCAGAGGAATGGTCACTTTCTGCAGGCTTCCCGAATGCGTGGCCACTTCCCTCACCCACCCTACCCCCCACCCACGCTGAATGTGCGCTATATTCAATGGCAGGGCTGCCCTTGGCCTCTCCACCCCCACAAACAGTCACCTCAATGGCAAGGCTGCACTTGACCCCCGCTCTTCTGCTCACCCTCAAAGTCACCTCTGAGGCAGGGCTGCATCTTCCCCCCACTCCCCCTCACCCTCACAAATTGCCTCAACGGCATGGCTGCACTTGCCCCCCCCACCCCCACCCCAGCTCTCCCCCTCACCCTCAAAAGTCACCTCCGAGGCACCCCTAATGCCTGCAAAGTGTGCTTTCCCTCCGATGTGGACAGACGATCCAGGGGGGCGCAGGGGTGCAAGAGCCTGGTGGGATGGTCTGATAATGAGTGGTGCTGGGGGAGGGTAGTGTTGAGAAGAATAAGGAAGTATAGGGAGCTACAATAAAACTCATATAGAATGTTGTTTCTGACTTTGCTGTGTGCAATGGAAGCCAGGTTAGAAGGTGTTAGATGAATGCCGGTAAGAGAAGTAAGAATGTAGTAACGAAATTTACAACTCTGGAAGGAGAGAGGAAGTTGAACATTAGGCAGCAGTTTGGAAGGCTTGAGGATGAATGTTTTCCAGTCTTTCCTCTCCACACACACATTTTTATCTCAGACTTTTTTTATTATTCTTTCAAATGGGTGTCACTGGCTAGGCCAGCATTTATTTCCCATCCCTAATTGCCCTTGTTCAGAGGGCATTTTAAGAGCCTGGAGTCCAGACCAAGTAAGGGTGGTAGATTTCCTTCCCTAGATGGGTTTTTAACCACAATCGATAATGGTTTCATGGTTATCATCAGAAATCAATTCCAGATTTTTTACCACCTGCTGAGGTGGTCTTCCAGATTACCTTGGAGGTCACTAGATTACCAGTCCAGTGACAATACCACTATGCCACTGCCTCCCCTTAAAATACAAATAACTTAGAATCCTAAATTGAAGCCATCCACAGAACAACTGAAGCCCCTTCCAACTATCCCTCAACTCCCAGTTTGTCTTTCTGCCTTCATCAAGCCGTGACTCATCCCATTCTCTGCAGTTTCATACATCTTCCCTTATGCATGCTCATCTCATCCATGAAGTCTGCCACCTGCTCTTTCGATCTCCTCTTGTACAACCTCCTAAACATTAAACTTCACCTCCTTAGCCTCATTTTTGTTGGCATGCATCCCCGGAAGGAAATGTGCATTGGAAGTATTCCCAATGTTAATGCTTTGCCAGTGATCACATTCTGTCTCAATATGATACAACGATGATTGATGCAATGAGCCTTTTCATTGGAAGCATGCAAGATACTGCCATGAGCAAAAACGTGAATTGAGTCAAGGATGAAATGGTGAGTTGGCTGATGTATATAATGTCTCCTGTTGATGCTTGTGAACAGTTAGTGATTTAGAAGTTGCAGTTGATTATTATCACTTCTATTGAGTGTTCTGTTCAAATATAGTTCCGGACCTGTACTGGTTCCAGAAGCTGACACAGGCCTGAGGTCATATCTCAATCGAAGCCTAGCTTCCTTATCGTCCGGGTAAGTGATTAGCAATGGGTAGACAACTCTGCTTCCTAAGATCTTGAACCTTAGGCCATGATCTCCTGTTATTGTTACTATTCCCGCTCCAATGGATCTAGCATTGACAGACTTGATGCGACACTCATGCTCCAGGTTTCACTGAAAGACTTGTCCCTCAGGCAATATCTTCTGCTCTGCTCATCACTGAAACTCTGCTGGCTGCCTCTTTATGCTAACTTTAAATAAGAGAAATTAATGCAGTGAGAGAATGAAGCAAATCCTGAGTTAATATGTGTGCTCCACATTTATATTGCTTAACAAGCAGTTACTGAGCAAAAAATGACACTAATATCAAATTTGTATGGAAGGATGCATTAGAAAAAATTATTTCAAGCAGCAAATTTCAAGAACTTGGGTAAAAATTGCCACTAATTAATTAAAAACAAATCATAAAATTACTAACTCAACACACAATTAGCCCATGTACCAGCTTTAATGCACAGTGCAAACTAAACCTCTGAGAGTGACTGTTATTTACTGCTGAATTATGAAGGTCTTGTGCTTTCATCCACTGGTTTAAAGATACAAGCCAGTAGCTGTGGTCTACGCAAAATAAAAATAAACTGGTTCACCAGATTTCCCTCCAATTGTGCTTGTGATTCTGTGACTAGGTGAGCACTAGGTAACTGATTTGTTTGATATGGGTAATCTCAGCCCATAGATGAGTAACCACCATAGGCCGATCATATTTGTACACACACCTTATAAAGATGGTGACTCATGTTGCATGAAGACTCCATTGAGTATCTTGCAGCCATTTGACTTATGTGAACCAAGACAATAAATACTAACAGGTTGTTTGACTGAGCACCATCACGGCCAACGTTCACACACACATGTACCAACCACCAGTGTACACTGGATAGTTGGAAGCATTATTTTCTCCCAGCCTGGAGATGTTGAAGTCAATTGCGATATACCTGCTGCTGCCCTGGCTTAGATCTGACAACCTACAAAAAAAACAGGGATTGGATTTTTGATCTCTTCTGCTTCTGTGCTATGTGATTGTCTGATCTCCATCGCAGAATCAGTAGGATTTCTGATTCCACGGTAAATTTTGAAATTTATTAAAATAACATACAAGTGCATTTCATTTGAAAACTAATCACATACAATGTCATTTCAAGGCTGTTACATTTTGAGCCCTGTTTGAAAAATTGAAAACAAAACCTAGAATGTGACAATGTAGCAAAATTAATACTGGTATTTTAATTGATGCTGCATCAAAAATAATGGAGCAATTTGCACAAGTTAAATTGGGTTACGTTAAAGCAAGAGCAATCTTAATCTTGATTACAATACACACAATCTAATTAGAAAAACATAGATCGTTTTAAATAGAAACAACCGTTTTCAATTGTCCACTTTCATTTTATACATTCTTTCTTCTCCATCGTATCATTTTAATGAAATATAAACACCACAATTTGTTGCCCGTGTTACAGAAGGTGTGCTGGTTAATGACCTAATTAAAGAGAGAAATCAAACTGAATTTTAATCCTTTGATTTCACCAGAAAGCTCCTGCTTTTTACTCTCTCAAAACAGTAAATCACCAGCTCTTTTGCTTGCTTGTTTTGCACTGCCCTTTGAGGAACTAAGTCAAACAGACTAGGAAAGCCTAACTCTGATCCTTTGACTGAGTTGAATCAGTTGTTCTCAGTCAGTGTGATTATAGGCCTCAATGTCCCTGTGCTATGAAGGGGAGGCTCATTTTTAATTGCTATGAAGAGACAGCTGTTTGAAAAGTGTGCCTTCTTAGACCTCTACCACTTAGAAGGAGAGGGGGATACTACCACATGCAAGTTTCCCTCCTATTCATATACCATCTTTATACTGTGTTGTAATATGGTGCCAGCTGTGGTGTCTCAGTTATCAGCAGGTAATAAGGAAGGCAAATGGAATTTTGGCATTTATTGCTAAAGGAATAGAGTATAAAAATAGGGAAGTGTTGTTGCAACTGTCTCATGAGGAGAGATTGAGCAGTTTAGGCCTATACTCGCTAGAGTTTAGAAGGATGAGAGGAGATCTAATTGAGGTATATAAGATGCTAAAGGGGATAGACAAAGTAGACGAGGAGCGGATGTTTCCCCTTGTGGGGCATTCTAGAAAGAGAGGCCATAGTTTTAGGCTAAGGGGTGGTAGATTTAAATCAGAGATGAGGAGGAATTACTTTTTTCAAAGGGTCGTGAATCTGTGGAATTCACTACCTCGGAGTGCAGTGGATGCCGGGATGCTGAATATATTTAAGGAGGAGATAGACAGATTTTTAATTAGTAATTGGTTGAAAGGTTATGGGGAGAGGGTGAGAAATTAGAGTTGAGGCCGAAATGAGATCAGCCATGATCGTAATGAATGGCGGGGCGGGCTCGAGGGGCTGAATTGCCTACTCCTGCTCCTAGTTCTTATATTCTTATATTCTTATGTTATGAGATCTTGAGACTTGTATATTTAAGTATGAATCATTTATTGTTTTTACTATTTACAGATCCCAGGTTACTGTCATGCATGGTACTATTACCTCTATGCAGGCTAGTTCCAGAGTGTTCTCTCTAGACTGTTCTCTTGGTCTATTACCATATGACTCTATGCATCATACCATGGGCGGTGTAATTCTCCAGCCCCACATTAACCCTTGCTCTGCTGACCACCTTTACATTACATTGGCATGCAGGTATATACAACCTATTGTTCTTTTTTTATTGCTGCTGGGTCAAAATCCTGGAACTTTCTACCCAATAGCACTCTGGGAGTACCTTCACCACACAGACTGCAATGGTTTAAGAAGTTGGATCACCACCAGCATCTTGAGGACAACTAGGGAAGGGAAATAATGCTGGCCTTTTCAGCAATGACCATATTCCACTAGTGGACGATTGGTGAGGACAAGGTATTAGGTTTGGCTGTAATACAAACATACCACAAATACTGTGCCAGTTAATTGTTAGAAATTAGGAGTCCCTGAGTCCCTAAAGTCTGTCCATCTACAAGGCACAAGTCAGGTGTTTGATGGAATACTCTTCATTTGCCTGGATGAGTGAAGTTCCAATGACATTCAAGAAGCTCAACACCAAGCAGGACAAAGCAGCCCGCTTGATTGGCACCCCATCCACCTCCTTAAACATTCACTCCCCCCACCACCTGTGCTCAGTTGTAATGTGAGTACCATCTACAAGATGCACTGCAGCAATTCACCAAGGCTCCTTTGACAATACCTTCCAAACCTGTGACCTAGGACAAGGGAAACACACCCATAGGAACACCAGCAATCGTAGGTTCCCCTCCAAGCTGCACATCATCCTGACTTGGAATTATATTACTGGTCCTTCATCGTAATTGGGCCAAAATCCTGAAACTCTCTTCCTAACAGCATTGTGGGTTTACTTATTGGACTGCAGCGGTTCAAGAAGGCAGCACACTCTTCTCAAGGGAAATAAAGGATGGGTAATAAATCCTGGTTCTGCTCACATGCCATGAACAAATTTAAAGAACAAAAAGATTCACAGGCTTATTCTTACACTGGTGCCTTGTACTCCAAAAACTGTTTACTGTTTGTAATAGGAACACATTTATCAAAATATCTGGCCTTTGGGAATAGATGGCATTTACTTTAAACATGGCTTTATGCAGTTTTACAATACTGTGCTTGGTTAGCGGTGAAAAGATTTTTTTGTTTATTGAACTGCTGTGACTTATCCTGAAAGCAATAGAAAGGAAAGTCATATCAATTCTGCTGCACAGATAGCTGAGGTTGTCCCTTGCACTTTAAAGTGCACTGGCATGAAGCTGATATGAAGCCTTGCGTAAGTGCTTAAGGTTGGTCTGACATCAGCACATGGCCTTGGACTGCATTTTTTCCACAGATACAGGTAATCCTTAGAAATGATTATCCCAATAATGAATAGGTTGTGTCAGTATATAAATCATACCTTCCTCTGCTGCAGCAGGACATCCACATAATTGGAATAGAAAACTCTGTTATGCAATCAAAATACAACTCTAAATTTGGATCAGAACCCTGGCTGATGCTGAGTCAATTCAGAACAGTTTGTTCCAAGCCCAAATTCATTCAGCAAATGGCTCTAAACAGGGCAGTTTTATTAGTGTAATGTGGCAGTACCATACAGGAACTGCTACACCAGCAGCTACAGGAGGGAATGGATTCAAAGGCAGACAGGGGACGAATAATTAAGAGGAGAAGACCCATCTTCCCTATGCTGAAATGAGACAGTTAAGTCATCTGGGAAGATCTCTCTTCATAGTAAAGGCTGAAATAGATCACTTCAACTCCAGCTAGAGGAAAAATTCGACACCACCACCCTCCCCCCTCCACCATGAAAGAATATTTACTTTAGATCACATTGTATCACAATTATATATTTGGTGATGATTATAAACCTTGATAAAGAGAAACTACTTAAGTAAATGGGTTTGTTTACCTTGTGCATGCGCTAATGTTTGTTTTTGAGACTGCATTTGAAGGAGTGCTGTGGATCTGCAATCATGAACACTATAAAATATCTCAGTAAGCTGCCTTTCCTGGTGTATCCACCAGATCTTAAATCAAACATTACAAATTGGTTAAATTCCAGCAAAACCATTCACTCTGAAGCTTCTGGACTTCGAAAGTAACTCCCTGTTTGTTCAATGAGCAATTTGTTTCTTAGTGGTGGAGGAAGAGTCCCTTTGTAAATTAATATCACACTGATGAAACTTCTTACATCTCTCAATCAAATAATAATTATCTGATCCTCATGCCTCACACTCTGTAAAGTGACTGCCAGGGAGTAACAAACTCCCTGAAGATGCCAGTGGTTTGAATGTTAAGGCTTAATGTGGTCATAATTCACAGCTGTAAATCTGTGTGTCCTGTGAAGGGACCTTGTGGTTTGACTTTCTATTGTGCTGTGGTTTTCTTGCTGAAAAATGCATGGGCCTCCAGACGGTCAATTGACATACTGCAGTTTGTGTTAGATCACCAATTTTGACCAAGGTTTAAAATATGGGTTATTATGGGTGGGGCCATAAAACAATCACAATTTTTGTCCAAAATAGATCCAGATAGTTTGTGCATAATGCATTTTGTGCTTATAGAGATTAAAGAACACACAACAAAAACAAAAACAGAAGTGCATGGAAAAACTCAGCAGGTTTGGCAACATCGGTGGAGGAGAGCACAGTTGACGTTTCGAGTCCTCATGACCCTTCAACAGAACTAAGTAAAAATAGGAAAGGGGTGAAATATAAGCTGGTTTAAGGGGGTGGGTGTTGGGACAAGAAGAGCTAGGTAAAGGGCCAGTGATAGGTGGAGATAACCAAAAGATGTCACAGACAAAAGGACAAAGAGGTGTTGAAGGTGGTGATATTATCTAAAGGAATGTGCTAATTAAGAGTAGAAAGCAGGACCAACAAGGTACAGATAACTCTAGCGGGGGTGGGGTAGGGTGAAGGAATACTAAAAAGGCTAAAAGATAGAGATAAAACAATGGATAGAAATACATTTAAAAGTAATGGAAATAGGTGGGAGAAGAAAAATCAATATAAATTATTGGAAAAAACAAAAAGGAGGGAGAAAAAATGGAAAGGGGGTGGGGATGGAGGAGAGAGTTCATGATCTAAAATTGCTGAACTCGATATTCAGTCCAGAAGGCTGTAAAGTGCCTAGTCGGAAGATGAGGTGCTGTTCCTCCAACTTGCGTTGAGCTTCACTGGAACAATGCAGCAAGCCAAGGACGGACATGTGGGCATGAGAGCAGGGTGGAGTGTTGAAATGGCAAGTGACAGGGAGGTCTGGGTAATGCTTGCCATTTCACTTGCACTTCTCTCAACTTAGTCTACTGCATTCGTTGCTCCCAATGTGGTTTCCTCTACATCGGAGAGACCAAACGCAGACTGGGTGACTGCTTTGCAGAACATCTTGGGTCTGTCCGCAAGCATTACCCAGACCTCCCTGTCACTTGCCATTTTAACACTCCACCCTGCTCTCATGCCCACATGTCCATCCTTGGCTTGCTGCATTGTTCCAGTGAAGCTCAATGCAAACTGGAGGAACAGCACCTCATCTTCCGACTAGGCACTTTACAGCCTTCTGGACTGAATATTGAGTTCAACAATTTTAGATCATGAACTCTCTCCTCCATCCCCACCCCTTTCCATTTATTCCCCCTTCTTTTTGTTTTTTCCCATAATTTATATTGATTTTTCTTTTCCCACCTATTTCCATTATTTTTGAATGTATTTCTATCCATTGTTTTATCTCTACCTTTTAACCTTTTTAGTATTCCTTCACTCCACCCCACCCCCAGTAGAGCTATCTGCAACCTTGTTGGTCCTGCTGTCTACCCTTAATTAGTACATTCCCATAGATAATATCATCACCTTCAACACTTCTTTGTCCTTTTGTCTGTGACATCTTTTGGTTATCTCCACCTATCACTGGCCCTTTACCTAGCTCTTCTTGTCCCAACACCCACCCCCTTAAACCAGCTTATATTTCACCCTTTTCCTATTTTTACTTAGTTCTGTTGAAGGGTCATGAGGACTCAAAACGTCAACTGTGCTCTCCTCCGCCGATGCTGCCAGACCTGCTTAGTTTTTCCAGGTATTTCTGTTTTTGTTTTTGTTTTGGATTTCCAGCATCCGCAGTTCTTTGCTTTTAAAGAACACACAATTTGTATGTCTTTAAATGCACATTGAAGCTGCATAGCTATCTTATATTTGTTCTCATTTCAATGATCTACAATTAAACCTCGATAAAACATAGATGAAAGCATAGAAACACAGAAACATTTTGCCTTTCATGGAACAACTCCTTTTCTTATTCACTGCAATTAAATTCAGTCATGCTGGTTTAAGTCATTAGAGCAATAGTGGACAGTTTGAACTCACATGGTTTTCAGATATTTAAAATAATTAATTCTGATGTGGGGAAGGATAGTGACATAGTACATTGAAACTCCAGCAAGCTGTCCTTGATTTACATCTTTTGATTCCCGTCTTAATGGGCTTTCGAATCTGAACTCCATGGCCTGGGGATGGAGTGAGCAGAGGCCTTTCTAAGAGAGAAGGGAAGAATACATACATGACCCATCACCCAGCCCTAGCACATCACCTAGCAGCATTAGTAGTGGCCTTTTCCAGGTTGTCTGCTGTGGAAAGAGGGTATGTGATGCAGGGACTTTTCAGGAGAATGAAAAGAGAGAAGATTAGGAAGAGCAAAACAAAATTAAAATGTTTGAGAATTGAGCACTCTTAGTGCATTTAAGAAGCAAAGTAAAACTGCAGTATGTCCATTGACTGTCTGGAGGCCCATGCCATATAAATACTGTGGCTACAACAGCCGGTCAGAGGCTAGGGATCTTGCAATGAGTAACTCACCCCCTGACTCCCCTGACAATCTACAAGGCACAAGTCAGGAGTGTGATGGAATACTCCCCACATGCCTGGATGAGTGCAGCTCCCACAGCACTCAAGAAGCTTGATACTATACAGGATAAAGCAGCCTGCTTGATTGGCACCACATCCACAAATATTCACTCCCTCCACCACCGATACACAGTAGCAGCAGTGTGTACCAGCTATAAGATGTACTGCAGAAATTCACCAAGACTACTTAGACAGCACCTTCCAAACCCACGATCACTACCATCTAGAAGGACAAAGGCAGCAGATAGATGGGAACACCACCACCTGGAAATCGTCCCCCCCCCACCAAGTCACTCACCATCCTGACTTGGAAATATATCGCCGTTCCTTCACTGTCACTTGGTCAAAATCCTGGAACTCCCTTCCTAACAGCACTGGGGATGTACCTACACCACATGGACTGCAGCGGTTCAAGAAGGCAGCTCACCACGACCTTCTCAACTGCAACTAGCGAGGGGCAATAAATGCTGGCCCAGTCAGCAAAGCCCACATTCCTAAGAGATGCTCAGTAAAAATCCCAAATCTGGCGATAACCTTGGGCAGAATTTAATATAGGTGACGGGGATCTCTCCCCCCACCCCACCTTACCAGCTAGAGAGCCAGAGAGAGAGTCCCATATCACCTACCTTCGGTAAGGTCCCATAGTCAGGCACTCAAATGGGAAGGGTGGGTCTTTCCTGGGATGAAGGACAGTGGGATGGGGGTGGAAATTCTCTCTCCTGAGAGTTGCTGGCCAATCAGAGACCAGCATCCGTGCATTGCTCGGCAACAGGGAGGTGGTGGTTGCTGCTTTTAATGTACCCACCCAAGGCCCAGGATTGCCGAGGCCACAAGAAAGTGATGGGAGTTCAGAAGGGGAGGAAAAGGATCAGCAACAAGGTGGGGATTGGCTCTCAGAGTGCCCCCCGCATCCCACTTCCTGATGCTGGGTCCTTCGGTCAGGCATTGAGCGCCTGAGAATGAGACACACACCCCCCCCCACTGGAAGCCCGCAAGCAACTGCGATAGGGTGGTGGGGGAGGGCATAGTGGTATTGTCACTGGACTAGTAATCCAGAGTCCGAGGGTAATACTCTGGGGACCCAGGTTTGAATCCCACCACAGCAGCTGGTGAAACTTGAATTCAATAAAAATCTGGAATTAAAAGTGTAATGGTAACTGTGAAACCATTGGCGATTGTTGTAAAAAACCACTTGATTTATGAACGTCCTTTAGGGAAGGAAATCTGCCGTCCTTACCTGGTCTGGCCTACATGTGACTCCAGACCCACTGCAATGTGGTTGACTCTTAAATGCCCTCTGAAATGGCCTAGCAAGCTGCTCAGTTCTATTAAACCGCTAAAAATCCTAAAAGGAATGAAGCTGACTGGACCACCCAACATCGTCCTAGGTACCAGAAATGAAAAGGACAAACTCAGCCCTGTCGACCCTCCTCACTGACATCTGGGGGCTTGTGCCAAAATTGGGAGAGCTGTTTCACAGGCTAGTCAAGCAACAACCTGATATAGTCATCCTCACGGAATCATATCTTACAGATAATGTCCCAGACACCACCAGCAGGACAGGCCCAGCAGAGGTGGCAGCACAGTGGTATACAGTCGGGAAGGAGTTGTCCTCAACATCGGCTCCAGACCCCATGAAATCTCATGGCATCAGGTCAAACACGGGAAGAAAACCTGCTGCTGATTCACACGTACCTCAGCTCCTTCCCCCCTCAGCTGACGAATCAGTGCTCCTCCATGCTGAACATCAGTTGGAGGAAGTACTGAGTGTGGCAAGGGCACAGAATGTACTCTGGGTGGGATCTTAAATGCCCCTCACCACAAGCTGAGTTGACCAAGTCCTAAAGGACATAGTTGCTAGACTGGGTATGCAGGAGGTGGTGAGGGAAACAACAAGAGGAAAAAATTTACCCTCACCAACCGGCCTGCTGCAGATGCCAGTTGCATCTGTCCGTGACAGTGCTGCAGAACTTGTTATGCCCCCAGCGAAGCTGTTCCAGTACAGCTGCAACACTGGCATTTACCCAGCAATGTGGAAAATTGCCCAGGTATGTCCTGTAAACAATAAGCAGGACAAGTCCAACCTGGCCAATCATCACCCCATCAGCCTATTCTTGATCATTAGTAAAATGAGGGAAGGGGTCAGCAAAAGTGGTATTAAGCGGCACTTGCTTAACAACAACCTTCTCAATGACGCTCAGTTTGGGTTCTGCCAGGGCCACTCAGCTCCTGACTTCATTACAGCTTTGGGTCAAACATGGACAAAAGAATTAAACTCCCGAGGTGAGGTGAGAGTGACTGCCCTTGATATCAAGGTCACATTTTGACTGAGCGTGACATCAAGGAGCCCTAGCAAAATTGGAGTCAATGGGAATCAGGGGCAAAACTCTCCGCTGGCTGGAGTCATACCTAGCACAAAGGAAGATGATTGTGGTTGTTGGAGGTCAATCATCTCAGTTCCAGGACATCACTGCAGGAGTTCCTCAGTGTCCTAGGCCCAACCATCTTCAGCTGCTTCATCAATGGCCTTCCTTCCATCATAAAGACAGAAGTGGGGATGTTCGCTGATGATTGCACAATGTTCAGCAACATTGGTGACTCCTCAGATACTGAAGCAGTCCATGTCCAAATGCAGCAAGACTTGGACAGTATCCAGGCTTGGACTGACAAGTGGCAAGTAATGTTCGTGACAAGTGCCAGGCAATGACCATCTCCAACAAGAGAGAATCTAACCATCGCCCCTTGACATTCAGTGGCATTACCATCACTGAATCCCCCACTATCAACATCCTGGGGATTACCAATGACTGGAAGCTGAACTGGACTAGCCATACAAAACTGTGGCTACAACAGCAGGTCAGAGGCTAGGAATCGTGCAATGAGTAACTTGCCTCCTGACTCCCCACAACCTGTCCACCATCTACAAGGCACAAGTCAGGAGTGTGATGGAATACTCCCCACTTGCCTGGATGAGTGCAGCTCCAACAACATTCAAAAAGCTTGACACCATCCAGGGCAAAGCAATCCATTTGATTGGCACCCCATCCACAAACATTCACTCCCTCCACTACCGATACACAGTGGCAACCATGTGTACCATCTACAAGCTGCACTGTATCACCAAGGGTCCTTCAACAGCACCTTCCAAACCATGACCAATACCATTTAGAAGGACAGGGCAGCAGACACATGGGAACACTACCACCTAGAAGTTCCCCTCTAAGTCACTCACCATCCTGACGTGGAAATATATCACCATTCCTTCACTTTTGCTGGGAACTCCCTCCCTAACAGCACAGTGGGTGTACCTACACCACAGAGACTGTAACAGTTCAGGAAGGCAGCTCACCACTACCTTCTCAAGGGCAGTTAGGGATGGGGCAATAAATGCTGGCCTAGCCAACGATGGCCACATTCCATGAATGAGTAAAAAGAAAGAGTTTGATTTTCGGGCTTCCCAGATGCCGGGAATCCCGCCCATTCCCGAGTGAATAGCAGCTGTGGTAGGATGAGGCCCTTAAGGGGACATTAATTGCCCGCATAAGGGACACAATTGACAGCAGGGCAGGAAGGCCGTGCACCAAACTTGCCTCGGGGAGGGCATAAATTCTGCTCCTCATCTTAGGTTTAGTTGGTGCATGGTGGTCACATAACCTGAATCTCACAATGAGATTACAGTTCTGCAGTCACTCGCAAACATTCAAAGAACAAAGAAAAGTACAGCACAGGAACAGGCCCTTCGGCCCTCCAAGCCTGCGCCGATCATATTGCCCGTCAACTAAAACAGTTTGCACTTCCGGGGTCCGTATCCCTTTATTCCCATCCTATTCATGTATTTGTCAAGCTGCCTCTTAAACACACTATCGTACCTGCTTCCACCACCTCCTCTGGCAGCGAATTCTAGACACTCAATTCAATATTCTCTAAAATACCAGGGGAGAATGACGATTACCATGCCTGGTAGAAACAGGGAAGGGAGGATGGTTAAAATGGAGTGAGTGAATTACGTGCTCTGTCCCGCATACATTGCATTGGGATCATATCACATCAACATTCCCCAACATCTTCTGGACCATCAGGAAGTCAACGTGACACCTGCTGCAATGACCCAGAGAACAGAAACCTGGTCAGACCCCCAAAGAGAACCTGAAAGATAACTTTAAAATGTTTGTTGATGTTGGGTGCCCCTAAAGGAAATGTTAGCCTCCTCTAGATGGCCAGACTCCCTCCCCACCACCCGGCATCCCCCCCCACTTCCTGAGGTTCTATTTTTTCCCCTTCTGGGTTGGCGTTACAGTACAAATAAAAAACTTAGGGCGGGATCTTCCAGCCCCTCCCACCAGCAGGATCTTCCAGTCCCCTTGAAGTCAACAGAGATTTGAATGACTCGCAGCATCCGCTGCTGGGGAATATCCCAGCTTTCATCCCAAATCTGTCTGACTTGTAATTTCAGCAGTTACACTCGGACTGTAGCCTCCAGCACTGACCATAATATGTGACATGAGTGGAAGAACACCTAATTCACACACAAGAGAGAAAAAACTTTTATTTATATGGTGCCTCATCCAAAGCCCCTTATGGACAATGAAGTACTTTCGAAGTGTAGTTATTATGGTAATGAGGCCATTTAGTGGCTGCACCATCATGGATGCATCTTAGCTGCTGCCTAGAACAAATTAGCTGAAACTCTGATGCCTGCTGCCATTCTTGAGATCCTAATACCTGTAGAGATACCCAGTAGAAATGCTTTTTTTAAAACCATTGTTTCCCCACTCCAGCTTGTACGGGAGATGTTTGAATTAAAAATTAAAGCTAAATGTTGCCTTTGTTTTAGATGTGCTGGCCACTTCTCTGGTTGGAGTCACTTGTGCCCTTCATGAGGCCAACACAGCTTATTTTATTGGGTGCAGCAGGCTGGATATTTACACTGGGTCCCACTCAGGCTGGGGGAAAGCTACTCCCAGAGGAGGGAGATTCCATTCTTTGTCTCATCTCATTTGTCAGGTCACATTCACAGTGGATGGAGTTCTTCTCCAAACAAAGCCTTCTGTTTGTACTGACGTTCCATTTTAAGGTATACAAGACCAGTTCGGACCAGCATTCTTATTTCCCAGTTTTTACTGTTCCACGTTCAAGTTTGAACTTATTTCTTGTGTCTTCTGCTGAACTCCCGCCTGAGTAATCACTGGGGTTCATTGGTAACCACTAACAATTTAAAGGCCATGGATCTCAGACAAGCCAAGAAGGTGCTATGTTTAATATATAAGAGTGTGTTTGAGAGAAAATATAAATTGTATTATTCAAATCATTAAATTTTATACCTCATAGAGGTATAATGGAATAGGCTGTAAGGTAAAATGTTAATATTTAAAGCTTTGATTTGAAAGTTAAAGAAAATCTGTAATGTGCATTCTTCCTGTTCTTCTTCAGTTCTCTGCCTGAAAGCAGGACCTTGGTAACTATTTGCTGAACCATGGCAAAGTGCCAGGATTTTTTTTACGATGGACAGGGTGGGCCCTGAGTCTGCCTCAACTGGAATGGGGAAATGCCCCTGGTGCTGGGGTGTTAATCTAATCTACATTCTAGTCACCTAGTCAACTGAGCTTAACAGTCCCCTGTGCTTTAGTCAATATGTGACAAATCAGATATATTATATTTGGTATTATATTTGTTATTGTTGGTTTCCTGAGACAATGATTATTTTATAAATACAACAGTTTGTTCATCTGATGTTGCGCTGACAGTGTTGTCTATGCTTTGATGCAACTATCTATGCATTTGATTAAAGAATTGTTTTAAAGACTCGTGGCAGATTTCCATACCTGATGAGTGAGGCCCTGTAACATGGGTCAGTGTTTAACCTGTGGTGCTGAAGTCCTTTGCTGCCCCTGGCAATCTAGCTCTCAAAGCCCAGGTAATCCACTCCTATCAGCACCTTTGCTTCCTGTTTGCTGCATGTTTCTCCTTTTTGAAGTTTGTGGGCTTGATCACTGATGAGCAATAAAAGAGTGGTCATACAGAAGGCAGAAAAGCCTCTGGGCTCTCTAAGTGTGACCTCAGTTCCCAGTGAAGTGTCACCCTTGTTGCTGACTATCCCACAATATATTAAAGTGCTTTAGTTGTAATTTGATCGGGGCTGGTATAAGCTCCACAAACTACTGGGCTTGGCTTCAGGGAACAAAATATCCATTGAGACCCTGGGAGTAAATTGAAACCATATCTTTCATTCACAATCATCCATAATTCTGTACATTGTTTTACGATCAGCTCATTCCAATTCCCATCAACCTGGTGCTCATTCTTAACCCCAAGTTTCAAATTGAAGCAGAAATGACCAATGGACTGGATGGCACTAAACAGTCACATCCAACATTCGATCTTTGGTGCTTTGAACCCATAGGGCAGAGTTTTGCCCTCGTTGGCATGGCCCGGCGGGAGCGATTGGGAAGCGGACCGCCGCTCGCGATTTCACACTGGTGGGCCCATTAAGGACCACCCAGCGTGAAAGGCATGCTGCAGCGCTCAGCATGTGGGTGGGAGTTTGCATGAAAAGCCCCCCGAGACAGAAAGCTGCCTCAGGGATCTGAAGATATAAAAAAAATCAAAAATAAAGAATGTACGCATGTTAAAAAAAAAAGGTCCCCCTCATGTGACCCTGTCACATGAGCAGGGACATGTTGTTAGTGAAAAGTTAAAATTTTAATTTTATTTTTAATTACTGTTAGAAACCTCATCCTTGCCCGTTGATGAGATTTCCTAAAATGTGCAAAGGCCACTTGGCCTTTTCACCTGCCTGCCAACTGTAAGGCTGGACGGGCAGGGAAAAATTACATTTAATTGGTACTTTAATGGCCTTGGACAGACCTGTTGATTGTCGGTTGGCGTGCTGCTGACTCCGGCACGCGCCCGCCAACTGAAATATTGCGTGAGTGCGCGATGATGTCGGGACGCTCATCCCGCGTCATTTTACGCTCATTCCGGGTCCGGTGCTCGCCCGTCCGGCAAGGTAAGAGTTCTGGTCACGGTGTGTGAAATGAAGCTGAGCAGCCTCCAAACAGTCTCTCGATGGCCCACGTCACACAACTGCTTACAAATGAGCATAAAAACCTGACTCTGAGATGGCCCATGTGGTAAAATTCCTACTCAAGCAGTGGGTTGTTTTCTTTTAATAGTTGGGCTAAAGGTACAGAAAGAAAGGGAATTAAATTTGCATCTGGCCAAACTGTACCTGATCAAGGAGCGTTTGGCTTTGATGCTGTTTAGTAAAAATGGAAAAAGGTTCTTCACTGAAACCCCCTACCTTGATCAGCATAAAAATTCACCCCCCCCCCACCCCCAAAAAATAAGACGACGGGGCCACAAAATGCGCCGAGCCATTCTAAACTCCATTGACTTTGACGGAAACATAAAATCCTGCTGGCATAAAATTCTGCCTTAAAACTTTAGAGACAGAACTAATTTGGAATCTTTTTCCAAGGTCCCTGAGATGGTCACTTGATGTTATGAACGCCGACACTGAATCAAAACTCTACTCTCCTACTAACACATCTTGAAATACAAATCAAAAACAGAATTACCTGGAAAAACTCAGCAGGTCTGGCAGCATCGGCAAATGCTGTAGAGAAAATGTTCTTGACTGATATGAAGCCACAAACAGGCATATTTCATGCCACAGCTTCTAAAAACATTCTGTAGCAGTTTGAGCCACCCTGTGTCAGTCTAATCTGTCACGGTGGAATTTGTACCATCAAATTAAAATGGGCAGAAAATTATTCTTTGTTATTAAGAAAGTTAAAGAGCAACTTTATCCTCGTGGCAAACAGGACTTTGTAGGCTCTGTGTGGAAGTAAAATGCGCAGAAAGAATGCCTTATCTTTCGTCAGGAGAGATAGGCTTAAGGAACAGTGAGACTGTCCAACAAAATATCACAGTAGTAAAATATGTCGAGGGATGATTCAGGATGTTTGCTGGTTGTGTGGGTTTTATCAGTATTTTTCTTCATGATTTACAATACCATCATTGCTACTGTTCAACTGTTACACTGACAGCAGTGAATAGATGGATTGACTTTCCATCTCAGAAACTTACAATTTGATTTATTCAAATCCCTACAACATGGCATCAAAGAACATCATGGGCTGAATTTTGCCGCCGGCGATCAGGGGGCGGGGCCTGTTCGCTGAAGTGTAAAATGACGCAGGATGATGTTGGGAGGAACCCCCGATGTCACTCCGCCCCATTTAAATTTTCAGGAAGGTGGGGTCTCAGCAAAATCAGTTGTGGGCCCGCCGACCTGTCAATGGCCAATTGAGGCCGTTGACAGGATCATTGAAACAATTGAAGGACCTGCCCGTCCGACCTTAAGGCTGCCGAGTCGGCCAGGAGCCCCGGTGGGAATTAGAGAAAACATGAGACCTCATCCATGGGCGGGACGAGATTTCATGCAGGGTTTTAAACAGTTTAATAAAGTTTTACTGTAATTTATGAACATGTCCCATCTCATCTGACATTGTCACATGAGGGGGACATGTTAAGGATTTTTGTTTTCTATTTTTAAACTTTTTAAAACTGTTAGCGATCTCCCTGAGGCAGCACTTAGCCTCAGGGAGATGTGTGCTCTATCGTGCACATGCTCAAAAGAGAGCACTCTCACTTTTGGGGAATCCCCCCCACCCCCCCACTCGCACAGGGAGTGTATAGCGCTTTCACCCACTTAAAATGGCGGCGGGGCCCACTTCTCCGGTGGGTCGGTCTCCCCACCTGGGAGGTCTCCCCACCTGCCGGAGATTGGGTTGGGCCGACAGGCAGAAAATTCTGCCCCATGTCTTTGATTTCCAAGGGCCATTTAAATTGTCTGAAATAAGTTATTTATTTCTGAAAAGATTCAGAACTGTTCATTTTGAGAGACATAGAGACAGAGATAGACTAATTGGCTCAGAGAATCACACTTCTAGAAACTATTTTTTAACAATTAAATGCTGTGGGAGATGTTAGGGTAGTGGTACTGTCACTGGACTAGTAATCTAGCTGAACCAGGCTAATGATCTCAGGACATGGGTTCCAATCCCACCACAAGGTTAATAAATCCGGAATTAAAAGCTAGTCTCTATAGTGGCCATGGTTGTCAGTTTATAAACTAATCTGGTTCACTAATGCCCTTCAGGGATGTGACTCCGGGCCCACAGTAATCTGGCCTAGCAAGCCACTCAATTGTATCAAACTGCTCACCAACACCTTCTCAAGGGCAAGTAGGGATGGGCCATAAATGCCAGCCCAGCTGGTGATGCCCACATCCTGTGAAAAAATTGTAAGAAAGCCTGAAGTTATCACTAAATTCAGTTGCCAAGTATTCACCGTTCATTAGTCACAATAAACAAAGGACATAATTACCCTGACCTTGAAGATTGAATGGAGTTTATTACTGAGGAATGTTTTACCTTTACTAGTTCCAGGAAATAATCACTAGCAACATTCAAGAAATTCCATCACAACACAAATGGCTGATCCAGGTCATTGGTGCAATTAAGCAAAAGTTGATCTCTTTATTAGTTCTCCCCGCCCCAACCTCCCTCCCCACCAGAAATGAATAGAAAAGTGCAGAGATACGCTAATGCTGTAAAGCTTTTGTTGTGTATTGTCACAACACATAAGACCATAAGACATAGGAGCAGAAATTAAGCCATTCGGCCTAACTGTGTACTGTATGAAATTAGTATCTTATTACAGCCACACCTTTTTTGGTGGATTAAGGCTCTTTTTTTCAATATCCCTTGTGCATCAATGACCTGCCTGAGTCACACACTGGCCATGATTTTGCACAGGGTTAAAAACTTAAGAGCACTCTCCGTGAGATGTTTGTGACCCCCCCACCCCCCCTACAATAGAGAGGGGCAGCAGAATGTCAGGCTGGGTCGGGTGATTTGTTTTAGCAATTGCTCTATAGTTTGCTAAAATGACTAAAAAATGAAGCTTAAATAGCCTGCAACACATCTATCTCTGTAAAGAGCTGGTTTCATATTTTTTAAAAATTAGTTTTCAATTGAGAAAAATCTTAACATAGGCAGGTTAGGTGATGAGATTGGTACAAAGGCTGGAGCTGTTTCACTGCTAAATTCACGGTTGTCCAGTCGAACGCCAGGGATATTGCAGTGAAATGCTTGGATTTTAACAGGCCAACTAATTAACTCGAAGCACAAAGACTCAAAGAATGGCAATAGGGCAACATGGAAATCTGTTTTAAGACACCTCAGTTGCCAGAGTGAAATACCCTCCATATTAACCCATTAATAGGTACATGCTATTTATAATAAAGCTCTCATGACAATACCGAATTCTTCCAGTGAACATATATTTGAATTTTACTTAAAATATTCATAAAAGGCTTGCTGGTTTGTTTTGCTATCACACTTCACCCACTGTGTTCCACATCAAACATAATTAGTCACACAGTGAATCAAATAGCCATGATCATTAAAATTCAGATTTGTGTTCCTATTTAACTCCAGGTTTCCAACCTTAAAAAAAGATTGCTATCAGGATCTGAATTTTCCCCTTCTCTTTAGCTCAGGGGCTGTGAAGCCAATTGTCAATGTTCTTACTGCTAAGATCTGATAAAGTGCCATAGATTTTGTGCATCTTTCTGGTTTGTCTGCATCAATCCTATATTCAGCATTTAAAAACTGATCAATGGGACAATTTAGCTTAGCTACTGAAGGCATTCAGTGATGGAGAGCAGTTTGAACATAATGGGATAGATTTTGTTTTCATCACCCTGGGCAATAATCTGGCTGTACAGTTAGCACACCATTGAAAATCGGGCAGATTCTATAAAGAGTGGTTGATCCACCCACCAGTTTAGCAACCAGGCAGTGAAGCTGCAAATTCGCCACACCCCGTGTGCATTTTCATCAATCGATGGATCCTTTATTTGAAAATGTATTTTCCTATACTCTCATGAGTTATTTTGAACAAAAGTCTTAGTGGAGCAACATCTGATATGAGTAGGGATCTACATTTTTGCTTTTTGATGACTTTTGATGAAAATTCCTGCTTCTACCCTGCCATTTATTTTTTATTCTCCCCAATTTTCACCTTGTTTGTATTCCTTTGCTCTGATAAAGAGCTGCTTCCCACTTTTATTTTATCTGCACTTGAACCGTAAATGTTGTTTCCGCTATTCAAATATCTCACCTTCTCTTGCTGCCCTATATTCTCTTTACGAACTGGTGTGGCATAGTTTTTGTTTTGGCTTTTACATAATCTCACGCACACCGAGAACACCTTGAGAATTTGCAGACATCCTTTTTTATTAAAACTATGGAGATATTTTGCTCCAATTTCCACCAAATATTTATTGTGTCTTTCAATTTTTACCTATTCTGAAAAGCCCAAAATAACACAGGCAAACACCCAGGAAAGGTTTCAAAGTTAAAAGCGGAAAGCAGATCTCTGTATATATGAATGGGTTGCAAGAGCATGTCCGTCAGCGTGATTTTACACAGGGATGTTAGTGAAATACAAGCCAAAAACTGCTCGTAATTGGGAACTGCTCCATAGTAATAGTAAATTTTGTACCAGCCTTGACTCAGTGGTAGCCACTCTCAGCTTTGAGTCAGAACCAATTAACAGCTAGCCAGCGTGAAACACACGCTGAAACGCTCAGTGGTGCCGGGGTGGGGATGGGAAGAGGGCAGGCGATGACATCACTGTGGGCGTGCGTGAGCGCCGCAAGAGAGCTCCCTGAAGGCAGACAGCTGCGTCAGGGAGCTGCAGACCTGTAAATAATAAAAATAAAGCATAGAAAAGCTGGAAAAAATGTCCATGCAGCACATTCAAGCACCTGAAAGCACACCTCATAAAATTGCTGTCCCCAGATATTTATTTTAATTTTATTTCCTAACGGAGATTTCATCCGGTGCTTGGATGAGGTTTCAGCTAAAACCTAAAGGCCGCCTGGCCGATTCACCCACCCGCCTACCTTACGGTTGACAGATGGGCCATGAAAAATCGCAGACAATTGCGCTTTGGGCTTAACTGCCCGCTTAATATTTCAGCAGGCACACTTTCCAACTGTCACGCGATGACATCAGGACACTCGCCCGACGTCATCTCCCACGATTCTACGCCTGTTTGTGTGGAACGTAAAATTCTGCCCTAGGACTTAAATTGTAATAATCTAAGTTGATGGAGGTGCTGCCTCTTGGATGGGCCTTTTCTGCTCTCTCAAGTGAATGTAAAAGGTTCCATGGCACTATTTTGAAGAAGAGCAGGGAGTTATCCCAGTGTCCTGGCCAATAGTTATCCTTCAATCAATGTCACAAAAACAGATTCTCTGGCCATTATCACATTGTGTTTGTGGGAGCTTGTTGCACATTAATTGGCAGCCATGTTTCATACATTACAACAGCGACTACACTTCAAAAAGTACTTCGTTGGGTAAAAAGCGCTTTGGGACATCCAACGGTCATGAAAAGTTATATAAATGCAAGTCTTTTTTTTTTCCTTTTTGTTGTTTGTGGGATCTTGTGTACAAATTGGCTGCCATGTATTACAACGGTGACCACATTCTCAGCGGCACTTCATTGGTTGTAAAGCACTATGGGAGGAGCTGAGGTTATGAAGCGCGCTATGAAAATGCAAGTTCTTTCTTTTTAAAATTGTGTCCACCAGGGTTTTAATAATTTATTGCAAGATCTGGAAGTCAAGAAAAACTGGTCGGCTTAAAAGTACAGCTCCAGTAAACAGGGCAGAGCAATAAGTCTCTAATGTTAACATGGTGGTACCACAGTATCTTCCACTTTTGGAAAGAGACTGGCAAATGGGAATTGCTGCGTTACTGGAAATAAGCTATCGTCTCTGGAATTCTGTCTTGTGTATTTAGCTCTAGTGCTGCACTAGAAAGGACCACTTATTAATGACAAGTCTGTAGCGCGGCAATCTGGGCCGAAAGAAGAAGCAATTAGCTGAAAAGAATGAGTTTGCACAAGGGCCCTGTGGCCACACAAACAAGAGTTGACAAGTGTCAACTGACTTTGAACCTGACACATGAGCACTGACTTATTTATTGGGGAGTTTACGTTTGCCATGTTTTATAGCTAGAAACAAACACATGACAAATACTAACAGATTACATAATAAGATTATGGCAATTTGCATTCAATAATACATTTTGTGACTGATGCTGTAGTTTCAAGAAAGAAAAGGGAGCCCTGTGGCATTGCCTAGCACTGAATGTTGAATTTGGTGATCTTAGATTGTAGGTTTTCAATCTGAGATCTCTGGAAAGCACAGGGACGATTAAATCAATGTCAGGGCAGAGCAGTGTGGGGGTGTGGGCAGGTTGCATGGATTTGTAAGATCATCAGATTTCTATTTGTTTTACCAAATTTCTTTTCCTGTCTGTACTTGTTGATTTATTAGCAGATTATTCCTGTTTCTCTATACACACTTGAGTAATTAACACTATCTTTTAGAAGTTAGGACACATGGTCCCTGAGAGAGTGCCCAAATTGCAGGAGTCCCTGGAAATGTGTCAATAGTTGTAGGGGGTCTGCTACACAGAAAAGTTTGAAACGCTTTCCTGTAGATTTGCAAATAGTACATGATATGCAGAGATTTGAGCACACAATCCATGCTGAGACTTCAGTGCAGTACTGAGGTAGCACTGCACTCTTGGAGATGCTGTCTTTTGAATGAGACGTTAAACCAAGGTCCAGTCTGCTGTCTCAGGTGGATAAACATTCCAATGCATTATTCAAAGAAGGGCAGGTGGGTTCTCCCTGATGTCCTGGTCAATATTTACTCCTCAGTGAACATCACTGAAAAACTGAACATTTGGTCAATATCTCATTGCTGTTTGTGGGGCCTTGCTGTATATAAAATAGCTGCTGTGTTTCCAACATCCTGATCACATTACAACAGTGACTAACATTTAAAATGTATTCATTGGCTGTAAAGTGTTTTGGGACATCCTGAAATTGTTAAGGGCACAAAATACATCTTTCACTTAGCTGGTGGCCAGTTTAAAATTGATATTAGCATAGGCCTGCTGGTAGGGAACGTGGTTGCCATTATCTATAAAATACCGAGAATCTCAGGAATCTGTTGAACACACTTTGTGAGACACAGGGACCCAAACTAATGATGCAACTACAGACAGGACTAAACATGACCAAAGATACGTCAATCAGCTCTCATCGGGATGAGCTGTTCTTTAGTGGTTTAGAGGATCAGTCTGCAGGTTGATTTCAGATTTGTTGCGTTTACAGGGTTTAGGGAGAGAAGTTTTTAGGGAGAGAAGTATTTTCTTTTATTTGTACTTTCATGGAATGTGGGCGTCGCTGGCAAGGCCAACATTCGTTTCCCATCCTTCGTTGCCCTTGAACTGAGTGGCTTACTAGACTATTTCAGAGGGCAGGTAAGAGTCAACAACGTAGCCATGGGTCTGGAGTCACAGGTGGGCCAGACCAGCTAAGGATGAGAAATTTCCTCCCCTAAAGGACATTAGTGAACCAGAAGGGTTTTTACAAAAATCAACAATGGTTTCGTGGTCGCTATTACTAAGTTAAGCTTTTTAACTCCAGATTTTATTGAATTTAAATTTGATTTAGCTGCTCTGGGAGGATTTGAACCCATGTCCCCAGAGCATTAATCTGGACCTCTGGATTATTAGTCCAGTGACATTACCATTAGGCCGCCATTTGCAATACTTAATTGCTCTGCTGAAATCTGGCTACAATCTTAATTATTTCTCCTTAATCGTTTTGTTTTTGCCTGTTTTTCTATAAATTGAAATAGCATTGGCTCGATGGCAAGAGGAACGTGCACATCATTTATCAGAGTCACTTTGGTCTAATTCTTCTCTGTTGCTGGTAAATATTTGCAGTTTGTACAGTTGGTGGGTAACTCACCCTCATTTTTGAAATCATTCTTACCAATCAATATTATTGCTATTCTGGCAGTATAGAAAACTCCAGGAATTAGGGAGCATATTTTTACAGTTGAATGCCCTAAAAGAATAATTACTTTGTCACCCCAATCCACAATTCCGGCACACACACAGGCCAATTTTTGCAAAAGAATTACATGACCTTAGGAGAAACATCCTTTTATAATCAGTGTGTTATTAGATTAGTCCACAGTCTGACATTTTGCAGCTAATGATGGATACAGCACCACTGTATCAGTCTAACAGAGAAATCTGCAGCATGTGACTTGGTTTTACTGAAGAACACAAACAACCATTACTTCTGCAAGAAAGCTTTTTTCACAACCTAAGTACATTCATTGCTAGAAAGAGAGTTAATAATATTTGAAGGGAATAAAGCATACCCTTCCATTTCATTGAAATGTTAATTAATTCCATGACTGAAGTCAAAAATAAGATAAAACAATGCCTGCTAAAAATATTTCCAAATTATGAATGCAAATGTTACTTTTCATTCCTATGTTGTAACATATCTGCTGCTGCCTTCACACAAACACACACACGCACAAACACATGCAAAAAAATTTATAAAGATACACACAAAATTAACTTACCAGCTGAAGTTTCAAAATGCTTTGAGATTGTGGGACGGATCTTTAAAATTATTAAAATTACTGATGATCTGTACGCCTTTGCAAACACATTAATGGACTAGTTTTATTCTTGATAGATCAGCCATAATCAAATTGAATTGCAGAACGGGTTACTCCTGTTCCATGCTCCTACGTTCCTGAGTGATGTACACAATAAGAGCCAAAGACGTTGTATGAACTCAAATGCAATTGTTACTCTGGGTACCAAATAATCACCATACCATTGTATCCATCCGTTGCTCAAGAGTGCATTCATGGTGGCTCTTGGTGCCTCTAGGGGCACTAATACTGCCTCGTTTATATCACGGCACTGATTCCAAAGGATGTGTGGCCCCTGAATACAGCTCTCCATATAAATGCAGCTTTAGCTAATGTTATAATGCTGGCTCAGATTCATGGTGCCTCGTGTTTCCTTTATTCCTCAGCATGTCTGGTTATCTTTCTACTATTGTTTCCATTTTTCTTCTTTAGTATGTATGTCTCAGTGGTCCTCTCTCTGTTCTAAAATGGCTTCCTTAACATTGAATGGATCTGTTTCGGATTATTTTTATGTAATTCCATACAAGTTAAATTAAACAGATGTTGGAGCTCTGAGAACATGCAGTACCAAATGTCCCTTATTACCTATTTTATAAAACAAAGAAGCATCCATCTGCATTTGAGATTGTTGAGTGGAAGGACCCATGGGCTGTCCTGTCATACAATAAACCAACAGCATGGTGTGGTGTGAAAACTGTTTGGAAATGAAAGCTCTTCTCCAGCAATTGTAACAAGAGATGTCCAGGGACACCAATCTAAATGTTTCAGGGAAGGAGTTTAGTGTGTGAAGAAACAGAATATTGAACATAAATAAAATAAGAGTACTGTTGCACTGAGGCCTGGTACTCCTCCTTCAGATAGCTTACAAATACGCAGACAGCACATGCATTTTGTTTTGCTGATTTTCAGTGAGGCTCTTTGATTGAATTGTACTGAGAATCCCATCGAAAGAACATAAGACACAATGATTATTTTCAAATAGTATAACACACACACAGGAAGCAGATCTGTGCTGTAACATCGAGATCCTGAAACCCATTTGCTCAGAAGGACCTGTGCAATACTCCTGGTAGCCAGTTGTTAAAGGAACAAACCAAAGGCAGTCTTCACTTGGAATAGATTTATCCACAAAGGGGAAACATGACAGAAATCACCTAACTCCAATCTACCCCTAGCTCATTAAGTGTCTCTTTATATGTACTCAAGTAACCATCCAATCAATGCCCACCACCTGTGTCTACTTAACTTCAATTGATACAGTTAACAAGCTGCAGTGGTATAATTGAGGTGTGGGGCTAGAATTTGGAAACAGATCCAGATCCAAAGGATCTTCCTCTGCTTTTTAAAAAACATTGAAACATGTTGATGAGGGTGGGGCTGATCACTTCTTGCAGCTGCCAGAAATCCTGATAGTTCATCCTCCTCTGCTCCCCACATTACAAAAGTAACTACACTTCAAAAGCACTTCATTGGCTGTAAAGCACTTTGGGACACTGACCTGAGGTCATGAAAGGCACTATAAAAATGCAATGGCTGGATTTTATGGGGTGCCATGGTCTCTGCCCTCCCTGGCTAAAATGTTGGTTGGTGGTGGGGGGTGGGGCATTGCTGGCCCTGGTGACTGCCCCATTGCAATTTAACACTGGGAGTAGCTTTAAGACGAGACTTCTGCCCCTATCTTGGGAGGATATTTTGCCATAGGGAGCTCTCTCCAATCGTATGGCTGGCAACTCTGTAGTCCCAGCAGCAATAACTGGGAGTGATGGGCATTGCTGGGGTTATAGGCAGCCCCACCACTCTGAGGAGCCCAGCTAAGTCTGGCATCAGAGGCTCAGAGGGAGGGCTAGGGTTGGTGGGTCCAAGAGGCTGGGGGGAGGGTTAAAGGAAAGGATGACCTTGCAGAGAATGGTGGCTCTGATGGGCCCAGAGGACACACAAAGGGGGTTCTCCCCCCTCCCCCAGCTTGCCTATTACCAGCTGTGCTGACAAAGCTACCAGACACCCTGCACGGCGTGGTATTCTCTCTGCTACTGGTAAAAGCACTATCAGGGGCAGAATGAAGCCCTTAAATGGTCATCAGTTGGCACAAAAGGAAAAGTAGCTTTCCAAAGGTAAATTGTTCACTTTTCTGGGGAGATCTCTTAATCCTGTGTGTGCTCAAGACTCAGCTGCCCACCCACACCAATTCGTCAACAAAACAAACTGTAATAGATTGATGGATTTGGACTATACAGATTGCCTGTATCCCTTATCGAAACCACAATGTTCTTGTATCATTTCCCCTGTGCTTTTGACTAGAGGGTTTTAAGGAACTGAATCTGAATGTAAAGTGACAAAAATACATGCAGTTGACAGAGCTCTCAATATCACTGGAAGCACTGCCCACTAAATTGATTTGGGATTCCTGCTGATGCCCCACTATAGATTTCAAAAGGCAGTCTGCAAGGGTTCCTGTTATACAGTCCTTCAAAAATTGTCACCCTCAAAACAGCAGTGTCCACCCCATAGTATCCCGAAAGTTACAAGGACATTTTGTTACTATATAAATCCAACCATTCCTTCAGATTCTAAGATGTGACTTGGATCAGCCCACCCTTTACCAAAACTCTCAAATCCTGCTGAAGAGCAGAGAAGAGACTTTAATGTCATTCTTGTCTAAGAGGGCATCACCATTAGTTTTGGGGCAGAATTGTCCAAGCCCGTTATTGACGGGCGTGCTCGGTGGTGTAAGCGGACAGCGTGGGGAGAAGGCTAAATTTCGGTTTCACGATGTCATGAAACCAATTTGCGTTTGTCCACTTAGCCCGTTGATGGCGGGCTGAGTTCCCTGCCATTGGACGTTGGAAACCTCATTGTAATACATCTGCTCATCATTGCAAGGCTTAGCCGCATTACTCATCCACCCCGCTGGATCGTCCGCCAACGTTGCTGTCATTGCACGCTGACATGTTTCACAACAGTGTATATAAGGCATGCACTTGGCAGGCTGCACTTTGTGGGGAATATGGCGGTGAGTGCACAGTAACGTTGTGGAGCACTCGCGAGGGATGCCTATTAGACTTCAGGGTTGGGGCACGTTACGGGGGGGGAAAAGGCTGCCCTGCAATTGAGGCAACTTTGGGGGAGGGGTGGAAAGGCTGACCTGTGGTTGAGGTGACTTTGTTGGGGAGGGAGGGTGGTAGTGAGGGCCAGTAAAGGCTGCCCTGTGGTTGAATGTAGCGCTCAAGCATGTGTGGGGTGGGGAGAGGCGGTGTGGGTGAGGGAAGCAGCCACGCATTAGGGACACCTTGTATAAAATGACTTTCCTCTGTAGCTGAGACAGTTCAGGTGCAGCCGCATTGATTTGATTGGAGTTGGGCCTCGAGCTTATCTGCCCACTCAAGCAACACAGAGGCATCAAAGTGCCACCAAGTGCTCCAGACCTTTCAACGTTTGGTCATAGACTGCAAACTAAAGAGCTTTTTATTGGATTGCAGAACAGTTGGATGACTGCACACGTTGTACAATCTCCTCGCTAAATCTGGCCATGGAGCAGTCACTGCTGGATGTGCTCACAGCCCATAGCAATGTCAGCATCCTGGTTTGGACCAGTCTCTCCCATGGCTGAAGCAAACAGTGCAGCCTTGCAGTGAGGGTTAGGAGAATGTCTGTGCCTGAGCTGAGAGCACAGCCTGCAGCCCAATGGGCAAAGCTGCTGCCAATCGGTCAGGTGGAGTGGCGTGGAGGTGGGTGGGGTTTCGGGCAGCCATGCAGCGCACTAAACTCTGGCCATCCAAGTGGTGACCAGCACTCTTCAGAAAGTGTTAAGGGGCCGTCACACTTAACCAGGACAGGTTCTTAGTACACCCAAGCTAACACACGGTCTCTCTCTTTCACCTTGCAGGAGGAGTACATCAGGATCAGGGAGCCTGGTGAACTAGCTGTATGCCTGATGGCGTACAGAGAGTGAAAAATAGAAATATAGAAAATAGGAACAGGAGTAGGTCATTCGGCCCTTTGAGCCTGCTCTGTCATTCAATATGATCGTGGCTGATCCTCTATCTCAACACCGTACTCCCACTCGCTCCCCATACTCCTTGACACATTTAGAGTCCAGAAGCCTATCTATTTCCTTCTTAAATATATTCAGTGACTTGGCCTTCTCAGCCTTCAGTGGTAGAGAATTCCACAGGTTTACCACCCTCCGGGTGAAGAAGTTTCTCCTCATCTCAGACCTAAATGGCCTGCCCTGTATCCTGAGATTGTGACCCCTTGTTCTAGACTCCCCCAGCCAGAGGAAACATCATCCCTGCATCCAGTCTGTCCATCCCTGTCAGAATTTTATATGTTTCAATGTGATCCCCTCTCATTCTTCTAAACTCCAGTGAATACAGGCCTAGTCGGCCCAAGCTTTCCTCACACGACAATCCAGCCACCTCAGGAATCAGTCTGGTGAACCTTCACTGCACTCCCTCTATGGCAAGTATATGCTTTCTTAGGTAAGGAGACCAAAATTGCACACAATACGTCAGGTGTGGTCTCACCTAGGCCCTGTACAGCTGCAGTAAGACATCCTTGCTCCTGTATTCGAGACTCTCGCAATGAAGGCCAACATACTATTTGCCTTGTTACATCTGCATGCTTGCTTTCAGTGATTGGTGTACAAGGACACGCAGGTCCCTTTGTACATCAACATTTCCCAATCGATCACCATTTAAGTAATACTCTGCCATTCTGTTTTTCCTGCCAAAGTGGATAATTTCACACTTATCCATGTTATACTGCACCTGCCATGTGCTTGCCCACTGACTTAACCTGTCTCAATCACCTTGAAGCCTCTTAACACCCTCCTCATCGCTCACATTTCATGTCATCAGCAAACTTGGAAATATTACATTTGGTTCCCTCATCCAAATCGTTAATAAATATTGTGGATAGTTGGGGCCCAAGTACTGATCCCTGTGGGAACCCACCAGTCACCACCTGCCACTCTGAAGAAGACCCATTTATTCCTACTCTCTGTTTCCTGTCTGCTAACCAATCCTCAATCCATGCCAATATATTACCCCAAATTCCAAGTGCTTCAATTTTACACACTAACCTCTTATGTGGAACTTAATCAAAAGCTTTCTGAAAATCCGAATTGGTTCTCCCTTATCTATTCTGCTGGTTACGTCCTCAAAGAACTCCAGTAGGTTTGTCAAACATGATTTCCCTTTCATAAATCCATGTTGACTTTGTCTAATCCCTTTGATATTTTCTATGTGGCCTGTTGTCACACCCTCTGTAATAGACTCTAGCATTTTCCCTACTACTGAGATTAGGCTAACCGGTCTGTAATTCACTGTTTTCTCCCTCTTTTTTTAAATAGTGGGGTTGCATTTGTCACCCTCCAACCTGTCTGGACTGTTCCAGAATCTACAGAATTTTGGAAGATGACAATCAACGCATGCACTATTTCCATGGCCACCTCCTTTAGTACCCTGAGATGTAGATTATCAATTTTCAGTTCTACTTTCATTTTCTACTTTTCCTCTGTAAAAAGAGTTGCGGCCTTGGTAAGAAGGACCTGGTAGTTATTTCTGTCCTTAATATTCTCTAAACTAGAGGAAGTAACAGTAAAGGGAGTAATTTAAGGGTAAGTCATGGCAGGACAGCTTGGTCAAGTGGAATGCTAGCGACACCCAGGGTCTATAGACGCCACGTTTCATTTTTGCAGATGGCCGAGAACCAGTGTCACCAAAGACTGCGTCTGTCTAGGGAACTGGTCAGTCATATCTGCCACCTGCTGCAGGATTTGGTGCTAAGGGAACATGGAGAGCATCCACTGCCAGTGGCCATGAAAGTGACCATGGCACTCTATTTCTATGCCAGCGGCTCCTTTCAGGGCTCCACAGGTGATCTCTGTGGCATATGACAAGCCTCCACCCACAAATGCATCCATGAGGTCACGGATACCATCTTCGCGAGGGCACACAACCTTGTGCATTTCAACTAGGACCAGAACAACCAGGATGTAAGAGCGATTGGATTTGTCCAGATCTCGGGTTTCCCACAGGTGCAGGGTGTGATTGACTGCACTCACCTGGCGCTCAGATCTCCGATGCAACACGTGGTCAACTATGTCAACCACAAGGGGTTCCATTCGCCGAATGTGCAGCTGGTGTGTGACCACCAGAAACACATCCTGCAGGTCTGTGCACAGTTTCCAGGGAGTGTCCATGACTCCTACATTCTCAGTCACTCACAGATCCTGATGCCTTCCAGGGTCCACAGAGGCTGCAGTGTTGGCTCCTTGGGGACAAGGGCTACCCACAGAGGCCGTGGCTGATGACACCCGTGCAGCGGCCTCAGACTGCAGCAGAGCGACGCTATAATGAGGCTCATGCTGCAACTCACAACTTGGTGGAGCAGACCATTGGGATGCTGAAGATGATGTTCTGGTGTCTGGTGGGGCCCTGCAATACAGTCCGCAGAGGGTGTCACACATCATTGTCGCCTGCTGCACCCTTTACAACCTGGTGCTGCGATGGGGAGAGGAGCTGGTTGAGAAGGAGATGCCGGAGCTGGAGGTCTCCTCTGATGAGGAGGATGTTGACGGTGATGAGGGTAAGAAGGTCCTTGAAGGTGATGATGATGGGGCTGAGGCCCTCACACTGGCCAAATGAGGCAGATGTGCTCAGGAGGCCCTCATAGCCACTGGATTTGTGGAATATGATGATGACATGCAGTAAGAAGACACCATAAGATCCTCACATTGCGTCTATGAATATTTGACTCCAGTCTGGTTTATGGCAGCGCACAAACCCTCCGTGATAATGCTCCTGTCATGGAGATGCAGTGGAGGTCCTAATAGTTGCTTGATTGCAGGAGGATGATGATGACATGCAGTCAGGACACTCCATAGATCTTCAAAAAGCCTCTAAGAATGTCTGACTCCTGTCTAACCAAGGGCAGCTCGCCTACACACTGTGATCAGGGTCATATCATAGAGATGCAGCTATGAAACTTTAAAAGCATCTGATCCTGTGTCCGCCTTCAGCACCTGAGCCCTTCAGGAGCACAGCATCACTGGTCACAGATGCTGAAGAGATGGGGGCCAGCCCCACCTTAAAGGTGCTGAGAGTGCACAGAGAGAATGACGGAACTCTGTGATGCCTGCCCACGACATTCTGGCAGCAATGACAAACACCGTCGAGGTACAGGCATCAGTAATGTGAACAGGGAGTGTGAGGCTGGACCATCATTTTGATCTGAAGACTGCACAGAGCACACGGAAGAGGCTCTGGACTGAGACACCTACCTTTATCTGGTGCAGAAAGGTTTCACATCTGAGTGACACGACCGCTGCTCATCAGAACAAGGAGCCACAGGCAGGAAGACATTCTTGGGAGTTTGAAGTCTTACCTAGCACAAACGAAGATGGTTGTGGTCAATTATCTCAGCTTCAGGACATCACTGCAGGAGTTCCTCAGGGTAGTGTCCTAGGCCCAGCCATCTTCAGCTGCTTCACCAATGACCTTCCTTCCATCATAAAGTCAGAAGTGGGGATGTTCGCTGATGATTGCACAATATTCTGCATCATTCACAACTCCTCTGATACTGAAGCAGTCCATGTCCAAATGCAGCAAGACCTGGACAATATCCAGGCTTGGGCTGACAAGTGGCAAGTAACATTTGTGCCACACAAGTGCCAGGCAATGACCATCTCCAACAAGAGAGAATCTAACCATCACCCCTTGACATTCAATGGCACTATCATCGCTGAATCCCCCACTATCTACATCCTGGGGGTTACCATTGACCAGAAACTGAACTGGACTAGCCATGTAAATACAGTGGTTACAAGAGTAGGTCAGAGGTTAAGAATCCTGCGGTGAGAAGGTCACCTCCTGACTCCCCAAAGCCTGTCCACCATCTACAAGGCACGGTTCAGGAGTATGATGGAACCCTTGCCACTTTCCTGGATGAGTGCAGCTCCAATGACACTCAAGAACCCAAACACCATCCAGAACAAAGCAGCCTGCATGATTGGCATCACATTCACAAACATTCACTCCATCCAACACCAACGCACAGTAGCAGCAGTGTGTACCATCTACAAGAACACTGCAGGAATTCACTAAGGCTTCTTAGACAGCACCTTCCAAATCCATGACCTCTATCATCGAGAAGGACAAGGGCAGCAGACACATGGGAACACCACCACCAAAAAGTTCCCCTCCAAGCCACTCACCATCCTGACTTGGAAATATATCGCCATTCCTTCACTGTCACTGGGTCAAAATCCTGGAACTCCCTTCCTAGCAACACTGTGGGTGTGCCTACACTACATGGACCGCAGCGGTTCAAGAAGGCAGCTCACTGCCTCCTTCTCAGGGCAATCAGGGATGGGCAATAAAGCCAGTGATGTTCACATCCCATAAATGAATAAAGAAATGAGAAGAAGAAGATGCCCTCGGGTGTGGTAAGTGATGGTAATCATTACCTTGACGAACCATAGCCATGAGTGAGTTACCTTCACCATCAAAACAACAACAACCTATATTTATATAGACAAAAACAGGAGTGAAAAATAATAACTGAAATGTGGTCAATTTGATTCACAAAAAAACCCTGTTTGGGAAACAGACAATGGCGTCGGTGTTATGAATAGGAATAACAGAATCATGGAAATTTCTGCACATTTGACAGCCTATTGGAAAATTTCAAAATCATGTTTGCATTATGCTTCTGTCAGTGTTAACTCCATATTGGAGCTATTTACTCTGATTTAGTTTCTTTAATCTTTCTATAATCTTTTATTAGTCTTCTTCTCAAGAATGTTTATCTGATTTCTGCTTCAATGTCCTGATTCAATTTGCTTCAATAGCTATCTCTGGTGAGATGATCCACGGTGTAATAACAGAGTGAGAAAGTTTCTCCTAACCTCCCTTATATGCTTCTCATCCTAACCATGAATTCACGTTTATTTGCTACCTACTCATGAAGCTCCAGTTGTTACCCTCATTTTTTACCTTCAAACACATTCAAAATTTCAAAGTCATGTCTGTGATTTTCTGATACACATCATCAATGGATAAATGATCCTCTTGCATGTAAACATTTGCTCACATATATTGTGGTGTGCAGAATGGATGGGCTATTGTATTTTTCTAATCAATTAATGGTGTCCTGGTAATGAACAAAAAGAATTGCTTCTTCGTTGGTCTTCCAGAGGGTGCTTAAATCCCAGGCCTCAGACACTCAATGGTGACTTTAATTTAACTCTGTCAGGTTCGTTGCTGGTAAAGCCAGGGCTTTGCAAAATGTTACTTTAGGGTTGCCATTGGATGCAATAGGTTTATTGGGAACTGGTGGCAATCACCACTGTAACAGCAGATTAACACCCCTATTATAATAAAACGAGACAACATTGCTTTGTGAGGACACAATCATCTAACGAGATCGAACCCAAATTACAGTTCTGTCGAGCTCTCATTTACTGTTGGATTTATGCTGCTGAGTTAAAGTATTTGAAGTTGATTTAATTGAAGGTATCCCCCTATTTCCCATAAAATAGCTGGAAAGAGATGGGCTCTCAAAACAGATTTGCAGAGGCTTGAAATAGTTACTGAGCATGGCCCGCTGCTTAGAGTGCAATAGACAAAGCCAAGGAAGATTGATGGAGGCATTAGCATCTTCACTCAGGCGATCCACTGATGGAATGATGGGATAATTATTGCAAGATTGATTGCCATTATTTAAATCTTCTTTTTAAACGTGGTCTAAAGCAACTACTGCAAAAATATAATTGTTCAGGTTGCAGGTCATCTTTGCATTTAAAATAAAATTATTTTCACCTTTAAAGTTAATGTGGTTTTGCGTCCAATTTTTAAGTGATTTATGTTTTGATGGCACTAATTTTTGCTCTTGTTCCCAAAATTAATATTAATTTGTTGAAGAAGAGATAGTGTCCTCAAAATACCCTTCCAGGGCTATGATGCTTAGTGTAGTTCCTGCAGAGAAACAACTCTCGTTTGATTCAAAATGCTTTTGAAATAAAAAATGCTCTTAAGGCTATGGTCTAATTGTTGTGGGTTGGTGGAAGCTTTCTTCCTGACTTCAGTAGTGGAATCAGATAAGGTGCTGAGGAAGGGCTGGGTATTCTGCTGCAAGTAACTCACATCCCGAGTCCCCAAAGCCTTTCCACCATCTACAAGTCAGGATTGTGATTTAATACTCTCTACTTGCCTGGATAAGTGTCACTCCAATAGCACTCAAGAAACTTGACACCATCATGGGCACTGCCAGCTTGATTGGCACCACACTCACCATCTTAAACATTCACTTTCTCCACCACTTACGTACCATGCTTGCAGTGTGTACCATCTATAGGATGCATTGTAGCAACTTGCCAAGGCTTTTTTGACAGCACTTTCCAAATCCATGAACTCTACCATATTGAAGAACAAGGGCAGTAGGCACATTGTGAAACCACCCCCTGCAAATATCTCCCTTTGTTGCACATCATCCTGACTTGGAAATGTATCTCTGTTCCTCCATTGTTACTGCATCAAAATCCTGGAACTCCTTACCTTCCCACATGGACAGTAATGGTTCAAGAAGTTGGCTTGCTACAGGCTGGGCTTCCAAAATTTGACTTTCCGAAAAGCAGAATTGTCCAAAAGCTAGACATTTTTGAAAATATTCATCTGATATTCAGTTAAGTGAAATTTGGACTTATAGTCCAAATATTGGGACAATTTGGCTAGGCGCTAGTCCTTGGCAGCGCTTCAGAGTAGTTATTGGCTATGTCGCTTGTTTACAGTGGCGTGCTGGTCTAGTTCCCATGCTCTGAGTTGACCTGAATGACCCTTGACCCCACCTGACCTGACCCGGCCTCAACTGCCCAACTCCACCTGAACCATCCTACCTCAGCCAATGTGGAATAAAACTGTAGCTGCACCTGTATCATTTTCTGTGATTTCCTGTGTTTTTGCCATCACAATTCTGTTAAAAAGGCCCATAGATACCCCCATGAGTAGCACTGCAAAAAAGAAACCTCATTCATCATCTATAGACAAGGGAGTGGAATAGCTGCAGAAATTAGATAGAGGCGTGTCAGTGAGAAGGCTGAGTGAGGAGTACGGGGTGGGTATCTCTACCTTTATGATTTAAATCTATGTATTATTTTTCATACTTAATGAAGAAAAACATATTAATCATTCTTTTTCAAACTTTATGGACAGCATTTTCCGGTCAGTGAGTGGGGGCGGGGCCCACTCGTCGATGTGTAAAATGACAGGGGGTGACACTGGACATGTGTCCCGATCTCACCCTGAGTCATTTAGATTTTCAATTCAGCGGGCGTGCAGGTGAATTGGCTGTGCACCTGTTGAGGCCATTAAAAAAGTGATTAAAATGATTAGTGGACCTGCCTGTTCAACCTTAAGGCTGGCGGGCAGACAAAGAGCCTAGGCGGCCTACTGAGAAAGCATGAAACCTCATCCATGGGCGGGATGAGGATCCATGAGGGAGTTAAAATGTTTGGAAAATTTTTAAATAAAAGTAACGGACATGTCTCGGCTCATGTGACAGTGTCACATGAGGGGACATGTCAGGGAAATTTTTTCTTACCTTTGATAAATTTTTAAAGGCTTAACCGATCTCCCTGAGGCAGCACCTTGCCTCGGGGGGGGTATCTGTGTGCTTTTCCATGTGCATGTGTGAAAGAGCACACAGACATGTTCAGGGAATCTCTCCCACCCGCACAGGGAGCGCACAGCCCTTACAGGCGGACATCACGCTGGGTGGGCCTTAATTGGCCCACCCAGGTAAAATGACGGCTCGCCCCCAATATAGGGGCGCCAATCGGAAACCCGCCTGCTCGCGCCTGCTCCTCCTGCACACCCCACCCCCCCGCCCCCCCCACCGTGACAGGGGGAAAATGTTGCCCTATGAATACATTATTATTTATTCTTTTTCATACCTTATTTCATTAAATTTGGCTTGGGATGGGCTACCTGATTTTATTATCCAAAATCTGGCAAAATCTGAAACGTGGCCCTGTCTCGGTCCCAAGGGTGCCTGATTTGGACATCCAACCTGTCACCTTCTCAATGTGATTTAGGGATGGGCAATACAAGCTCGCTTTGCCACACCCCATGAATGAATAGAAAAAAGAAACCCCCCCCCCCAAATAACAGGAAGGAGAGTTTCATGTTTCATGATTTTTAAAAAGTATTTTCTGCAAAAGACCAACGAGTTTGATTTCAGATTTAGCAAAGATGCTCAAAGGAATCATAAAAGATATGATCACTGAGACAGGGAAGGAGTCATCAAGGACATACAAATAGCTTCTGGTAAAGAAGATCACATCTTATCACTCTTGACGTAATTTGATGGATGAGGATAACTCAAAAAGCATCGCCTACCTGGATTTTCAGAAAACATTTGATAAGGGATCTCACAATAGGTTACTTCACAAGATAAAATCTTGTGGACTATGTGGGAAATTGTTACAGTGAATTAAGAATTGGCTGTACACACATAGCAGAAAGTTATTCTTAATTATTGAGGATCTGCTTAAAGATTGGTTATTAGTGGTGTTCTGCAGGAACAGGTGTTAGGTCCAATACTCTTTAATATCTATATTGGGGAATGATCCGCAAATTTGCAGATGATATAAAGATTGGCGTGAGCGTTGCAATTTTTGAAAGAGACCGAACAGCTGGAAGAATGTTTTAACATATTGGGACAAGGGTCTGTGTTTGGCAAACAATATTTAACTTAGAAAAGTTAAGCATATATTAAGTGTACTAAGATCTTAAAAGGAAAAGAACTGAATGGTGAAAGAAAAGGATCTTGGCATCACAGTTAATCCTGTAAAGGCTCACCACCAAAGCAGAGAAGACAAGCTAGAGCAAATATGAGCTTAAGTTGCACTTACACAGAAACATCAATTACAAAATGAAACCTATCATTTTGTCCATATGCTAAGCCTGGGTTAGATACACCATCCAGCCCACTCACATGGTGGTGATATTGAGGCTTTGGAGGTTCTACGGGGCATCACAATAATCATCGCCAGTTAAAAATGCTTTACTATCAAGATGGTCTTAAGGAACTGGGTCTAGGTACTTTAGAGGGGCATGGACTGAAGGGAGATTTGATGCAACACATAATATAATGAAGGAGATATATTGATAGTTTGGGGAGGATTTTAAAAAAAATATTTTCATGGGATGTGAGCAGCATTTATTGCCCATCCCTAATTACCCTTGAGAATGTGGTGATGAGCTGCTTTCCTGAACTGCTGCAGTGCATGTGTTGTAGGTACACCCAGAGTGCTGTTAGGAATTTTACCCGGAGAATAGCAGACATGTGGAAAAGGCTGTCAGCTTATGTGTACAGATTCACAGTGTGCCTTCAATGAAGATCTGGATTGGTTCCTTGCTTGGATGGAGACTCTGTCATACCATCACATCAATTACTATGTCATCTTCTGGACTAGATTCAACTGGAGGGATCAGAAAGAAATTTTCCAGATTTTATTTTACAAATTGGCCTTGGCTTTTTGACTTTTTTCAACTCTCCCAGGACACTACGTTCTGCTGAGGGGCATAAGGCATCAATGTACAGCGAGATGGGTGGATCAGCTGGTCTGACATCTTTATATGCTCGTAATGGATAGTTCCTCCAAAAAACTGGTTCAAGTGTCAAGGACTGAATGCTCTCCTTCGCTGCCATAAAACATAACGGGCCTAATTTTAACTTTGTACTTCATGTAAGTGAACAAGTTTTGAGTGAGTTAAAATCTCACCTAATGGTTCTTTGTCCTGCACTGAGAATTTGGTATTGAGCCTTTATCTTGGATCACTTGATTGGGTAGGTTATCTGAGAGGGCAGCTATGTCCACATTGATGTAGGATTGGAGTCACATATACTTCAGACTGTGTAAGGACAGCAGGATTCCCTCCATAAAGGATATTAGTGAACCATTTGAATTTTACAACAATGCCACAGTATTATGGTCACTGTTGCTGACACCAGTAATTCTCAAACTGCTTGGACTTGAACTCATGTTTTCAGGGTTACTAGACCAGTAATTTACTCACTGCAGTACCTTATTGTGGTTCAGTTGGTAGCATCAGAAAGTTGTGGGTTCAAGTGCCGCTCCAGGAATTAAGTGCAACACTCAAGACTGACACTGTAGTGCAGTACTGAGGGATACTGTAATGTGAGAGGTGCATTTTTTGGACAAGACATTAAACAAGGCCCTCTCAGGTGGATGCGAAAGACCCCATGATGCTATTTTGAAGACCAAGGGAGTTACTTCCGGTGTGCTGGCCAATATTTATCCCTATGTCACAGAAACAGATTATCTGGTCATTATCATATTGCTGTTTATAGGAACTTGCTGCTCACAAATTGGCTGCTGTGTTTCCTGCATTACCACAGTGACTACATTTCAGAGGTACTTCACTGGCTGTAAAGCGCTTTGGGGAATCCAGTGATCATGAAAGGTGGTTTATAAATGCAAATCATAGAATGGTTACAGCACAGGAGGAGGCCATTCAGCCCATCTTGTCTTATTCGTTCTAAATTATTTTCCTGACTCAACAAATGCCGATCATTCCCCCATCAACACTGGACGAGAAACACAACTCTAGAGTAACTTGCGCGCTATAACTTTGCGCAATGATGAGGGTAATCCCTTGATAGTTCCGTGAGTTTGACTTTACACATTGGAACACAACATTACCTCAAAGCTGATGTTTTTGTCAAGCATCCAGGGAGTTAACACGTTTTTAGTTAAGACAAGATCATGCATTGGACTCATCAGCCACCTCAGAACCCGTCAAACCAGAGTATAAGCAAGCTGTCCTTGATCTCGAGGGACCACCTAAGAAGAAGAGTACAGGCAGGCCTCAAAAGAAGTTGACATTCTCATTTTGTGGTTAAGAACAACGTGAGCCAGACACTTTGTTATAATTCAAAAACAGAATTACCTGGAAAAACTCAGCAGGTCTGGCAGCATCGGCGGAGGGTCATGAGGACTCGAAACGTTGACTCTTTTCTTCTCCGCCGATGCTGCCAGACCTGCTGAGTTTTTCCAGGTAATTCTGTTTTTGTTTTGGATTTCCAGCATCCGCAGTTTTTTTGTTTTTATCACTTTGTTATAATTCCTTGCTTCTGTTTTCTACTGTGACTTTTTTTTCTTAAACATGACAAGAAGGTGCACTTGAATTAATGTGTTGCCTATTGAAAGGACTGGATCACACTTTGTCTATCTATGAAGATGTGTTTGTTTTGCTGGCTGTTTAAAATGCAGATTCACACTAACAGGCTGCTGTGTTTAATTTTTTAAAAATAAATTTCAAATGCTAGAAATGCACAGCAGGTCAATCTGCATCTGTAAAGATAAAGGATAGGATTATGTTCACTGTCTCAGCTCTTTACAGATGCTGATGATCCTGCAGTATATTTCTAGCATTTTCTATAATGAAGTACTTATTGTGAATAAAAATATGCAAAATAATGAGGATGACAATATTAGGACCTAATACCCTGTTACCTTGGCTTATCAGATTGGCAAATTACTGTTGTGGGTGTTCCTGTGACATTACTCTAGCATTAATTTAGCAGATGAGTTTAAAATAGAGAGCAGTAGAATGCCATACAAATACATTGCTTGCCTTCTAATTTCAGCCATGGTAAAGATGCAACTGAGATAAATGCCTGTGTTGATAGAGAGAGAATAATTGGCCAAGACACTAGGAAACCCCCTTGCTCGTCTTCAAATACCATCATCGAACAAGTGCAACGACTTATATTTTCACAGCATCTTTAATGTAATAAAACATCCCAAGAGTCTTCACAGGAGTGTTATTAAACAAAATTAGACATCAAACCACATAATGGTATATTAGGGAAGGTTACACGGCCAGCAAGCCCTGAAGTGGAGCTTGAACCTGGAGCCTCTAATCAAGAGGTAGGGATACCATCACTATGCCACAAGACATCCCTGGAAGCAAAGCATTTAGGTAAAATAAAAGCAAAATACTACAGATGCTGGAAATCTGAAATAAAAACAGAAAGAGCTGGAAAAAGTCTGGCGGCATCTGTGGAGAGAGAACAATAGAATTAACATTTCGAGGTGAATATAACTTTTGAGTTTTTCCAGCACTTTCTGTTTTTAAAACTTTTAGGTGGCCTGATTAACAAAGAAACTTATTTACCACAACATATGGAAGATCCTTTAAATGGATAAGTATGACTTAATTTGCGTAAAGTATGAAAACAGCATAAAATTACATCAGCCATTCTCTCAACCCAGTAGAGGTATAAAACAGAGATGAGGATCAATAACTCAAGTAGAGGATGACACAGGGAGAGCAGGAATTTGGATCTGTTTTGATTTGCTCTAGTAAACAGCGCCACAGGCACATTGACCAAAGGGCCTCCGTCTACCGTGCCATTTTCTATGGTTCTATCATTACAGGCAGGTGACCAGAGTTGAGTGCATTGTGCTATAGTCAATGGTAATGACACATCTTACAGTAGAAGTTTTATACATAGGATTTATAGAGGATAAAAATGACTTATAAAAAGAGTGAAATATGCTGGGCTTGATAGATGAAATGAGCAGTGGACAATGTTCCCTTTTAATAAGCTGAAAATAAAAATGATCTTATACCTATTGGTCTCTGTTCACCTCAGAATGTTCACAATGCTCTGCCACTAACTTGATATTATAGGCGCATCGGGGTTTTTCAATGTTGGTGTCGTTTTATGCAAATAGATGAGGTCGAAGCATTCCATTGTTGAATTGGTAGATGCAGGAACATTTCTTCACTGGTGGTTTCTAGTGTTATGTCAATAAGAATGAAAAATGCTGCCTTGTTATGTGCAGCAGCTGGGCACAGGAAAGCACTGCAAGATTCAGAAGGTTAATGAGGAATTGATCTCGAATCTTCTGGTGGCTCTGTTCCACATCAATACACGGAGTGATTTATGCTGTTATAAGAAGAAAATGGGAGGGATATCTGCTGTGCTCATGAAGATAAAAGGAGATGCAAATGAGTGATTGTCGCTTCTAAGTCACCAAATGGGATTGTCCTTACCAAGGCATTTATGCAAATTCTTGCTCAATTTTGTTAAACCTGGATTTGATTGTCTGTCACTTAGTTTATACTGTTTGGGAAAGAAACCCATGATTCAATGGGTTTATGTTTCGTGTAGTCTAATCCAGACATAAATAACAATACAATTCAGGCTGGGATCACAAAAGATTGGATAATGATACCTTGATTTATTTCTACATTGGCTCTTATTTCTTGCTTTTTGAAATGTTTCCCATGAGATCCTTGCAGCTCTATTTGAAAACCTTTAACTGAAAAATACAAAGGACCAGATCTTTCTGGAACAACAATGGTGTATTAACAACACACAACATTATTAATACAGAAATCAGCCAACTAGTTCAGGGGATGAAACAATCCAAGTGAGTGTTGAATCTCCATAACTTGCATAATTCCACCTTTTGCTTCTAATCTTTAGCCCCTCTCCACACACCCCAATCTTATTTTTAATAAATTGTTGGATTTGCACGTTAATAGTTCATTAAACTCACTGCAGAAAGTTAGGGCTGGAAGTTAATGGCATAAATACCCCTTTTAATGGCATGATAACTGTCACTTGGTAGTGCAGAACTTGAATATTGATGAAAAGAGAGACATGTCACTGGGCTAGTAATTAGAGACCTAGGCTAATGCTGTGGGGACATGGGTTCAAATCTCACCACGGCAGCTGGTGGAATTTGAATTCAGTTAATAAATCTGGAATTGAAAGCTAGTCTCAGTAATGGGGACTATGAAACTATCATCAATTGTCATAAAAACCCATCTGGTTCACTAATGTCCTTTAGAAAAGGAAATTGGCTGTCCTATCTGGGTTTGGCCTAGGAGTGACTCTAGACCCACAGCAATGTGATTGACTTATAACTGACCTCTGAAATGGCCTCACAAGCCACTCAGTTCAAGGGCAATTAGGGATGGGCAACAAGTGTTGGAATTTCTAGCAAAGCCCCACATCCCGCAAAAGAACAAAGAAAAAGTGTTGCCAAAGTTTTTTGTCTTGCACTCATCAGGACAAACACAAAAGTGCCAAACTTCAGATGGTCACAACAATTTATACTAAAGGAGAAAAGGGTGCTGATTGCTTGGCAAGTTGACTCTGATTGGCCAAGTGGTTGCCATAGAGAAAGCAACAGGGATCTGTAGGCTCCTGGATAGTTCAAGAATGGTGCAAAGATTGAACATTTTCCTTTTGTTTGTAGAGAACGGGTCCTTGCAAATGAATGTAGGGTAAATGAGGTTCACTGACTCACAGTGTCACATGAGGGGACATGTCAGGGATTTTTTATTTCTATTTTTAATATTTTTTATTGTAGATCCGATCTCCCTGAGGCAGCACTTAGCTCTCGGGTTTAGGGACCCCCCCCCAACCCCCCCTCCCCACCCCCCCCCCCCACCTGCACGGGGAACGCCCACGTAATTGGCCCACCCAGGTAAAATGGCGGTGCCACGCCTCTTGTGCTCCCGCACTTCAACTTCCCCCCCGACAGGGAGAAAATCCTGTCCATAAAGATATTTTACAGCTTCAATATATCAGTGATTTTAGAAAATTCTAATATGAGATCATTTTCTATATATCCCTAACACCTTTTAAAATTTAAAGGCTTTATTTAGTTGACCAGATTGGTAAAATTACCAAAGGAAAATGTTTATATTTGAACTCTTTTGGACTTTATTCAGGAAGATAAGGAAAAAGAAATACCGATTGGAGTGACAAATTCTAGATAGTAAAAACCAGTCTGCTAAAAATGGAAGGATGGGAATTTTACTACTTAGTGTGCTGGTGTGCTTGTCTATGCACAGGGGGTATAGGGAATGTTAAGGACAGTGGATTATTGTTATTTTTCTACTTCAAAAAAGTGCAAGAGGAATGCTGTAGAAAGAGGTCTCAAGGGTCAGTTTGACCTCTTGGGTACAAGTTTTACTGGTTTTCTCTCAGGAGTGCATTTTAGGAAATTGCAGATGCTCTCCTTGTGACTTCTTGTTAATTTATTTTAATGGATATACTTACTTCCTGTGAGCGGTTATGATGCAGTGTTGAAAGAACTTAGAAGCCTCTTTATATCCCATTTTTTGGTCACATCTGTACTGGAGGGTGCAATGCAAACATTGGTCATTTGTATTCAACATATCAGTTGCTCATTTTGTTGTTCTCTCTTTTGCTACCAAGGACAACCAATATAAATCTTGAGGATTTATAGATTCCAGCTTTAAATCAACTAATTGCAAATTACAGTTCAAATAGACACGGAAAAATATAGTGGTCAGTTCCCAGAGCAATTTCTCCAAGTCTTCAGTGCTCCCTGGAACTAACAAGGTCAAATTCCTGACCTTCTACCCTTGTTACAGCTGCCTCTGTCTGAATCCTGTAGAAAAGTGACATTGCTCATTAAAAATACATTAAACGATTAGAGCTAATCAACTAAAATATTATTTGTACTCACCTTTAACTCCCCCGAGAGAGATTTAATTTTCTTTATAATGCCTTTGGTTTTTAGAATGGGTAAAAGGGCTTTATCTGTGTGTGTTGGTTTTTGAATATTGTAGATCTGTTACAGGAAGATGCTAACAGCAGAGTTGACTTGGAGCATCATTATCAGGCAAACAACATTCAAGTTGCTTTTGCTAGATTTTACCAGGCAGCATTTGACATGATTAATTAAACATTATTCAATAACATATTTCACTAACTGGAGTTTGTCCTTTGCCTAATAAAGTGCAGAATTTTCATCTCAAATTGTTCTCTCTAAATTTTTGTACCTTTAAGTTCCACAATCATTTGCCACCCCCTTCGATAACCTCCGCTCATGGTGCCAGTTAACTAGATGTCTTGGGATTTGCAATCTTCATTCCACTCTTCCCCCAAAGCCAACTTTTTATGGCTTGCCTCAGGCACAGTCATTAGATATGCTCATTCTTTAGATGTATGGCAAAGGATCAGTTACAATTCCCCAAAGCAAGCAATTTTGTGTTTTAGACTCCTTGGTAAGATTGCTTATAACGAGAATCCCCAGGTGGAGTTGACAAGAAAGGAGTTGCAAATTTTACAGTTCCTCAGCACATTTCTGTATTTGTGTAATGAGCAGTTATTCTGTTTTCCGGCTGCTGTTTGCTCCCTCTAGTCACATTTTGACAGTTATTCCCATATTGCTTACATTGTAATTGTCATATTACTTCTTTATGCTGTTTTATTTCCATAATGTATTTTATGCAGTTTACCATATGTGCAGATATCTGATTGCTGCAGTGTTTTTGTCATGGTTTGCATTGAGACGTTATTGTGGATATGAGTGAAATGCAGAATATGGTTCACAATTTCTCATTCTCAGTCAAACGGCTTGAGGATAGCTGGTGGAGAAAATGTAAAGTTCACATCTTTGCAGTCAGAGTATTCCTTTGAGCTCTTGAATAATGCATGGAAAAATGAGTGCCCCGGGAAGGGTATGTAAAGATAGTGGAGACCATAATACCCAAGGATTACCTGGAGATCTCTGAAAGAGTTTGGAATGCTTGCATATGGAGTATAATGTATCAGGAAGTGGATGTCCCAGAGGGGATCAAGGACAGAACCTATTTGGCTAGAGCTAAGGAATAGAAAATGTGCAATTACATTGTTCAGTGTAGTCAATAGGTCACCACTAGTAGAAAGTATGTAGATGAACAAATTTGCAAAGAATTACAGAAAGGTGCAAAAAATTTAGAGCAGTTATAATAAGGGAATTTAATTATCCAAAAAAAGCCCAGGATTGTAGTAGCGTAAAGGGCAGAGAGGGGTAAGAGTACCTAGAACGTGTTCAACATCAGTTTGTTTCAGTCCAATGAGGAAGGAGGCACTGCTTGACCTAGTTCTTGGGAATGAGTGGGCTAAATAGATCGAGTGTCAGTAGGAGAACATTTAAAGGACAATGATCATTGTATCATAAAGTTTAGGCTGACTATGGAAGAGGACAATCCAGAGTAAGAATAATTAACTGGGGGAAAGCCAACTTCAGTGGGGTAAGAACAGATCTAGGACGATAAATTGGAGTCAAAGGTTGGCATGAAAAATGGTAGCTGAACAATGGGCTACCTTCAAAGAAGAGAGAGTTCGGGCACAGTCAAGGTACATTCCTTTGAAAGGGAAAGGTTGGGCAAACAAAATCAGAGCTACCTGGATGACAAAAGAGAAATTAAGAGAAGGGAGAAAAGGTGTGCTTATGACAGATGTCAGATAGAAAATGCAATTGAGAACCAGGCTGAATATAGTAGGTTCAGAAGGGAGATGAAAAAAAAATAAGAGAAGCAAAGAAGGAGTATGAAAAGAGACTGGCAGTCAACAAAAAAATGGGATCCTAAAGTCTTCCATAGAGTTATAAATAGTAAAAGGGTGGTAAGAGGAGGAGTAGGGCCAATTAGGGACTAAAAAAGGAGTTTATGCATGGAGGCAGAAGACATGGCTGAGGTATTAAATCAATACCTTGCATCTGTCTTCGCCAAGGAAGAAGATGTTACCTAGGCCATGGTGAAAGAGGAGGTAATTCAGATACTAGAAAGGTTTAAAATTGATAAGAAGGAGGTATTGGATTGGCTGTCCATAAGACACAAGGATCAGAGGAGATGTATCCAAGGATGCTGACGGGAGTGAATGTGGAAATTGCGAAGGCACTAGTGGTAATTTTTACATCTTCCTTAGACTCAGGGGTGGTGCCAGAGGACTGAAGAATTGCAAACCTTACACCCTTGTTCAAAAAAGTGTGTAAAACTAAGCCCAGCAACTACAAGCCAGTCAGTTTAAATTCAGTAGTGGGGAAACTTCTAGAAACAATAATCCAGGACAAAATCAATAGTCACATGGATAAATACAGGTTAATTAAGGAAAGCCAGTATGAATTTCTTGAGGGAAAATCATGTTCATCTAACTTTTTTTGAAGAGGTAACAGAAAGGGTTGATGAGGGCAATGCTATTGATGTGGTGTACATGGACTGATGCAGTGCAACACAACAGAGCTGTGAGCAGTTATAGCTCTGGAATAAGAGGGAGAGTAGCAACATGAATATGAAACTGGCTGAGTGACAGGAAACAGACAGTACATATGTATGAACATATGAATTGGGAGCAGGAATAGGCCACTCAGCCCCTTGAGCCTTGTCTGCCATTCAATAAGATCATGACCGATCTAAATGTAACCTCACCCATTCTTGCCTATCCCCGATAACCTTTCAGCCCCTTGTTAAACAAGAATCTATTTAACTCTGCCTTAAAAATACTCAAAGACTCTGCTTCCACCGCTTTTTGAGGAAAAGAGCTTCAAAGACTCACTACCCTCTGAGAGAAAAAAAATTCTCCTCATCTCTGTCCTAAATGATCCACCCCTTATTTTTAAACAGTGACCGCTAGTTCTAGATTTTTCCACAAGAGGAAACATTCTCTCCACATCCACCCTGTCAAGACCCTAAGGATCTTAAAGGTTTCAGTTAAGTAGCTCTTACTCTTCTAAATTCCAGTGAATATGAGCCTAACCTGTCCAGTCTTTCCTCATAGGACAACCCACCTATTCCTGGTATTAGTCTAGTAAACCTTCTCTGAACTCCTTCTAACTCATGTACAACTTTCTTTAAATAAGGAGGCCAGTACTGTACATAATACTCTAGATGTGGTCTCACCAATGCCCAGTACAACTGAAGCAGAACCTCCCTACTTTTATAATCAATTCCCCTCACATTCTATTAGCTTTCTGAATTACCTGCTGTACCTGTATATTAATCTTTTGTGACGCATGCTTTAGGACACCCAGGCCAGAAACTTACCTATATTGGGCAGGCTGGGCAGGAGTGGGCGGGGCCGGGCATGGAGCCGATCGCTGCCCGCGATTGGGTGTGTGCCATTTTATGTGGGGGAGCCAATTAAAGCCTGCCCAGCATGACGCATATTGTGATCACTGCTACCTAGGGATGCCTTAACCAGGAGGTCATCAATGAATCCTATCTTGTTGCACAATACCAAGTCCAAAATAGCCTATCCCAAAATTATTCTATAAACTCCTCATACTATCTTCGTCCACCTGATTTTTCCATCTAAATGTAGATTAAAATCCCCAATGATTATTGCTGTACCTTTCTGACAAGCTCCCATTATCTCTTCTTTTACACTCTGTCCTACTGTGTAGTTACAATTAGGGGGCCTGTACACCACTCCCAAAATAACTTCTCGCCATTATCATTCCTCATCTCAACCCAAACCGCTTCTACATCCTGGTTTCCTGAACTTAGGTCATCCTCCCTAATGTGCTAATACCATCATTAATTAACAGAGTCACCCCTCCACCTTTCTCTAACTTCCTATCCTTCCTAAATGTCACATACCCATCAATATATAGATCCCAACTGATGTTATCCTGCAGCCGGCTATCAGTTCGTACTTATTTATTTCTATATGGGCTATCTGGTCACTTCTTTTGTTTCAAATGCTATGTGCGTTTAGATACAGAGCCTTTAGTTTTGTCCTTTTATTATTTTTGTAGTGTCTAGCCTTATCTGCTGATTTACTCTTAGATATCTACTCTCTGTCTCTTCCTGTCACAGTCTGTTTATCATTTCCTATGTTAATACCTGTCTCTTGCCTTGTCTCTACTCTTTTTTTACCACATTTTCCCAGGTGGTTAATGGATGTTTTTGGGCTGGAGGAAAGTTTGTAGTGGGAGTTCCCAGGACCCACTGTTGGACCCTTGCTTTTCCTGATATATATTAATCACCTAAACCTCGGCATATAGGGCATAATTTCAAAGTTTGCAGATGATACGCAATTTGGAAGCATTGTGAACTGCGAGGAGGATGGTGTAGAACTTCAAAGACACATAGTTGGTGGAATGTGTGGAAAGGCAGCAGAGAAAGTTCAATGCAGAGAAATGTGAAGTAATTCATTTTGATAGGAAGAACATGGAGGGACATTATAAAATAAATGGTACAATTCTAAAGGGTGTACATGTGCATAAGTCATTGATGGTGGCAGGACCGGTTGAGGGTATGGTTAATACAGCATACAGTATCCTGGGCTTTATTAATAGGGGCATAAAGTACAAGAGCAAAGAGGTTATGCTGAATTTGTATAAGACATTAGGTCAACCTCAATTGGAGTATTGCGTTCAGCTCTGGGCACCACACTTTAGGAAGGATATGCAGGCATTAGAGAGAGTGCAGAAAAGAGTGACGAGAATTGTTCCAGGAATGAGGAACTTAAGTTATAAAGATAGATTGGAGAAGTTAGGGTTGTTCTCCTTGGTGAAAAGAATGTTGAGAGGAGATTTGATGGAGACATTCAAAATGATGAGGGGTCTGGACAGAGTAGTTAGGGAGAAACTGCTCCCACTCCTGAAAGGATCAGGAATGAAAGTCCACAGAGAGTGCACCAATCATTCACCCACTCATGCATCCAACCACTTAACCACAGACCCACTCAGCCATCTACCCCCTCACCCACTTGGTCAATTACCCACTTACTCAACTAACCCCTTACCCACCTCTCCCACTTACCCGAATACCCATTCACTCATCCATCCACTCACCCATTCATTAACATTCAGAGACTGGACCTTTGAATGCACCATTCGGCAACTAGTGCTATAGAAAGGGGGCATGTCATGTCTTCCCCTGACTCAATGCCACTCTGACGGAGTTCCGTGGGGGATGCTGCTCTCTGTGCTTCTGGAAAAATTGTGCTCAGAAGGGCCTGGAAGAAATGCAGAGCAGTGCCAAGTTGGGGAATTCTCAGGCAGAGTGGCAATCTGATGATCATTGCCACTCATTGGAAGATATCGGCCAATATTTAATCCAGGCAGTTGAGAGGAAATCATATTTATTTATGTTGGGAAATTCAAGAGCACATTTGCATTTTTAATGAGTATGTTAACTGAGTATTAAGGAGCTCTTGTATGACATTGTGAATCGAACAGGCTGAGCTGACATAAAAACAAAAAACTGTGGATGCTGAAAATCCAAAACAAAAACAGAATTACCTGGAAAAACTCAGCAGGTCTGGCAGCATCGGCGGAGAAGAAAAGAGTTGACGTTTCCAGTCCTCATGACCCTTCAACAGTCTATCGAGCTTTCATCCAACTCCATGGTCAGAATTTTCACCTCGGTGGGTGGGTGTGTACCCGACCTGCTCCATGAAATGATGCGAGTTGATGTCAATGCGCACTCTCGCGATATTTCGGCCAGTGGGCGCATGCAGTGGACAGAGCTGCGCCCGCCATTGATGAAGAGGCCGGTTAAGGCCCTTGACACCCCAACTGTCGGTGATTTTACATTGCCCGTGCAATTTCTCAGCTGTCGGACAGGCAAAACGGGCAGGCGGGCAGGACACAATTTGCAAAAGCCCATTCACAGGTGGGGTGAAAAGAGTCAGCAGCATTGTCAATGTGAGTAATGAGGAGTTTTGGAGATTGTGTGCTTATTTTGAATTGGACAGCTTCATCTTGCTTCAGAGCTTCATTCTGAGCATTTCTAGGCTTCTGTTCAGGACTCATTGTTGTTTTCCAGGCCCCTGGAGAATTCTGACTGTGTGGGCCCTTCCAGATATCAGGCAGCCTTCCATAACTCTGATAATGGGGATTGTGGTCTCCGCTGGAGGCACCACCTCCTCTGAGGAAGAGAGAAGAGGCCGGGTGGCCCAATGCAGCTTCCGGGGTGGGGAGGCGCAGGCACAAGGGGGGCAGGGCCAACAGAAAGCCCAAGGCGGAAGGGACCACAGAAGATGCCACTATCCTGCTGCCAGGGTTTACAGGCGGTGATGTAGCTACCTCAATACGTCCGAAGTGCAAAGCCAAAGGAGGCTCCGCCTCTCCAGGGAGACCATTAGCTCCATCTGTCAGATGGCCGGGCCTGAGATCGGCTCCAACTGTGTGGGCGGGCACCCCTTGTCAGTGTCTCTGAAGATTACAGCTGACCCTCAACATCTATGCCTCTTGCTCTTTCCAGGACTCAGTGGGGAATCTGTGTGGAGTCTCCCAATCAGCTTTCCACATTTGCATCAAACTAGTGACAGACGCTCTGTTCAGGTGGGCATTGATTTTCATTCATTTCCACATGGATGAGGCCAGCCAGGTAAGTCAGACACAGTAAGCCAGAGGCTTCGCGGCCATTTCTGGCTTCCCCCTTGTCCAGGGTGCTATAGACTGTACACATGTGGCCATCAAGGCGCCCGAGGGTGAGCCCGGTGCCTTCGTCAACAGGAAGGGCTTCCACTCCATGAACGTGCAGATAGTGTGTGACCACAGGATGCAGATTCTGCAAGTCTGTGCAAAGGCCCTCGTCTTTTGATTATCAATGGGGACTCCAGGTTCGAAGCTCACACCAATGTAGAGAGTACACTAGTACACAAGCCAAAATTTTCACCTCAGTGCACTGCACTCTTCATGTGACACCTCAACATCACCGTGGCTGGTTGATGGAGTGCATGCCAACTCTCAAGCTCCAAGGCCTCCTGCTCATAGTGGAAGAGGATGAGGAAGTGTGGTGGGCCCCGCCAGTCCACAACCTCTCAATACTGTTATGGAACGTCTTCTCCTGAAAGGATAGAGGAGCATTGATTAGTCCACCCTCTACCTGCAGCCCCATTGCAGCCTGGCCAACCCCAGCTGAGGAACACAATGCAGGGCAAATCTAAGTCATGGCCCTCGAGCCACAAGGCACTCAGTCCAATCAGCCAGGGCTCAACCCCTTGGCCAACTCCAGTGTCACTGACAGGTGGCACCTCAGACTCTAGCACCCCTGAGCTCCATAGGGGGATGGCCAGCCCTTAACATTTCTCCACACTGACCCATGCCAACACAGTACTCACCCTTCCTGGGTGCAGCAGATCATTGAAGCGCTTCCGGCACTGGAGTCAGGTGCACCACATCATGTCATGGCTGCTCACCAGGGGTGTCACCTCCTCTCATGCCTTCTTCTTGAGGTGCAGTGGCCTCTTCCTCCCATCTCTGGGGACAAGGGTGTCCCTTCTGGCAGCCGCCTCCTCCAGGAGAGCAGTGAGGTACTCGATGGAGAAATATCCAACCCCCCCACCCCCGACCTCACCTCCCGCCTGGGTTCTCCTTCCTGGTTCACAGCCATGATTCTGTTGCAGCTCTGATGCAGCCTCCCTGGGGCTGCTTGCGCTGCTTTTGAATAGGCTGCCAAGTTGCCATTGGACCCGGTGGAATATGCGCTCTCGCCCCCCGCCTGCCCCTTCTCAGAGGTTCTCCAGCCGGCTTTCATGCTGGGCGGACCTTAATTGGCCTGGCAGCGTGAAATCGTCTTCTGGCATCGATCGTGGGTGGTGGTTGGATTTCTACCCGCCCCCGTTGAACCCACCTCCGAGGTCAAAATTCTGCCCTATTCTACAGAACGGACAGTCTTCGATTATTGCTTACATAAACCATAATAACACTCAGGTCGTGCATAAAGTTACACGCAGAAGGTTACACGTGGAGCTTGGATATTCAATTATACTGTATTTTCAGTAAATGTTTCAAGAGCTGAGATGGCTGCACACAGAAAATGTTGGTGTTATGTGCGGTTGTATGTAAACATATTAAATATTGTTAATATGTAAACATATTAAATTCATACTGTTTGTAGGTTGATAAATATTATATATTTTTAAATTTAGGATAAATATGACTTTCTTTCTCTAGGTTTCTCTGACCCTTTTCTCCTGTTGCTTCTCCTTTTCACCCAGTCACCTACCATTGTGCATGCTGGAATCCGAAATAAAAACAAAAAATGTTGGAAAATCTCAGCAGGTCTGGCAGCATCTGTGGAGAGCGAAACGTTTCGAGTCCGTATGACTCTTCTTCAGAGCTCTGAAATGTTAACTCTGTTTCTCTCTCCACAGATGCTGCCAGACCTGCTGAGTTTTTCCAACATTTTTTGTTTTTATTAATGATGAATAATCCATTGCCCCTCTTGGTATTTCTTCTCCAGACCGTCCATTAACTCACAAACAAGACCCTTACTATCCATGGCCTCATTGTGGGCAATAGTTTTGACTGAAACTTGGCTCATCAATGCAGCATCTTGCATTTACTGAAGTTTCCATACTTGGCTATACTTTTCACTGCCGACTGCACACATTATACTGTGATGTGACGCCTGTTATAAAATCACTCTTTGGTCTTTCCCCCACCACGCAGCACCACTCCTCCTCCCCCTTCACTCCTCTAGTATATTTTTCTTCTTCAAGTATCTTAGCTTGTCCCACCACCTCATTTCTCCTTTAAACCCCTGGTTATCCACTAACCACTCCCATGCTCCACCTTGTGTTTCTCCGCTGAGACATCCTCCCACTTTGAGGTAGTGCTTCAAGGGCTGTTGCAGGTCATGAATGCACCTTTTATCCCCCCAAAAATCTTCCCATCTGCCGCCAATCTATCAAGCCCTTCCCTTGAATTTCCTCCCCAATCCTTTAAGGGTCTAGTGTTGGCTCAGCTTCTTGAGAGCAGGCAGCTCACCAAAAGTATTAGACTGAGACCCAATTACAAGAATAGTTTAGGCCCCTCATGGGTGCCTTTGGGTAGAGCACAGACATTATGAACTCAAATTGAAAATCATCTCCCATCTCCACCTTTCTGTCACAGCCATCACAGTGTTACTGCTCAGCTGCAAGGGTGGATTGGTTGTCAATGTTGTTTCACTCTTTGCTAAGTAGGAGGTACTCCTAAAGCTTTATAGGATATGCTGTGTTCAGTAGGGAGGCATCTTCACCAGTAAATGCACCAACCAATAAAGCTGGAGTGGGAAGGTTACAAAGGAACCAGTTTCACAAGTGGAGATACTCAACACATTCCACTGTTAGACCTAAAGTATGTCATTTAAAGCAATGCATTTTTAAAATTGTATGCTTAGGCAAGTGAGGTTAGTTCTAGGCTGTTCGAGCAAAGAACAAATAGACACAATGGGCTGAATGGCCTCCTTCTGTGGTTCTATGTCTTGTGATCATGAACAACACAACATATTTTTCCCCCTTTCTCAGGCAACATCAGTAATGAAAGGAAAGGTTTATTAAATCAATGCTTTTTTCGCTGGCTTCATGCTGACAAATAGGCATTTCTGGATAGATTTTGCCAGGACCACAGTGATCTAAACCAACAATTCAGTATAGCGCTGAGAGAATGTTTGTAGAAGGTGTTAAACCAAGGCCTAATCTGCCAATTCAAATAACTCAGATGCCACTAATGATCGCATGACAATATTTGAAGAGGATCAAGAAATTCTTCTTGTATCCTGAGCAATATTCTACTTTCAACTGATATTGCTAAAAACAGATGAACCTATAGTTCATTTTGCATTTATGGGATTTGTTGTGCAGCCTATGGCTGTCCTATATAAAAACAATAACTACAGGTTGTATTTTAATCATTGTAAATCCCTGTGGCAAGCCAGAATAAGGGATACAAATGCAAATATATTTTGCTTTCTTTCACCTAAAATTGAAATATACTCAAAATTACTAACAAAACAGTTTTCTCCTTCTGAGACAGTCTCTTGGGATTGAGGACGACTTGCTTCTGCTCCAGATTGATGTCTTCTATATGATGACTAATAAGTCCAGTGCGTGATCAGCAGATTCTGCCTCATACATGGTTGGGTCGATGGGTTGTTTGGAAGTTTGTGTGCTCCCTCCAATGCCTCGACTTCGCCCCTGCATGTTTCCGATGAAGTCTCTTGATGTGACCAATGCCTTCCTGAATGAGCCTTCTCCATTTTGGTTGGTCACAAGCCAGGGTCTCCCTTGAGTCAGTGGGCATGTTTAACCTCTTCAGAGATGATTTGCAGACATCCCTAAAGCGTTTCTGCTGGTCTCCTGGGAGTCTCCTGCCACAATCTAGATCTGAGTAGTAAATGGTTGACACATTTGAAAGCATTTCTAATGCAAGTTATTTTAATTTCAATGTTTCTCCAAGAAAATAATGCTGGAATAAGTCTCTCTCACTGCCATGGAGTACTTATTATTAATTGTTTTGCTGACTAGTTGGAATGAACAGTAACAAGAATTCTCTCTAGTCCTTTTTCTTCAGAAAATAAAATAAAATTTCACCCCTTTCAATTTTGCATATAATGCTCTGCATTATAATGATACAAATATTCCTTCTGAAATTATTTGTGGAAAATGTGTTCAGTATTTAAGGACCATATTTACTATGTCATGAAAATATGCTTCAGTAATAGCTGTGAAAGAAATTAAACTTTTATAGGGTGATGTAATTGCCAGTCTAATGAAATATTCAGAGCCTTACTGCAGAAATGTGAGGCTGTCTTACAAGGTTTGTGTTACAAGAGAATTTGCTTCCTCTGAGGGGAAGAAGTAATGTCAATCTTCATTGGAGTGGAATATTCATCACATTAATACTGCAACTTTTCACTGTTTCCCTCATTATCCATTGAAAGTGGAAATCAGTGTTTATTGGAATTCATAATGAAAAATGTAAAAGGATTGATAGCCTGAGGTACCTACAGCTCCTCGAAGTAGAGCTGGTCAAGATAGAGCTGGGGTAAATACTCTTTATACCATTTGTCTTTGGGAGAATTGATCAATGACCAAAAGCAAGAATGATCAAAGTTGCCTCTCCCTGACAACTAGTGTGGACTCTCACAATAATCTTAGCAATTATTCTTGTGCTTATCAAAACTTTAAACACAAACGGATAATAGTTAGGCTGCATTCATCTTAGTTCTGAAATATTCCTTTTGTGAATGCCTGATCACTGAGCGAGTTTTGACATTTTAGTCTGGGTTCAAGAACAGAAACCAATCCCTAACCCATGTCTAAACAATGATGAACAGCAACGTTGAAATGGTAAATGTGAAAAATGATTCTTCAGAACATCATGCTGAAAAAGTAAACAGGAAACTGAATTATCAACTAATTATAAAATATTAAAGAACACAGAAGCACTTATTTCCTTTTTCAAACACATTCGATTACTGCCAAAAATGGAAGCTGTATCAGCAACAAAATAAGTTTAGGAGCGAAAACTTTGTCACATTGTCAAGCATTAGCGACATTGGAACCAAGATCTATGCTCACTATTTCTAGTGAAATATGAAAGAATCTGCTTGATTTCTTTAGAACTAATGATGAAAGGAAATTTACAATGTCACCAGCACACTGAGAGCTGGTGTTCAGGAAGCCAGTATCTCCTAAGAGTTTGCAAGTGTTTTTGGGGCGTTCACTATTCCTAAAGGTGACTTTACTATTTTATGTTTGATTGTTTTCAATGTCATTCATTCTGTGATTTATATGAATTCTCTTAACTGCATCTGGTCCAGCTGTTTCCTAGTAACAATTTCACTCATGTCCTCTGGATGTTGTTGACAGTCCCACTGTGGCTTTTACTCTGCTTTGGATCATTACCTTCTCTTGTTCCCTACTTACATTCAGTTAAAGGTTCCTCTCCATCAGTTAGGTTGCTCACTAGTGGTCATTAGCTGATCACCAACTGACCAGAATGGGCTGTCAGAGTCAGCAGTGGTTCAATGGGTTGCACTCTCACCTCTGAGTCAGAAGGACGTGGGTTCAAGTCCCATCCCAGTGAACTGAGCACAAGATCTAATACCACTGTAACAAAAACAGAATTACCTGGAAAAACTCAGCAGGTCTGGCAGCATCGGCGGAGAAGAAAAGAGTTGACATTTCGAGTCCTCATGACCCTTCAACAGAACTGTTCTGTTCTGTTGAAGGGTCATGAGGACTCGAAACGTCAACTCTTTTCTTCTCCGCCGATGCTGCCAGACCTGCTGAGTTTTTCCAGGTAATTCTGTTTTTGTTTTGGATTTCCAGCATCTGCAGTTTTTTTGTTTTTATCTAATACTACTGTATTGTGAGCAAGTGCTGTATTGTTAGAATGGAGCAACCTCTGGGCTGACACCCATATTGCCAATGATCTGACAAGAGAACTTTCAGGTTTCAACCTCCCTTGAAAACAATGGTCTGCACTCAACAGGGTTCTCACTCTCCATACAAAGACATTACACCTCCTCTACAAATGGAATTTCAAGGACAGCCCAGCATGTAACCTGAATCAGGTTGTTCATGACATTGTGAATGAATGTGGCCTATGAAAATTTGCTGCAGGATTCAAGGCAATCACTGAACAGCACACAGAGATGTGACTTGGCTGTGCAACTTGGATTTAGAGTTGTAAAGCTGCAAGATGTCATATGCAAGAAAAAGACTATTATAGGGGCTGCTCTTCTGATGTGACCATGTCTGCTCTCTTAATTGCATGTAAAAGATTTGAGAGTATTATTTCAAAGAAGAGTTGGGGAATACTCCACAGTGTTCTGGGAAACATTTATCCCTCTTAACTAACATCACTTGAAGCAGATTTATCTGGTCATCATCACGTTGCTGAATGTTGCACTTTGCTGTATGCATTATTGGCTGCTGCATATCCTGCATTACAACAGTGGCTACATTTCAAAAGTACTTCATTGGTTGTAAAGCACTTTGGGACATCCTGAGGCTATGAAAGGTGCTATATAAATGCAAATCCTTCTTTCTTGTTCATTTTCTCTTATGTAGCAAGAAACAATTGGATGATTGACCAGAATGGAATGGACAGACAGAACAAAAACCATTGAAAAAATACTTTGAACTTCATATATTTTGAGCACTTTACTAGTTGCCAATTCCCAGGTTTTTTTCTTTTGATCTTTTTCTGAAAATACTGATTCATGCTAGGGTACAATTTAATGGGAAAACCTGCCTGCAGAGCAAATAAAGAGACCTGAAGTCGGTAGGGCCATCCTGATGTGGGGTGTGGGTGGGGGTGGGGGGGGGGGGGGGGGGGTGGTTCGGGGGCAACCCTTATACAGGAGACAGATACTGTTTGGCTTTTGATCCCTGTGGCCCTGTCATTGGAACATGAAAGCTTTGGCTCCAAAGCCTGACCCGGGGAAGTCGTCTCAAATGACCTGGCAGCCTCCACTTTAGGTGGGGGTGGGGCCTGTTCTGACTAAGGGAAAATACTTTTGCCATCGCAAAACGGCCGAAGTGGGACCTAAATTGGCCTAATTGGCCTAATTGGCTACCTGCCTTCATGGAGCGGACAACCGGCCCTGGTCCCAGCCCACAAATGGGGAAGTACCCTGGAAACTGGAATGCATCATGCAACTGTCCCAACACAGCTTCCCTCTATCTTTCCAGCTTCCCCACCTTCTACCTGTCTCCGTGAAGCCAGGAAAATTCAGCCCTTTAACTATGGTTTTTTTTGTCCACAGATGTCTCGAGACCTGCTGAGTATTTCCAGCATTTTCTGTTTATATTTCAGATTTCCAGCATTTTGCACTGATGGATCTCCATATCTCATTTTTCAGAAACATCTGAAATTACAACCCATGTAATGCAGTAGTCAAACACAATAGTCATTTTGTGCTTATGGAAAAACCTCACAAATAGCAATGAGATGAAAGATCAAAGGACTGATGAGGAAGGCCATGTGGTTCATCTTATCTTATACTTCCAGAAGTGTCCTTCAGTTGTAAAATAAATGTGAGTTTCCCTATTAATCCACCCAGATTTTTGTTTCATGTGTTGATTGCTAGACAGGTCCTGCTTTTTCAGAATGTGACAGAATCTTTAAAATCTGTATGAGTGTGATGAAAGTAAAATAATTTTCATAATACTGTTCTGGTTTATTGTTAAGTAGTTTTATAGGGGTAAGCATAGTTAGGTCTGTGTGTGATTTAATTACAGACCGCAAGCTTTAAATCATCAAAAGAAACAAGCTGGTTTAGCATGTAAGGTGTAAAGGGAATTTTCATTTTTAGATAAGTGAAGGGATATTTGGAATTCTAAGGGATTTTAGTTTGTTTATAGCTTGCCAGATAAGTAAGGCTAAGGAATGTGTTTATTTTTCCCAAAGGTTACTGGCAATATTGGCACCATGAATGTTTTTATGTTATGAGGAAGATACAGTTTCAAAGACATGGAACAACAAAATTTACATATTGAAAAGCGAGAAACACATATAAGGGAGAATGAAAGGTTATGTGTCAAAAGGCCATATAAGACCTAACAGGAGTGTTTGAAATTGCCTTAATGAAACCTCTAGCATTTGTGCATAAGTCTGCTATCTAACCAAACTGAAGCTGGAGAAAGGGCATTTGGAATTCCACTGTCCAGGGTATTGTGTTAACTTGCAGAGTTTGTTTTAAATCTAAAATCTATTTTTGGACAGTTGCCTTAAAGGGAATGTAACTGGAGTCAGGTTGATTGGGAATTTGAGGAGTTAATATAACAGTACTTGTAGTCTTATGTATGTGCTTGAAATCTTTTATTTTGTTAATAAATATTTTAATTTAATTTTTAAAATCTTTAAAGGTCTTGGTGGACTTATTACTTTTGAATTCAGTGCACACATCTCGTAATAAATACAAATTGCAAAATTGTTATGATTGCGCAACCAAGATTCCCTCTTGGATTTGCTCTGCCTGGCACACATCATCTGCCACGTCATAACAATGAGCCATTGGAACATTCAGAAGGAGACCAATAGCAACCCATTAATGAATGACACCTCCGCTAATGCCACACCTCTTCAGTATTGGACTGAGGTGCTGGGTTAGATTTTGAGCACAAGTCTTAGAGAAGGTCAGGAACCTATAGCCTTCTGATTCCTGGAAGTTTATTACCCATCATGTCTGTGCAGGTTCCATACCAGAGCAAACCAAAGGTATCACATCGTCCTGCTCTCTTCCTTTGGCCCTGTGTCGTCCTATGCTCCAGATATCCCCTTTTTCCCCAATGAGGTCTGCCTGAGACAAAGCATTCCACACTCCAAAAAACCCTGTGTGCAAAGAAATTTCTCCTAATTATCCCGCTCATTGTCTTTGTGATAATTTTATATTAATGACCCGTCATCAGTGAGTCCCCAGATTGAGGAATTAGTCTTTAGCTTTTCATCATATCAAAACTGCAGACCTGGGATCATACATAGGCCAGACCAAGTAAGGATGGAAGATTTCCTCCCCTAAAGAACATTGGCAAACTAGATGGATTTTTAGAATGATTCAGTAGTTTTATGGTCGCCATTACTGATACTAGATTTTTTTTTAAATTCAGGATTTATTTCACTAATTAAACTTAAATTCCCCACCTACCATGATGGGGTTTGAACTCACAACCATTGTTGGACTCTTGGTTAGTAGTCCAGTAAAACAACCACTATGCTACCATACCCTAAACATATTTTCTAGTAGGGATCTGTTCAATTTACTTTTGTATTATTCCATTGCCTCTGACAATTTTCTCCTCATTCCCGTTACTACCATTAGAGTGCCAGACACCACTGAATATTGACTGGGTGCAAATTTTCATTATGTGATTGTGAATTGTGTAACGGGGAGAGGTTTTATTTTAAAATAATTGGGAATTTGGATCAAGATGTTCAAGTGTTTTGCCCTCCTTGTTTTCTTTGCTCCAGCATTGAAAACACTGAGTTCTGACTTAGTCAAAATTTCAAAAGACCATAAGACTATAAGACATAGGAGCAGAAGCAGGCAATTCGGCCCATCGAGTCTGCTCAGCCATTCAGTGAGATCATGGCTGATTTGATAATCCTCAATTCCATTTCCTGCCTTTTCTCCATAACCCCTGATTCCTCTACTGATTAAGAATCTGTCTATCTCAGCCTTGAATGTACTTAACAACCCAGCCTCTACAGCCCTCTGAGTACAGGCCCAACCTACTCAACCTCTCCTCATAAGAAAATCCCTCCATATCTGGGATCAACCTAGTGAACCTTCTCTGGACTGCCTCCAATGCCAGTATATCTTTCCTTGGATAAGGGGACCAAAACTATTCATAGTATTCTAGGTGTGGTCTAGGTGTGCCTTGTATAGTTTTAGCAAGACTTCCCTATTTTTATACTCTTTTCCCTTTGAAATAAAGGCCAACATTCCATTTGCCTTCCCTATTACCTGCTGAACTTGTGTGTTAGCTTTTTGTGATTCATGTACAAGGACTCCCAAATCCCTCTGTGCTGCAGCTTTCTGCAGTCTTTCTCTATTTGAGTAATATTCAGATCCTCTATTCTTCCTGCCAAAGTGCATAACCTCACATTTTTCCACTTAAATTCCATCTGCTAAGTTTTTTACCCACTCATTTAACCTGTCTATATCCCTCCGTAGACTCCTTGTGTCATCCTCACCACTTGCCTTTCCATCTATTTTTGTGTCATCCGCAAACTTGGCGATAGTACATTCACTTCCCTCATCCAAGTCATTAATATATATCGTAAATAATTGTGGCCCCAGCACTGATCCCTGTGGCACTCCACTAGTTACAGGTTGCCATCCTGAAAATGCCCCTGTTATTCCAACTCTGTGTTCTATTAGTTAGCCAATCCTCTATCCATGCTAATATACTAACCCCAACACCATGGGCTTTTATCTTAGTAAGTAGCCTTATGTGTGGTACCTTATCGAATGCCTTTTGGAAATCCAAATATATCACATGTACTGATTCCCCTTTATCTATCCTGCTTGTTAACTCCTCAAAGAATTATAATAAATTTGTCAGACATGATTTCCCCTTCATGAAGCCATGCTGACTCTGCTTGGTTATATTATGCATTTCTAAATGCTCTGCTATTACATCCTTTATAATAGACTCTAACATTTTCCCAATGATGGATGTTAAGCTAACTGGCCTGTAGTTACCTGTTTTTTGTCTCCCTCCCTTTTTGAATAAAGGCATCACATTGGCAGTTTTCCAATCCTCTGGCACTTCTCCAGAATCAAAGGATTCTTGGAAGATTACTTCCAGATTAAATAGATTAAGCTGCCCCTTTAGGTTAAACTGTGCAGGCAGCTCAGAGGGCACATTAATCTCTTTCCCTATTGAATGGTATGTGCTGTATTTGGCAACCAGAGTCACATCAACTAATTTGAATAGTTTGCTGTGCATGAAATGACTTAACCAGAGGAGTTGGCCTGTGCCACAATTGGCAGGGTGGGGCTGGGGGGTCGGGGGGGAGGTGAGGTATCATTAATAGCTGCAGCTCATTGTTAAAGAGGAAATTGTGGTGATGGCAGGAAGATGGATTCCATCACCATGACACAGCAAAGAAGTGGACTAGTCTCCCTGTTGCTGCAGAGCAGGGGAGTGTTCTTACGTGGCCGTAGGGCATATTCCATGACTGAACGCAGTATGGTCACTGACATAGTCATTGCAGTAATCCATGACTTGTGTACATTGGTGCAGTGGAATAAGACTTTGGGTATTAGGAACGATGCAAGTGAGGTAGCAGCTGAGCAATGGAAGATAGATTGCCAGCCTCCTAATTTACAATATTCTTTTTATTGTTCAATTATCCTGTGTTTGATTATGAGTTTTGTTTATTATTGATGCTCACTGTGCTGGTCTTGTTAAGCATGGGCGTATCCTGGGGGAAATAATGGTGTACTGGTAATGCCACTGGACTAATAATGCAGGCTTGATGCTGTGGGGATATGGGTTCAAGCTCCATCATAACAACTCATAGAATTTACATTAATTTAATAAACTCTGGAATATAAAACTAGTCTCAGTATCTATGAAACCACTATTGATAGTTGTATAGCCCATCTGGTTCACTACTGTCCTTTAGGGAAAGGTGGGTGTAGAAGCTAACCCTAACTATTCCCATTATTATTTCTTCAAAAGAAAAACAAAGCAACCACAAATTGCTTCATACTAAAGGCATTAAAGTGTTTTTCTGGATAACAGTCTGATATCTATAATGATGCTTTGTTGTTATACACCACTGAACACTGATTGCGTGAAAAACATTTTACATTTATGTAACCTTGGAAAATGATATGAAAAGCCCAGATACCCACATGGCATGACTTAAGATACACCGTACTTGAGGGCATCCTACCACCTTACGAAAATTTGCCCTTTATCCAGCTGATATGTCCTTCCATATGGAAAGTGATGATTCCTTAATGGATATACCAGTCATGGATTCACCAACATGCACACACCAGACATGGATATACCAGAAATTGTTATACTAAACATAGGTCCAGCAACATGGATATGCTATGCATGGGTACACTAAAACTGGATACACCAATAGGCTGTGCTATCTCAATATCTGCCAGCAAAGTCCTTTTTATCTTCATCGTAATCCTGTCCTACTTTCAGAAATTTTTTTTCAAAAGAATGGTGTTAAGTTGCCGAATTTTAAATTAGTCCAATATTGCTTAAATCAGTGGTGATATTCCCAGAACACCATCTAAATAATTCTTTCTGTTCTTACTGCATCAAAAGAAGTAAAAGGGAAATAAAAGCACATTCCACCTCCTCCCCATTGGTAACGCTATAGGCGATGGTGTGTTATGCAGGGACCCCAAAAAATAGCATTATGTAACAAATGATCATGATATCATGCATAATTTTACTTTTTCACATATTTTAAACATTACAAGCACTTCCAGTGCTGTGAATCCTGCAATGCGATTTGCTTTAGCACATTTAAGGCGAGTTGTTATTCCATAAAGTAAACGGAATGCTGGGCAGTTCAAATGCAGTAAAGTCCTGATGAGTCAAATCCTAAGGGATTACCCACAAATTCATGTTAAGCAGAGATTCGTGATAGCTGTGGAGGCCCCATTTCCACGTTATTTTTTTTCTTATTTATTCATGGGATGAATCAATAGCATTTATTGCCCATCCCTAATTGCCCTTGAGAAGGTGGTGATGAGCTGCCTACTTGAACCGCTGCAGTCCATGTGGTTTAGGTACACCCACAGTGCTGTTAGGAGCTGAGTTCCAGGATTTTGACCCAGTGATAGTGAAGAAACGGCAGTATATTTCCAAGTCAGGATGGTGAGTGGCTTGGAGGGGAACTTCCAGGTGGTAGTGTTCCCATCTATCTGCTGCCCTTGTCCTTCTAGATGGTAGTGGTCATGGGTTTGGAAGGTGCTGTCTAAGGAGCTTTGGTGAGTTCCTGCAGTACATCTTGTAGGTGGTACACACTGCTGTCACTGTGTGTTGGTGGTGGAGGGAGTGAATGTTTGTGGATGTGGTGTCAATCAAGTGGGCTGCTTTGTCCTGGATTTTGTCAAGCTTATTGAGTGTTGAGGGAGCTGCACTCATCCAGGCAAGTGGGGAGTATTCCATCACACTCCTGACCTGTGCCTTGTAGATGGTGGACAGGCTTTGGGGTGGTCAGGAGGTGAATTACTCGCCACAGGATTCCTAGCCTCTGACCTGCTCTTGTAGCCACACTATTTATATGGCTAGTCCAGTTCAGTTTCTGGCCAATGGTAACTCTCAGGATGTTGATAGTCGGGGATTCAGAAATGATAATGCCATTGATTGTCAATGGGCGTTGGTTAGATTCTCTCTTGTTGGAGATGGCTATTGGCTGGCACTTGTTAGGCACGAATGTTACTTGCCACTTGTCAGCCAAGGCCTGGATATTGTCCACGTCTTGCTGCATTTGGACATGGACTGCTTCAGTATCTGAAGCTGGTCAGTGTGCAATCATCAGTGAACAACCTCAGTTCTGACCTTATGATGAAAGGAAGGTCATTTATGAACCAGCTGAAGATGGTTAGGCCGAGGACACTACCCTGAGGAACTCCTGCAGTGATGTCCTGGAGATGAGATGACTGACCTCCAACAACCACAACCATCTTCCTTTGTGCTAGGTATGACTCCAACCAGCAGAGTTTTCCCCCTGATTCCCATTGACTCCGATTTTGCTAAGGCTCCTTGATTCCACACTCGGTCAAACGCTGCCTTGATGTCAAAGGCAGTCACTCTCACCTCACCTCAGCAGTTCAGCTCCTTTGTACATGTTTGACCCAAGGCAGTATGAGGTCAGGAGCTGAGCGACCCTGGCAGAATGCAGCTGAGCATCAGTGAGCAGGTTATTACGAAGCAAGTGTTATTTGATAGCATTACTTTACTGATGATCGAGAGTAGACTGATGGGGTGGGGCCCACTGCCTTTACAGTATACAGTGCATTCAGCCATTTCTTGATATCAACTGGAGTAAATCAAATTAGCTGAAGATTGTCATCTGTGATGCTAGGAATGCCAGGAGGAGGCCAGGATGGACCATCTATTTGGCACTTCTGGCTGAAGATTGTTGCAAATGCTTCAGCCTTATCTTTTGCACTGTTGTGTTGGGCTCCTCCATCATTGAGGATGGGGATATTTGTGGACCCTCCTCTTCCAGTGAGTTGTTCAATTGTCCACCACCATTCAGGATTGGGTGTGGCAGGACTGCAGAGCTTAGATCTGATCCATTGGAAATGCTTAGCGCTGTCTATTGCTTGCTGCTTATGCTGTTTGGCACGCAAATAGCCCTGTGTTATAGCTTCACCAGGTTGACACCTCAATTTTAGGTACGCCTAGTGCTGCTCCTGACATGCCCTCGTGCACTCTTCATTGAGCCAGGGTTGATCCCCTGTCTTGATGGTGATGGTAGAATGGGGGAAAAGCCAGGCCATGGGGTTACAGATTGTGTTCGAGTACAATTCTGCTGCTGCTGATGGCCCACAGCGCCTCATGGATGCCCAGTCTTGAGTTGCTACATCTGTTCAAAATCTACCGCATTTAGCACAGTGGTAGTGCCACACATCAGTCTACTCTTGATCATCAGTAAAGTCATGGAAGAGGTCAGCAACAGGAGTAACAAGTGGCACCTGCTTAGCAATAACCTTTTCCCTGACGTCCAGTTTGGGTTCCGCCAGGGCCACTCAGCTCCTGGTCTAATTACAGCCTTGGTTCAAACATGGACAAAAGAGCTGAAATCCCGAGGTGAGGTGAGAGTGACTGCGCTTGACACCAGGGCAGCATTTGACCGAGGGTGGCATCAAGGCTTCGCGCCACAGTTTTCCAGTTGATTTATCAAATTCACCTTCTGTCTGAACGACAACGCTTTTAACTTTCCCATAGGTTTAGCCATTCTCGCAGGATTTGCGCATCGTTTCAGAGGGAGATCCCCATGTCCAGTGATGGCTTGCCCAGCGTTCCATGGCTTAGTGCTCTTGTGTGGTATAACCCTGTGTTGATTGGTCGGTGTGGTGACGTGACAAGCTTAGATAAATTTGGCTAATCCAGAGTTAGCAGTGCGGAATTTCAGCTTATCACAGGCGCCGATCCACGGGATTTGCTAATCTGCTGGTGGGATTGGTTAATGACTTCGACACAAGCAGGATTCCCTGTCACCTGTGTTTGACTCATCACGATTTCTCTATTTTGCACAAAGTATCCTTCCGTAGACTATTAGATAATGCCTTATTTAAGTGAAAATATCTCTCAAATTTGTACATTTCTGCATTTGCACAACAACTACTTCTGTTTTTGAAAAAAAGTTTGTATTGGTTGATGATTAGCTTCATTTTAACATTGATTTGGAGGTGACATTCCAGGGAAACTGGGCACTGTGGTGTATTACCATAGCTGCACCAACTTGCATTGATATAGCATTTAAGTGCAAAAATCACCTTAAGGTTCTTTGCAAAAGGAGAATGCAGATGCTAAGCAGTAGTAAGAAGGTTAGGAGCGGTGAATAAAAGCTGGTTTGGATAGATAGACGTTACATTTCTGGCTTTTTACATTAGATATACGATTTAGAATTAGCATAAATGAGCAATCCAGTAAACAAACCAGCACCTCCATGAGGCCAGATGAGTTTTTATCTGCTTGGAAGATGTAGCAAGACCCAGGGATTGAACAGAGAGCCCTTGCCACTCTGTTCTAGCTTAATGGAAACAATCATCCACCATCACATGATCTCCTCACCTTAGCAATAAGGATGAATGGACATTTTATTGGACCAAAGCTCTGGTTTTAAACTGACAAGGTAGGGTTTGTTTTTAAACATTAAACAGGTAAATGAACAGTGGTCAGCGCAATGCCATATGTCTGTGGACTTTTTAATCTTTTTTATTCTCTTTAAAAAGTCAAAACACACGAATGCCTGTCCTGCACTAACTCGTAAATTGATTCATAAAACAGTCACTCACTTTTCTTATATATAGTGAACTGTTGCCATAAAATGAGATTCAGTTCAGTCTCACTGCTGGAATTAAACTGACTGACTCGTGAGCGGAAACCATAATCAGGAATTTCTGGTCACAGAAGAGTTTTCCAAAGGAATGACAAAGAATCAATAGCTCTGCCCTTCTCACTGTCTCATCTCACAAATTCACACCGGGGACAGTTGTTAATCAAATCTACTACCCCAGAATATCACTCATTTAGGATGCTTGGAATTAAATGGGATGGTTTGTCTTGCTTCTAAATATTTTGAATTACCTCCTGAAGAGATTGACAGCCATACATAAATATCAAAGGGCTGAATTTTACAGGGGGTGTTGGGAGGGTATTGTTCAGCCCCGCACTCACCCCCGCACCCCCCCAACTCCCCACCCCCTGGATGTTAAATGCCAGCTGATCCACTTTAACCAAGGCCGCCCCACAACAGTAACATGCTGCAGAATGAGGTGAGAGTGGGACTTCTGTCCCTCAGTGGGGTGCAGTCCCACCCTCGAGAGCTGCCGGCCAATCTAATTGGCTAGCAGCTCCAGCCGTCCCAGCAGCACCAAAAACTGAGTAGTGGTTGCTGCTGGGATTGCAAGCAGGCCCAGGGATGGTGAGAACATGGCCACTGGAGAGAGGTAAGTTTGGTCCTTTGGAAGGGGATGGACCAGGGAGCTGAGGGAGGGGGGGAGGGGTGGCTTTTGGAAACCAGGTAGGGAGGAATAAAGAGTATTATTTTGGGACGGTGACTCTGATATGTTCAGGGCACCCTCCAAAGCACATACTCCCCTTCCCTCCCATCTTTAACGGCATGCTCACCCCCAACCACCTGCCCACATTATTGTTATATTATGGCGTGGGCAGCATATTATCTGGATCAATTGGCTTGGTAACAATCTCATTTGACCCTTAATTATTTATTTAAAAATGGTGGGCAGGCTGCAGATATCAGCATCTGCCACCTACCGCGTTATGGGGGACAGATCTGGGCTGGGGCAGGAAGGTTGTGGGCTTACATACGAACATATGAAATAGGAGCATAAATAGGCCATTTGGCCCCTTAAGCCTGCTCTGCCATTCAATAAGACCATGGCTGAGCTGTCTGTGTTTTGAATTCCACATTCCCATCTACCCCCCTCCATAACCTTTGATTCCCTTGCCTAACAAGAATCTATCTACCTCTGCCTTAAAAATGTTCAACGACCCCACCTCCACCGCCTTCGGAGGCAGAGAGTTCCAAAGTCACACAACCCTCTGAAAGAAAAAAAATTCTCCTCATCTCTGTCCTAATGGAGCAACTTCTAATTTTAAACCTGTGCCCCCTAGTTCTGGACTCACCCACAAGAGGAAACAGCCTTTCCACATCCACCTTGTCAGGACCATTCAGGATCTTGTATACTTCAGTCAAGTCACCCCTCACTCCTCTAAGCTCCAGTGGAAATAAGCCCAGTCTGTCTAACCTTTCCTCATAAGACAACCCACTCATTCCAGGTATCAATCTAGTAAACCACCTCTGAACCGCCTCCAACACATTTACATCCTACCTTAAATAAGGAGACCAAAACTGCTCACAGTATTCGAGGTGCGGTCTCACCAATGCCCTGTACAACTGAAGCATAACACCCTTACCTTTATAGTCAATTCCTCTTGTAATAAAGGACAGCATTCCAATAGCCTTCTTAATTACTTGCTGCACCTGCATACTAACTGTATGTGACTCATGCACTAGAACAACTAGATCCCTCTATGCCTCAGGATTCTGCAGCCGTTCTCCATTTAAGTAATATGTTTAAGTATTCTTCCTGCCAAAATGAACAACTTCACATTTCCCACATTAAACTCCATCTGTCAGATCTTTGCCAACTCACTCAACCTATTTATATCCATCTGCAACCTCCTCATGTCCTCTTCACAATATACTTTCCTACTTATCTTTTTGTCATCTGTAAATTTAACTACCATGTCTTCACTAGCCTCATCTAAGTCATTGATATAAATTGTAAAAAGTTGAGGCCTCAGCACACACCCCTGCAGGACTCCACTCGTCACATCCTGCCAATCAGAAAGACACATTTATGCACGCTCTCTGCTTTCTGCCAGCCAGCCAATCTTCTATCCAAACTAATAAATTAACCCCTACAACATGAGCTTTTATTTTCCACAATAACCTTTGATATGGCACCTTATCAAATGCCTTCTGGAAATCCAAGTACAACATGTCTACAGACTTCCTTTTACCCACAGAGCATGTTCCTCCTTCAAAAAACTCCAATAAATTGGTTAAACATGATTTTCCTTTCACAAAACACGCTGACTCTTCCTGATTACCTTGAGTTTCTTAGCTACAACCTCCTTAATGATCGACTCTAACACCTTCCCCACGTCAAACTAACTGGCCTATAGTTTCCTGTTTTCTGCCGCCCTCCCTTCTTGAACAGGGGTGTTATATTCTCTACTTTCCAGTCTGATGGAACCTTTCCAAAATCTAGCGAATTTGGAAAATTAAAACCAAGCATCTACTATCTCATTAGCCGCCTCTTTTAAGACCCTAGGATGAAGTCCATCAGGACCCAGAGACTTGTCAGCCACAGCTCCATCAGTTTACTCAGTACCGCTTCCCTAGTGATTGTAATTTCAACAAGTTCCTCTGTCCCCTCCACCTCCTGATTTACAGCTATTACTGGAATGTTTTTTGTAACTTCTGTAGTGAAGGCAGAAGCAAAATATTTGTTCATTTCATCTGCCATTCCTTATTATCTGCTATTAGCTCCCCACTGTCACTCTCTAGAGGACCAGCACTCACTTGACTTATTCTTTTCCTTTTTAAATACCTGCAGAAACTCTTGCTATGCATTTTTACATTTCTAGCTAACTTCCTCTCATTCTCTAGTTTTTTTCTCTTGATTAACCTTTTGGTCATTCTCTGCCATTCTTTATATTCTGACCAATCACCTGACCTGCCACATCTTTGTGCAGTTATATGCTTTTTCCTTAAGTTTGATGCTTTCCTTAACTTCTTTAGTTAACCACGGAGAGTGGTTCCTCCTCTTAAAGATTTTCTTTACAGTAGGAATATACTTATTAATGAGTATTCAGAAATAGCCCCCTGAATATCTTCCACTGCTTCTCTGTTGATCCCCTTACCTAGTGTCCCAGTGCACTTCAGCTAGCTCAGCTTTCATGCCCACAGAATTGCCCTTATTTAAATTTATTATACTAGTCTTAGACCCACCTTTCTCCCTTTCAAACTTAGACCCACTCTTCTCCCTTTCAAACTGCATGAAAATTCAACACCCTTCAGATCTTACATGCCCCGCTATTGAAAACATAGCTGGTAGGGAGCCATAAAATCCAGCCCTAAAGTGTTTATAGATCTATCCATATCTTTCCATGCTTTGAAGTACAAGTATTAACCCAATAGTAATGTAGGTTATATTCAGGTTCAAAATCCACCCAGTTCCTAAATACAACTCTGTATGTTTTCCATCCAACAATAAAAAAATCCAATAAATAAAATGAGCAAAGACAAAAATGCTTAAATGCTATTAAATTGGGAGAGGTGGACAAAAGTCTGGCTAAATAATCTTTAAAAAAAGTTTGGAGAGGGGTAGCAAGGTGACAGAGCCCAACAGAGTAGGGTCAAGGTGGATGATGGTTCCAAACAATAGTGGTGTGGAAGATTGTGCAGGTGCATTATGTCAGAGGACCCACGGGCATTCTTGCATGTTGTTCAAGACCAAATGAGTTGTATCGCCTAACAAATTGTTGGAGATACCAAGTCCCTGTAGATGCTAGAGATAATAATATTGATCACTGGTTAGCATCTATTTACCCATACAGCCTATTGTATTTGTAATTGAAGCAACATTGGGTAGAATCTTACCAATAGCGGGAAGGCTGGGCTGGAGTGGGCGCGGAGCCGATTGCCGCCCATGATCGGCTGCTTGCCGCCATTTTATGCGGATGGGCCAATTAAGGCCCACCCAATGAAACGTGCGGCTGATCACGAGTGCTACCTGTGTGGGCGGTGGGGTGGGAGGAGGGAGAGTCGAGGGCCTGTGCTTTTTCGCGCATGCACATGAAAGAGTGCAACAATCTCCCTGAGGCAGCTCCGTGCCTCAGGGAGATTAAGTGGATAGTAAAAGTTTTTTTTAAAATAAAGGAAAAAATGATTTAAACATGTCCCCTCATGTGACAGTGTCACATGAGTTGGGACACGTTTGTGAAGTGGAGAAATTTTATTTATGGGGTTTCCTGGAAAATGCGAAGGCTGCTTGGGCTCTTTGCCTACCCGTCAACCTTAAGTTTGGACGGGCAGTGTTGTTAATGGGGTAAATTGCTTTCTTAAAGACCTTAATAGGCCGTTGACAGTTTGACGAGTGCACAGCCACCTCTGGTGCATGCCCACTGAACGCAATATTGAAATGACGCACGCCCGGTATCATCTCATGTCATTTTAAACGTTGGGGTATTGGGTGGCAATATTCCACCCATTAATTCTGGTACTGCTGTCTAAACAAAACTCCCACTTATCAGACTTCCAGTTCTACTAAGCTGGCTGAATTTCCTGAGTCAGGAGTGTGAGATGGTACCTACAAAACCTGACCTTCTAGACAGATCTGTGGTCGTGTTTCTAAGATGATATAAATGCACCGATCACTCATTGGGTTGAGGGTTCATTTATTAATTCTTGGCACTTGTGAACAGATATACATGGATAGAAAGCCTGAAGATATCTGGGCTGCAGAGCTGCGTCTGTGTGCTCCGCTGAAAGCAAAAATGAAACTAAACTGGATTGCATGACTTGCTTCCCTTCTGATCATACTGCAATCCCTTAAAGGCACACCTGTCACTGTGAAGAATGGTTCACAGTGGGTCACATCTGATTAAGCTGTCAGCCTTGGCTCAGTGGAGTAGTAGCACTGAAGGCTGCAGATTCTGGCCCCACTTCAGAGACAATGTGCTGGATTTTACAGGACACTGTATACCCTACCCCTCGGACTAAAAAGTCAGTTGTCTGCACGCTCACCCAAAACCCAGCTGCCCTGTAATGATGTTACGCAATCTCAACCGTTACAGGGTGGGATTTCCGCCCCCACCTGGGAGGAAGTCCCGCCCTAGAGAGCTATTGGTCAATCTGATTGGCCAGCAGCTCTGTAGTCCCAGCTGTGTCAGGATTGAGCAGTGTCAGGCATCCCCGAAGAGGAAGACTGATGGAGCCTGGATTTAAAGGTGCGTCTGGGATTTTGGATGGGCCTGGTTGGCAGACCCCAGTGGTTGTGATGTTGTGGGGGGTGGGGCACAGGTTTTAGAGGCACGGGGGAGGCTTAAGGGGCGGTTGGACCTTTGTTGGGTGCGGGGGGGGAGGACTGCTTCTGACATGCACAGGGGACCCCCTGAAGGAAGTACCCCTCCTTTCTGCCTGACAGCAGCCCACACACTGAAAGCTGTTGCACTACCCGCTTTGCCTCTCCCTTCCCATGCTGCACTTAAAATAGTGGCGGAGATATAATGAGGCCCTTAGGTGACTGTTAATTGGCCACTTAAGGGTCTCGATAGACCTAAGGGTGTGTGGGCTGCCTAATACCTTCCTTGCCCACTGTAATATGGGAGACAGGTCAGGGATAGGCGGGAAGGTGAGGGGCCACTCGCTTTATATTATGATTCACCACCCCCCACCCCCTACCACCACCACCAACCCCCCCCCCCCACCACACCCACAACCTTCAAATATGTTGGCAGGGGGCCATAAAATGTAGCCCATAACCATGGAAAATGAGCTAGAATAGTAATGAGCGAGTGCTGTAGTGTGGGAGATACTGCTTTTCAGGCCAATGCTCCATGTAGTTTCTCAGGTGTAACCCATGGCTCTCTGCAAAGAATAGCAGACGAGTTCTTCCAGTGTCCTGGTTAACATCTATCCTTCAACTCCACATGTAAAAAAATGATTATCCAGTCATTTATCTCATTGCTGTTTATGGAACCTTACAGTGTGCAATTTAGATGTCGTGTTTGTGACCACACTTCAGAAGTATTTAATGGGCTGTGAAATGCTTTAGGCCATGAAAGACATTATGTAAATTCAAGCTCTTTCTCTCTCTAGTTGTTAACAGCATGTGTCTACGACACTTTATGCTAGTTTGGACTACAAAGAAAAGAAAATGGTTTATTTTCACTTGACCATTATTTTCACGGGCCAGAGGCTTTAGGGATCCTAGGAATTGTTTCTCACGTTTATTAAGGATACTTGGTCCAAGTTATGAATGTTACTGCAGCATATCACAAAAGTGCTTATTGTTTTGGAACAGTTTTAAATCACTGGTGAGAAATCACATTTTCTATTACTGATCCAATCTGCTGACTGATTCATTTTGCTTCTGTTTCTATTTCTGTCCCTTGATAAACATTAATTAGTCATTTTCAGCCTGATCCATGCAGGCTGTTCGCATGTTATTTTATGGCAGATTAGGAGATACTCAGGAGATTTTGGGGAAGGGCAGTGACCTGTACTGTTTCCAGTGTAGATGTCAATGGAAAAAAGACTTCATTAGTCACTATGAGCATATTCACCTCCTAATACCTTGAACAGTATGTCAAGTTTCTCCTCATAGGGAGTATGTGTTTTGGCATAGAAGCTGGCTTTTCCATGGCCATGTTGTAAAAAGCATTGGAAATCAGCCTGACTCATCTCAGCAAGGTCATGACTTGCTGATTCACTGCTCTTTGTTTTTGTGAGAAGGGATTTTGTGGTGTAAAATAATTTTCATTTTCACTGCTGTGAACGATCAATGTAATTAATGCCTATAGAATAGACCTTACTCAGCAGTCTACCCATCGGACAGCTCACAACCTTGACATGTTTTGCCAGTGGGATGTTTTTGTAAACCATTGTTTATGACAGGTATGGTAACATAGTGGCTATGTGCTGGACTAATAACTAGAGGCAGGTTCAAATCCCATCGTGGAACCTGGGGAATCTAAATTCAGTTAATTAAATAAATTTGGAAATCTTGTAACCATAAAACTACTGGATGGTTGTAGAATTATTGTCTGGGTCACCTTCAGGGAAGGAAATCTGCTGTCCTTACCTGGCCTGGTCTACATTTGCCATTGGACCCATTGCAAGATGGTTGATGCTTAACTGCCCTCTGAACAAGCCCCTCAGTTAATCAAAGCTGCTACATCAAGCTATAATGAGAACAAAGCTGACTGGACCAGCCAGCAATGATCTAGGTATTGGACATAACAATGGTACACCTGGTCCAATTGACCCTGCAAAGTCCATCTCATTTATATCTGGGGATTTGTGCCAGAATTGGGAGAGCTGCCACACAAACTAGTCAAGCATGATTTTCACAGAATTATACCTTTCAGCCAACATCCCAGATTCATCCATCACATTGCCTAGGTATGTCCTGCCCACCGGCAGGATATCAGAGGTGATGGCACAGTGGTGGGCAGTATAGGGAAGAAGGTGACCTGGGAGTCCTGAACATTGACTCTAGACCCCATGGCACCTTGGCTAACATGGACAAGGATACCTTCCACTGATTACCACTGACTCCCTCCCAAGCTGATGAATCAGTACTACTCCATACTGAGCACCACTTGGAAGAAGCACTGAGGATAACAATGGCTCAGAAAATACTCTGCGTGCAGGATTTCAATGCCCATTGTCAAGAGTGGCTTGGTATCACCATTGCTGACCCAACTGCTCGAGTCATGAAGGAAAAGGGCACCTCCAGCATGATGACACTACCAAACACAACTTCTCTGCTTACCCCTTTCAGCATTCTGAAGGGAACATTCAGTCTGCAACACCCTGGTCCACCCCCTCAGTCACCCCAGTGCCTCCTCCTTTCCTACGGCATCTTTTCATGCTTTTGTATATTTTATATCTTGGAGCTATGCAGAGATGACAATAGTATCTATTTGTGTAACAGGTTTTATTCACAGTGCTTTAAAATGTCTACTCCATGCTTCAGCTCTTTGCTTCCAGCTCTTTCTATAGTTTTGTTTACATTTCCTCTCAATCCACACCCAGACTTAATCAATCAAGCACAATGAGCATCAATAGTAAACAGACTCATATCATCAAACACATAACAATTGAACGTTACACAGGCAAGCGTAGGATATGCAATACTTGTCCTTTTACATCTTCCCTTCTCACCATTCAAGGCCCCAAGCACTCCTTTCAGTTGAAGTAGTGACTTACTTGCACTTCTTTCAATTTAATATACTTTATTCATTGCTCATGATGTGGTCGCCTCTACACTGGGAAGACCAAATGCAGATTGGGTGACTGCTTTTTGGAACACCTCCATTCAGTCTGCAAACATGACCCTGAACTTCTTGTTGCTTGTCATTTCAACTCTCCACCTTGCTCCCACTCTGACCTTTCTGTCCTTGGTCTGCTATAGTGTTCCAATGAAGCTCAATGCAAACTTGAGGAACCTTTTGGTTCAACACGCTACAGCCTTCTAGATTTAACATTGAGTTCAACAATTCTAGATCAAAACCTCTGCCTCCACTTTGTTTCATGTTGTTTTTGTTGGTTCACTTTTTTCATGTTTGTTTCTTTATTCCATCAATTTGCATTCAGACAGCTGCTATACAGCCATTTGCACCTCATCTGGACATTTCTTTTAGTTCTTTACTATTCCTATTTCCACTGATTTTGGCTTTTGTGCTATGAAACCTTTTGTCATTTAATCATCTCGCCTGCCTCCACCTCTACAACAGACAATTTGTTTCATTCTTCCTCCCCCTCCCCCCTTTCACTTGCTCACAACCTAATGCAAATTAAGGAGTGTATCAAATTGAAAGAAAAAACATACAATGTGGCAAAAATTAGTGCTAAGCCAGAGCATTGGGAAAGTTTCAAAAACCAACAAAAGATGACCAAAAAAGTGATAAAACGGGAGGACATAAACTAGCAAGTAATATAAAAATGGACAGTAAGAGCTTCTTTAAATATATAAATAGGAAGAGAGAGGCCAAAATGAACATAGGCCCCTTAGATAATGAGGCTGGGGAAATAATCATGGGGATCCAGGAAATGACAGAGGAGTTGAATATATACTTTGCTTCAGTCTTCACGGTAGAAGACACTAATAGCATTCCAAAAATACTAAATAATCAAGGGGAAAAAAGCGGGTGGAAATAAATACAATAACTATCATGAGAGAAAAAGTAGTAGGGAAACTAATGAAGCTAAAGGCCGATAAGTCCCCTGGACCTGATGGTTTGTATCCTAGGATATTAAAGGAATAGCTACAGAGATAGTGGACGCACTGGTAGTAATCTTCCAAGAATCCTTAGGTTCTGGAAAAGTCCCAGAGGATTGGAAAACTGCCAATGTAACATTCTTATTCAAAAAGGGAGGTAGACAAAAAAAGGTAACTATAGGCTAGTTAGCTTAATGTCCGTTATTGGGAAAATGTTACAGTCTATATATAAAGGATGTAATAGCAAAGCATTTAGAAATACATAATCGAATCAAGCAGAGTCAGCATGGCTACATGAAGGGGAAATCATGCCTGCAAATTTATTAGAATTCTTTGAGGGGGTAACAAGCAGGATAGATAAAGGGGAACCAGTAGATGTAATATATTTGAATTGCCAAACGGTGTTTGATAAGGCACTGCACATAAAACTACTTAATTAGATAAGTGCCCATGGTGTTTGGGGCAGTATATTAGCATGGATAGAGGATTGGCTAACTAACAGAAGACAGAGTTGGGATAAGGGGGACATATTCAGGATGGCAACCTGTAACTAGTGGAGTGCCACAGGGATCAGTGCTGGGGCCACAGTTATTTACGATATATATTAATGACTTGGATGAGGGAAGTGAATGTACTATCACCAAGTTTGCAGATGATACAAAAATCGATGGGAAGGCAAGTGGTGAGGATAACACAAAGAGTCTACAGAGAGATATAGACAGGTTGGGCAGAATTTTGCCCCTGATGGGCGGGTGGGCCTGACCAACTCAGCAGGTGGGCAGGCAGCCGATCACCGCCGCCAATACGGGCCCTGCCGCCATTTTAAGCGGGCGGGCCAATTAAGGCCCCGCCCAGCATGTTGCCTGACAGGAAGCGCTATGAGTTTCCTTTGTGTGTGGGGGGGTGGGGGGGGAGGGAATTCCCCAGCTGTCAGAGCGCGCTCTTTCACACAAGCACACGATAGAGCGCACATCTCCCTGAGGCTAAGTGCTGTCTCAGGGAGAACGCTGACACTCTGTGAAACTCTAAAAATAGAAAAATTAAGAAATCATTAACACATCCATCTCATGTGAAAATGTCAAACGAGATGAGACATGTTAGTGAAGAACACAAACGCTTCATTAAAAGTTTTTAAGCCCGATATCAAACCTCGTCCCGCCACTGGATGAGGTTTGTAAAAAAATCACTTACCCGCCTGCCTGTTGGGCCGTGTGCTGACCCGAAGTTCGCACGGGCTCCTCAAAATCCTGGTCGATTGGAGAGTTAAGGGCCTTAACAAGGCCTTTAATTAATGGTGGGTGCGTGTCCCGCTGCGTAGTGCGCCCGCCCACCGAAATATCGCGATGCTGCGCGCTGATGTCGGGACGCTCGCCCAACGTCAACGTGCAACATTTTAAGCGCTGGCGTGTGGACTCCACCACCCACATGCCAGCCAGAAGATTCTGCCTGTTACGTGAATGGGCAAAAACCATGGAATATAATGTGGGAAAATGTGAGGTTATTCACTTTGGCAGGAAGAATAGAGGAGCTGAATATTATTTAAATGGAGAAAGACTGCAGAAAGCTGCAGCGCAGAGGGATTTGGGGGTCCTCATGCATGAATCCCAAAAAGCTAACATACAAGTTCAACAGATAAGGGGGAAGGCAAATGGAATGTTGGCCTTTATTTCAAAGGGAATGGAGTATAAAAGTAGGGAAATCTTGCTAAAACTATACCAGTTAGACCACGCATAGAATACTGTGAACAGTTTTGGTCCCCTTATCTAAGGAAAGATACACTGGCATTGGGGGCTGTCCAGAGATGGTTCACTAGGTTGATCCTGGGTATGGAAGGATTTTCTTATGAGGAGAGGTTGAGTAGGTTGGGCCTGTACTCATTGGAGTTTAGAAGAATGAGAGACGACCTTATTGAAACATATAAGATTCTTAGGGGGCTTGACAGGGTAGATGCTGAGAGGTTGTTTCCCCTTGTGGGAAAGTCTAGGACCAGAGGGCATAATCTCAGAGTAAGGGGTCGCCCATTTAAGACAGGGTTGAGTAGGAATTTCTTCTCTCAGAGGGTAGTGAATCTGTGGAATTCTTTACCGCAGAGGGCTGTAGAGGCTGGCTCGTTAAGTATATTCAAGGCTGAGATAGACAGATTTTTAATCAGTAAGGGAATCAAGGGTTGTGGGGAAGAGGCAGGAAAGTGGAATTGAGGATTATCAGATCAACCATGATCTCATTGAATGGCAGAGTAGACTCAATGGGCTGAATGGCCTACTTCTGCTCCTACGTCTTATGGTCTATTTCTATTTTTCCTCTGTTCGAATCAAGGGTTATTGACCTGAAATGTTAACTCAGTTGCTTGCTCCACAGACACTGCCAGACCTGTGGTATGTTTTCAGCATTTTCTGTTTTTATTTCAGATTTCCAGCATCTGCAGTATTTTGTTTTTGTCTCATAAATACTGCGGCTACAAGACTGGATGTTCTGTGGGAAGTGATTCACCTCTTGACTCCCCAAAGCATTTCCACAATCTGCAAGACTCAAGTTAGGAGTGTGATGGAATAGTCTCCACTAGCCTGGGTGAGCGCCATTCCAACACTCATACAGACTGACACCATCCAGAACAAAGCAACCCACTTAACTAGTATTTCCTCCATCATCATAAACATTCACTCCCTCCACCATCAACGCACAATGGTAGTGGTGGGCAGTGGTACAAGATGCACCGCAGCAACTCATCTAGGCTCCTTCGACAGCACCTTTCAAACTTGCGACCTCTACCACCCTAGTAGGACAAAGGTAGCAAGTGCGTGAGAACACCAGCATCTTCAAGTTCCCTCCAAGCTGCACACCATCATGACTTGGAAATAGTTTACTGTTCCTTTGCCATTCCTGTGTCAAAATTTTGGAACTCTCTCCTTACCAGCACCGTGGGAGTACCTTCACTACACAGATTACAACGGTTCAAGAAAGCAACTCACCACCGCCTTCTGAACGCAATTAGTGATGGGCAGTAAATGCTGGTTTGCAAGCATCACCCACATCCTGTGAGTGGTTTTAAAAAAATAATTTCATGTTCTGTTCACCTTGCAGTCTTTTTTTTAATGCAGTCTGGCAGCACCCATACTGATGTGATAAAAGTGATGTCTTATTCAGTGATGTGGAACATGTTTCACATCTCTGGGACAGATGGTTTTCAGATTGAGATGATCGCAGAATCACAAGGTAAAGAGGTATTAGTAAGGCTGTCGACACTCATTCATTTAGAAAAAGTTAGAGGCCCACAAAGTTACTACAAGGGCGGCAGGTAAGAATGAGGCTTATCCTATCACTGGAAGACAGCACAAACTCCACAGCTCATCACTCGTTCTGATGATCTATCTGACAGGAAATAATAACCCATCTTTCTCTTTCAGGAGCCAAATACAGTCGATGCTGAAAATCTGAAATAAAAACAGAAAATGCTGGAAGTACTCAGCAGGTTTGAAATCATCCGTGGTCAAAGAGCTGAAACATTGGCCAGAACTTTATGGGAGTCAAGGAAGTCCTGCCGCGGGGACTGAAAGCAGGCCCTGAGCCCATGCGGGTAGGCCGTGGGAGCGCGATGGTGGACTTGACAGCGGTGTCCAACTAAAGAGGCCCCCACTGGGATCGCTGTCCAATCAAGGATGGCGGCCTGCTTCTCGGAGCTGCCGGCCCAATCAGAGGGTCAGCAACCTTGGGCAACTCTACCAACAGGGGTGATCGCTGCTGAGGCTGCAAGGTGAAGGAGATGGAGCCTCTATGTTGAGGTGCCTTGAAGGGTAGGTAAGGATTTTTTTTATTGTGCTTGGTTCAGGCAGGCAGACACCTGCAAATGGGGTGGTGAACTGTCCAGTGGTGATGTCGGAGCTGAGGGGTGGGGGGAACGACCATTGGCACCAGGGGTCCCACTTTGGGTCATGGAGTGACCAGAATAGAAGTCCCTCTTGCCTCCCAGGAAACCACTGCCTCGTATATACCTGGCGGTCTCTTCACACTGCGAGGGCCCATCTTGTGCTGGTAAAATGCTGGCGGGGTGTAAATTGGCTGTTAATTGGCCACTTAATTGGCACATCGCCTACAGTTGGCCGGCAGTCAAACTGTTGCTGTTCCTGCTTCTGGGAATACCCTGTGGCAGCGGGAAATCAGCGGGCTTCCCTCCAGATGCTTACTGCTGCTGTTTTATGAACCCTCCTGTCTTCCAGCCCGTCCCCAGGGGGCTGGTAAAACTCTAGCCATTATTTCTGTTTTTCCCTCTCTACAGATGCTGCCAGACTTGCAGAGTATGTCCAGCATTTTCTGTTTCTGTTTCTCTTCCAGATGCTGACTGACACCGTATATTTGCAGAATTTGCTTTATCTTTCTCTCGACCAAGCGTTTTTCAAAGAACAAAAGTCGGCACTTGGGGATTCAATTCCTCCGCTGCATGCACTGGTTTTTTAAAAAAATCAATCATTAACCCATTTAAAGATTAACATGTTTACCTTTCCATGTTTTTTTTAGTTGTTCATGGGATATGGGTATTTCAGTCACATGCTCTTTCCTTAAAGGACATTAGTGAACCAGAAGGGTCTTTCCAATAACCGGCATGGGCTTTTCTTTAAATGGTCATCATTAGACTGTTAATTCCAGATTTTTATTGAATTCTAATTCCACTATCTACCATGGAAGGATTCAAACGCAGGTCCTCAGGCCAATACCCTGTGTCACCAGTCCAGTGACAATACATTATGCCACTGTCTCCCCTGTATTAACCAGTTTGCCACCAAAGTAAATTAAACCTCTTCCATTGGTTGCTCGATTCCTTTGTATTTATCCAGCCTGCATGATCATTTTTACTGTGGACTTGGAGAGAGAACACATTATTATGACTGATTATCAACAATCATGTGACTGCTTTCACCAGCTGACGCAAGTCTCACAATTTCTACCACCAGTTGCAAAGGTCTGAAATGAAGGCCTTTTGCTTCAGTTAAAAAATGCTTCAAGTGCCAGAATATACCCAAGAAAGCTGGCAAATCAGAATGACAGTTTAAAATAGGATTGCAACTTATAACCTCCTGGGTAGAGAGCAAAATGATCTAACTCTAGTGTGTCTTGACACACTATCATCTTTTATTGTGATGTCTGTAAACACTATTTTCAACATTACTAATGCAGAAAACACAGGCCTGGAGTTGAAACCAACATTTACATATTTAATGACTGTTATCCTTGATCTAAATTGCGCGTCTGTGAAAATAATGATCAGAGAAAGCTCTTCTGGAATTGGAAGGTAACCTAATGAATTAAAGACACTGCATCAGTGATTGATGGATTCATCTGAGATGGCAATTGGAAAGTTTATGAATAGCTGTGTGTGCGTGGCAGATGGCTGTTTTGAAAGACAAATTTCCCCCAAACTATTTTATCTTTGTAAAATAATACACCACCACTCAAGGTGCTGACAATGAGAAGCAGCTGGCAGATACACTGGGTAGATTGGTGGGATCAGCATCTGCTTTTACTCTTTCAGCAATAAGACCAGGGGAGCAAGGCCCCTGAGCAGATTGGATGGTTTGTATGAAAATGAGTCAGGCTAATGTTTCAGACCTCACACAGTGCCACCATCTTTGATATTGATGCTAATTACTTCATCAAACAGAACGGTCAGAAAAAGAGAAATATGTTGTAATAATATATGATTGGGAATGTACCAATTTGGGTTGTTCCAAACCCCACACCGATTGCAGTTTGGCTGCATCTTTAGACGAAACTAAATAAATTCTGCATTTTTCTTTTCAAGGATATCACAACTTACAGAACATAATGAACAGCAAGGCAAATGTGGCTTTAAATTTCAGTCTACCTTATTTTAATTGAGAAGAATGCAGAATACACACAAAGAGAGGATAAACCAAAGGACCAAACATCAAGATGATCCAGGTTTTTCTCAGATCAGTAGTGATATTCATTATCACTGTTTAATTATAGTTTTTGATAGATTTTGATGCCAATTATTTCAATGCATAAAACTCTTTGGCCCTGAAATTCTTGGTTCAGTGAGAGTGGAAAAGAAGATTTCAACCAGGGGAGGCAGGCTGAACATTGCAACATCCCCTTTAGCTTTTAGTGCAAGGGGTGGGGCAGATTGGCTTCTTATATCCGTTAAATCAAGCAGCTGTAGTTATGGGAGCTTTCAGGTTACCCCAGGAAATTCCACCCAATCAACCATTATATTAAGATCCTCGGGGGAACTCATGCCAGCTCTTAACCCCAAACCCGGCCAAGTCAATGAATCCCAGAGACCATCATTTACTGTCCCCAGGTGGCTCACTTGCTCCATTGCGAACAGATGTGAAAACAAAGATTTTCATCAATTACTCCTCATCTCCACCATCAAAGTCCAAACAAGAGATATGTAAATGACCTTGACCCTGCAATTTGAATGGGATCTAGGCCTTTGGGCAAGAGCAGGCAGGGGCTTTTTTTGTATTATTATCAGTCACTTACACAGTATGACAAATAGATCCATTGTGATTGTACTTGTATTGTTGTTTATAATTAACTATCTCCAGAAGCATGTGACAAGGTGGCGGAGAGCCTTCTTCAAGTAATTGTGTTACAACTGAGTGATGTTAATGTACTAGACATTGGTGCTTCCTAGAAATTACATTTGAGCACAGATGACTAGATTTATTGAATTCAATTTTATGCATTACCGTGATGCAATTTACCTTACACCTCAGGATTGCTAATCTATCGCCACTACATAAAGATTGGCCCAGCCTTTGCTCTCTGCATCAAGGAATGACTCTTGTTGTACTTTGTGTACTTCATAACTGCCCAGAGACTTTCTGGAGGCTTTTCAGTGCGGATTTCTGCTAATCCATCATGTTGCTCTCTATGGCATATTGTGGCATCTTCGAGCAAAACTAGCAGTAGAAAGGTTCCTCAGCAAATCAAATTGAAGAATTTTCACTGAGACACTCTAAATAAATCTCTAATTTATCAGGCTGCTTGTCCAACATCCAGTTCTGAATTAGCAGAAATATCCTCTAATTAAATATTGCGAAGACAGAGGCCATTGTCATCCATCTCAACTACAAGCTCCATTCTAGTCACTGACTCCATCCCTCTCCCTGGCAACTGCCTGAGGCGGAACAAAACTGCTACAACCTCGGTGTCATATTTGACCCCAAGATGAGCTTCTGGTCACATATCCATGCCATCATTAAGGCCGCCTATTTCTACCTCCGTAACATCACCTAGCTCTGCCCCTGATTCAGCTTGTGTGCTGCTGAAACCCTCAACTGTGTCTTTGTCACCTCTAGACTTGACCATGCCAACACAGTCCTGGCTAGACTCCCACATTCTACATCTACTGCTTGTGTCCTTGCTTGCACCATGTCCAGTTCACCCATCAGTCTTGTGCTCACTGACCTACATTAGCGTTGGGTCGAGAAATTACTTGATTGTAATGATCTTATCCTTGTTTTCAAATCCTTCCATGGCCTCGCACCTCCCTCCCTATCTCTGTCATCTACTCCTGCCTCACAACCCACCAGCGTTCCTCTAATTCTAGCCTCCTGAGCATTCCTGATTTTAATTGCTCCATTATTGGTGGACATGTCTTCAAATTCATGTCTTCTGGAATTCACTCCCTAAACCTCTCCGCTTCTCTTTCCCTCTTTAAGACAGTCCTTAAAACTTACTTTCTGAGCAAGCATTTAGACATCTGCTCTAATATTCCCTTATGTGGCTCGATGGCAACTTTTGCTATATAATGCTCCTGTGAAGCTCCTTGGGACATTTTGTTATGTTAAGGGATTTACATAAATACACGTTGTTGTTGTCAACAATCTTGCTGGTTTAGCAAAATCACGGCCCGATTTTTTGGTGACAGAGTTTAGTATTTGGTGGGTGAGAATATTGCACAATGTTATCTTTGGTTAAGTTTTTTCTTCTCATGGTGTTCATTCCATGACATTGCTTCCTGGTGATCCTGTAACCTGCCGTAGGAAGAGGAGGATGCCATTCAGCCCCTTGTGTCTACTACACCATTCAATTGGATGGTTCAGTCCAATATTTTAATCCTTTAAGATATGACAAGTCAGTAAGTTCTAGCTTTCTCATACTGCTGTCTATTCTAAAACTTTGGTGGAAGAGGTGACTATGGAAGGAACAGCTGTATAATTTGATCATTATCATGTTATTAACAATGCAGCAGGGTTAGGGCGACTCTCAATGTCAAGTTAACGGAGATTGCTGGACATTCCATAGCCTGTAATTTTGTTGTAAAGTACCGAGGGACTTTTGTCTGCATTCCTGTTTGTAGATACTGGGCATATTGAGGTTATTCCCAGTTATAATACAGAACTATTTGGATGAAACCCAGAGGCTGTTACACAATTGAAACCTCAGAAGATCTTGCATTTTTGCAATTGCATTTAACCCATGGTGAAGTAAACATGTGAGAAAGAGGATGGAATGTTTTGTAGCAGAGGTGGAATTCTGAAGAAACCACTGACAACAACCTAACTAGTCAACAAAACTTGCATTTGCCCAACAATGAAATATCACAACTGTGTATGGCAGGCCTGTAGAGCAAACCCATCATGCGGTTCAATCTAGAGTCACTGAGACTAATGGATCTGCTGAAGATGTTGCACTCTGTCATCTAGAGAACTGCAGAGATATCATCAAGCATATAGTCCTCTGTGAGATAGTAGTTGGTCATCATCACGAGAGTTGGTGACACTGAGGATGGGTCTCCATTGATTGTCCCAGAAATATAAGAGCTACTGCAGCTGTACTCTAGTGTTCCACACTAACCTGAAAATCAAATACAGACTACCAGTAGCCAAGCTCCATGTGCTCCTTGTTTCACTGCAAGTGAAATCCTGTACCATGTCTTTTAGTGCCCAAGATTCTGGCTCCTGCATGCAGAACAGTGTTAACTTTTGGCTATATAACCACAGTTCTTGGGTCACTGAGTGAGCTATGGAAAGGCTCCTTAACAGCCTGTGACAGCTGATCCAGAATTTTCTGGAATGCCTTCTCTTGTATTCAGAAAGTCAAATGTAAGAATTTACATTTAATTGACTCAGAAAGAACCCTGAGCTGATCCTAACGTGCAAAATCCTAACAAGCGATGTACATAAGGCACTATTTAAAATACAGAGGCAATAATTTAAACCCCGTGTGCTCACAAAAATACACACATGGACAAACCTGTTAAAATTATAATTGAATGAAAATTATAGACCCTTTACTCCAGTTTTTAACAGATTAGTGGTTTTCTCTGAGGTGAAGCTTAGAATCAGACAAAAGGAGGCCATTTGACCCAGCTTGATACTTGATTAAATTCACGCCATCACCCTGCCTCCAATCCACCACCATATCCCTTCCCAGTCTTCCCCTCTCCTGATTGCCCTCCTTCCTTTAAGAACTTAAAGGAGAGCCTCTGCTGATCATGCAGCGGCCTGATCTTTGAGGCCTCTTCTCCTGCAAGCTGCATGGGGATGCCCCCTTGGTGTCTGCAGCTCATCGGTTTGATGATAATGAAGCCTGAGGTCCAATATTAGCTGTACCTGAGGCTTATCCATGCAGGTACAAGGATACGCTGTTAAAACACTATTCCTATTGAGAACGACAGTGTTTTAAAAAGATACTGGTGGTTAGTGAGAGATTGGAAAATAGTCTGTTTCAATCAATTTACATTGTCATTCAGACTTTACAAATGGAATTTAAATATATCCCTATAATGTTCATTTTCTCCAATGGCTGTTGCTTTCTTAAATAACTGTTTCCAAGGCAATACATTTACATAAAGGACTTCCATCTACATTGTCAAAAGTCATATATCGTAATGAGTGTTGCGATTCACTATTATCATGACTCACCTACCCTTAGTAAAATGTTTCTAAGTATGTCCTCCTACTCCCTAGAAACTACCCTAGTTCTCCCAAGACTTAGAGCTCACATTCGAATCAAAAGGGATTATTAACAAGGTAATCAGATCTATACAGTTTTCTTCCTATTAAAATTACAATATGCACACAGCGAAAACAAGATCTTGTAAGTAGAATCAGTTCCACACATTGCATTTCCCAACGCTCAGAGTTACTGGCTGCATTTGTCCAGTATATGATTAAATGTGACAAGCTAAGGACTTTAAAAATGGTTTTCATCAAAGATCAGTCTGCAGAAACCTCTATAGTGCCAAAGATGTACACAGACAATGGGATGTCACATGTCGTAAGGCTTCAGGTCCACACAACAAAAAAAAGTATTCTTTCATTGTCATAATTGCTCTTTTGTGTTAACATTTTCAGTATTTTACAAGGAGCAGCAGATAATGGATAATAAACTCTAGAATGGCCCTGGGCCATGAGCTACCCATACGGGGTGGTTTATCATCTGCATTCTATTGCTTCATGTCTTGTGTTCTGTTTATACCAGATGTGTTTTGTTGTTGTTTGTATTCTATCTTTTATTACCCAGAGGAGTTTGGCTGTGTACTGATACAGAATTGAGATCAGTGGGTGTCACCGCATGATGGGACATCCTCGATCAAGCTCTCTGTTGCATGAGGAATTTGCAGTTGGCACTTAAATTTAAAATGCTTCTTTTCAAAAGAGGTATCAGCTCAGTATAAAACACCATGAAACATTATATCCTCTGAACAACAGACTTGTGGATAATTAAGATACTTGTTACCTTATAAAAATCTAGAATGCGAGCAGAAAAATGATTAAATTCTTAAAAAAAGAATCAAACGCTGAATGCAGCATTCATTTTGCTGTTACTTTCATGTTGTCCCTATTTCTATCTTAGAAAAAAATGGGAGCATCAAAATTCTGACAATAAAATAAAAATATGCAGATTTCTAATGGTTATTTTTCAAAAGATTTAGACAAGGGAGTAATCAACCAAAGGAGTTTTAAACTGTGCTGCAAGCTCTGGGGTTGTGTGTTTAAAAATAAATTGGAATTATATATAATGAACCTCCCAAAACAAAAAGGTTAACCATCTTGGTGTATATATAATCTATCGGTGCATGTAACAATATTTTTTACAAAAAGCTTTCAAAGTTATTCAGGTAGCATTTGAGAATTATTATTATTGTAGATTTTTGGTGGCATTGCGCATGAGAAGTACAGTATTCAGGTGAAGCGTATAGAGCTTGGGGAATAATTGGATCAGGATTGACTGATATAATTCAGTCAACGTTTTAAAGTCATACATTCAGTCCTTACTTTTACATCTCTGTTAAACACTCGTTCTAATGAAAACCTCCTATGTAAACATTTGGACTGCAGCACCTCAACCTGGCAGGAGGATACCATTATAGTTTAAATATTACTGAAAAGAGAGGTGTGTTGCCGAAGCTTTTCACCTTACACTCTTCAGGACAAACACAAGAATGCAAATTTCAAAAGGTATTTTATTTGGCATTCTTGAATCATTTGAAATTTGGTTTTCTTGTGTTTGTCCTGATGAGTGCATGATGAAAAGTTTTGACAGTATGTCTCTCCTTTCAGCAATATTCAAGCTCTGCACTACCAAGCAACAATTATAGTTTGGTAAGTTTGCATACGCAGTTCTCATTATCAATGTGGGAATAGGGGTTCGTGGCCGGAAAAGTTGACAGAAAGTGCACACAGGCATGATATTTTAAAAAAAATTGATGTAGATAATTTAACAGTGGGGCTGATGTGCTGAAAACTCCAGGAATTCACATTTCTGTTCAAGTTGATGAAAAGGATCATCCCTCCCCCATATAAATCAGATAAACTTATACACTTGGCCTTTTGTAAGAGTCAAATAACAGGTTGTTTGTTTACTTTAATTACAGCACTCTCCTATACTTAACAGAGGGCAGTGCATTTATGTTTGAACAATTTAGGTGCTGATTGCAAAGCTGGAGGCATTGCCTCAAAATCCAGGTCCTCCCGCAGCAAAGAAGCAAACATATATTACTCGCTGTGATGTTTTCAATTTCAAGCCAACTCGGTTAATTCTAAATGAGGATTTTAATCATAATAATAAATGACTGCATTTGAAAAGCTCAGAGACAGCACAACGGGTCCTGCAATCCAACAGCTCCTCCAGCCCTATTGTCTGTTATTGTCTTCATTTCACTCTGCATTGATCAAAAGTAAATGTTATAAATTTATGCCTTAGCCAATGGAGTTACTTCAACAGTGAGGTTAAACTACAGAAACATCGTGGGCAGAATTTTAGGGCAGGTTCGGCGGGGTGCATTTGGGCGGGGATGATCGGGAAGCTGACCACTGCCCGTGATTTTAAGCTGGCCGGCCAGTTAAGCCCCCTTCCCCCCACCCCGGTGTGAAACGCGAGCAGCAGCGCTAAGCGCCTGCCTGTGCAAGCTGGGGAGGAGGATGAGCGGGGAACTTTGTGCACGTGCATGAGTGAGCGCTTGAAAATCTCCCTGCGGCACAGGGCCTGCCTCAGGGAGATGAAGAGTTTTCAAAATTAGGAATAAAGATTTTTAAAAAATGTTGAAAGGCTTGTCTCCCCTCATGTGACTCTGTCATGTGAGCAGGGGCATATTATGAATGATGTTTAAAAAAAAAATCACTTTGTTTTTATTTGCTTTTGGAAACCTCGCCCCGCTCGTGGATGAGGTTTCCAGATAAATGCAAAAGCCGCTTGGCCTTTTTGTCTTCCCACCATAAGGTTGAATGGGCAGCGTAAAATTTATGTTAATTAATACTTTAATGACCTTAATAGGCCTTTTAATTGTTGGTGGGCGCGCTGCCAATTCTCGTGCTGCCCACCGACTGAACTACCGTGCGACTGTGTGTTGAATTGGGGATGCTCGCCCTACATCATCTTGCGTCATTTCAGTTTGTGCCCACCCACCGAGGTGAAAACTTTCCCCCATGTATTTTAAGTGTAACTCAATTTTAAATCAGTTCACTTTTTTCTCCAGTGGCTCAATAGAAATGATTGTTATTTCTGGGGAACTAGTTCTGGATTTCACAATAACAGCTACAGGCTTCCTTCTGAAGGATTACAACAATACTCAAAAATATTAGAACATGATGGGAAATGACAATACTCAAGAAAAGTAAGACATGGATGTTGCTCCAGGCATTCTCCAGTTTACTCACTAATCAGCAAACCTTCTCGGTGCATTCATCATAGTCTTGAGATCTTGAAGTGATCTATCGGGCTAGGAAATAAATGATAAACCAGCACTAAGATGTAGCCCCTGAGGGAGGCACAGCCTAATAATGATGGTACTGGACGACAATCCAGAATTGGCAGTTCAAGTCTCCCTATGGCCAGCTGTGGGATTGAAAACCCCTGGCAGCTGGTGGAAGTTAAATTCAATTAACAAATCTGGAACATAAAACTAGTCTCAGGGATGGTGACCATGAAACTATCATCAATTATCGTAAAAACCCATCTGGTTTACTAATGTCCTTTAGGGAAGGAAATCTGCTGTCCTTATCTGGTGTGGCCTACATGTGACTCCAGATCCATAGTAATGTGGTTGACTCTTAACTGTCCTCTGAAATGGCCTAGCAAGCCACTCAGCTCAAGGGCAATTGGGGGTGGGTAATAAATGCTAGCCTTGCCAGCGATGCCCACATCTCATGACAGAATAATAATTATAAAAAGCCAATAAATCAGGCTGGCACCAGGAAATGATTATGAAAGTTGTCGTAAAAACCCAACTTGTTTGCTAATATCACCTGGGAAGGGAAACTGCCGACCCATCCAAACACAGAAATACCTGGAAAAACTCAGCAGGTCTGGCAGCATCGGCGGAGAAGAGCAAAGTTGATGTTTCGAGTCCTCATGACCCTTCAACACAACTAAGTAAAAATAGGAAAGGGGTGAAATATAAGCTGGTTTAAGGGGGGAAGGGGGAAAGTGGGGGGTTGGGGGATTGTTGGGACAAGCAAGGTTGTCCTACTCTCCACTCTTAGTTAGCACATTCTTTTAAATAATATCACCACCTTCAACACCTCTTTGTTCTTTTGTCTGTGACATCTTTTGGTTATCTGCTCCTATTACTGCTTGCTTGTCCCAACAATCCCCCCCTTCCTCCCCACCCCCATCCCCATTAAACCAGTTTATATTTCACTCTTTTCCTATTTTTACTTAGATCTGTTGAAGGGTCATGAGGACTTGAAACATTAACTGTGTCCCTCTCCGCCGATGCTGTCAGACCTGCTGAGTTTTTCCAGGTATTTCTGTTTTTGTTTTGGATTTCCAGCATCCGCAGTTTTTTGTTTTTATCTTTGCCAACCCACCCAGTCTGGTTTAAATATGACTCCAGTCCCACACTAACTGGTTGACTCTTAGGCCAGGATTTCCAACCCCCCCCACCAAATGTCCATTGACTTTCGGGAGGACTAGACGATCCTGGCAGTGGGCGGGGCAAGAAAATCCTGCCCTTAGTACCCATGCTGCAGGTACAGATGGATGATAAATGATGCTTTGCCAGTGCCACTCTTATTCTAATAATGGATAAAAAACCCCATACTGTTAGGTACTAGCATACAATAGCTTAATAAATTAATCTAAAATTACTCTATCCAGTATAATTGGTGGAGATGTTAATCAATATGTTTTGACCACAAAATTTGATAAGGCCCCAAACCTGTTGTGGGCACTTGATGTGCAATTAACCTGCGTCTGTTACAGGCAGCATGCAAGCTTTGGGCTGGCTGCTTACTTCAATGATTTTGGCCTTGCAGCCAGTGCTAAGAAGGATGTTGAGCGACTGGATGCCTAGGGAGGAGGTGTAAAATCACAAGAGGCTAGCATCCTTAATGCTAACCTGCACTACTCTATCCACAGAGGGCTAGGAGAGCCTGTAGAAAAACTCTTGAAGGCAGTGGGAGCAGATAGCTGTTTCGGCCAATGCCATGAATGTACTCCAGAGCTCCTTGACGCAATTTTCCAAGAAGTTCAATTTCCTCACATGGGTTGCCAAGGTCACTAAATGCATCTGCAAGTGCTGCATCCCACCAGTTGACACAATAGCCTCATACTTTGCTCAGTTACAACTAACATTCAGATGCCCCACCTCACCCTCACACGCTTAGCACTGTTGCAAGCCTCACACCTATAACTCACGCCTGCCTCCATATATGACCAACATTGAAACAGATTACCCAAACACATTGCACCACACTTACTGACACACTTTACCGTCTCTTGCAGGACAAGGCGATGCCAAATCAGAGGCAGCAGGAGTTAAGTGGTGGGGCATAGGCGTTGCCTACAAATCCTTACACCCACGGAGGTGACAGTGCTCAAAGGGACAATGCCGAAGGGTCTGGCCAGTGGTGGGGCTGAAGTCATAGATAATAACAGTATATTCCTACCTAATCCTCCTTCTCACATCCCACATCCCCTGCATCCCACACTCTCTTCTGATTTACAAGCTGCAGATGCTACAATCATGCACCTCTTATTTTTTCCCCTCCCCTGACCACAATACTACACTTTTATCATGTACATATTAGCCATGTCTGTGTTAAATGAGCACTTGGGGTTCTCAGCAGATAGCCTCGTCACCCAGTAGCAGAAATGTGCTTCTCATGATAGCTTGAAGGCAGATTGTTCAGTGGACCGCTGCAAAATGAAGACATCATGGTGGCTGCCAGGATATTTTGGTATTGATTTAGGCTGAGTATGGTCACACAGCAGATGGCCATTGAGGGATTGGAATCCTTTCCAGTTGCAGTACATCTCAGAATTTAGATGGAGCAATTGCTAAGTGACATGTGTGTAGCCAGTTGCACCCTGCACCATGTGCTCACTCCATCTTCTCACTGGCAAGAGGGAATGAAATGTGCTCAGCTCTCTTTGCATACAGATCCACAATGGTGTCCTTTACACAGCAGACAATAGCTGTTGCAAATGTTGCTAGCTTAAGCCTGGAAAGAGCTTGACACATAACAATTCATAGCCACGGTCACCCCGGTAGCCAATGGCAATGCTGCCCTTGTCCTGCTGAGGCTGCAGATCAGGCATAGGTGGCATACTTCAGTGAGCACCTCCTTGGTGGTGGCATCTAATGCACTGTTACTCACTGAAGTTGTGGTCAGAGAATTGCTCCCAGGAGTACCAAGGACATAAGATCACAAGATCATAAGAAGTGGGAGCACGAGTTGGCCATTCAGACCATTGAGCCTGGTCCACCATTTAATACGATCATGGCAGGCCTAATTGTGGCTCTAACACCATTTTCTTGCCTGTTGCCCATAACCTTTGACTCCTTTGTCAATCAAAAATCTGTCTAACTCAGCCTTGAATATATTCAATGACCCAGCCTCCACTGCTTGCTGTGGAAGAATACAAGGAACTTGTAAGTTTTGATGTTCAAAGACACTTGGGTGTGCTCCTGTAAGGAATGTAGAAAGTTAGCATGTGAGTACAGCAAGTAACTGGGAAGGCAAATGGCCTGTTGGTCTTTATCAAAAGGGGATTGGAGTACAGGAAGAAAGAAGTCTTGTTACAGTTGTACAGGGTTTTGGTGGGACCTCATTTGGAGTACTGTGTGCAGTTTTGGACTCCACATTTAAGAATGGATATACTTGCATTTGAGGCAATACAGCGAAGGTTCAGTAAATTGGTCCATGGGAGGTAGTTGTCCAATGGTGAGAGGCTGAGTAAATTGAGCCTATATTCTCTGGAGTTTAGAAGAATGAGAGGCAATCTCATTGAAATGTACAGGATACTGAAGGGGCTTGAAACGGTGGATGCTGAGAGATTGTTTCTGCTATTCAGAGAACCTAAAACATTTGGCACAGTCTCAGGATAAAAGGGGCCAATTGTTTAGGACTGAGATGAGGAGAAATGATTTCACTCAAAAGGTTGTGACTCTTTGGAATTCTCTACCCCAGAGGGTTGTGGATGCTCCATCATTGAATACATTTAAGGCTGGGATAGTCAGACCTTTGATCTCTCAGGGAATTAAGAGATATGGGAAGCGGCTAGGAAAGTGGAGTTGAAACCCATGATCAGCCATGATCATATTGAATGGTGGAGCAGGCTTTTGGTGGGTCACATGGTCTAATCCTGCTCCTATTTCTTGTGTTCTTGTTAAGAGAATTCCAAAGACTAATGATCCCCTGAGGGAAGAAATTCCTCATTGCTGCCTTCAATGGGAGACCCCTTATCTTTAAATCATAGCCCAGTCCTAGATTACCCCACAAGGAGAAACATTCTATCAGCATCTACACTGTCTAGCCCCTCAGGATCTTATATGTTTCAATAAGATCACCTCTTATTCTTCTAAACTCGAATGATTATAAGCCCAACCTGCTCAATCTTTCCTCATCAAGCAACTGCTTCATGCCAGGAATCAACCTAGTGAATCTTCTCTGAGTTGCTTCTAAAGCAAGTATATCCTTCCTTAATTAAGGAACAAAATTGCACACAGTGCTGTAGGTGGCCTCTTGGGGAGGGCCCTTCTCCCTCTCCTTTTCCTCCATCTTCGAGCAGCTTGTTCTCATCCATGTTGTCTCTGCATTCTCCCTGTCATGCTGCAGGACAAGGGGATAGAAACTATTGTACCCATGACTGAGAGCAGATAGCCTGAGCAGAACCCTTGAAGTCAGAACCAGTGCCTTCACCCACTGCCTGCAGACTTCAACAACTTTAAAAGCCAGTACCAAATCACCAACAACTGCCAGTAGAAATCAGACAGTAACTGATCTGAGAGTAGGGGCAGGATTTTCCGCTCAGTGTGTGGGCATGCTCCTGACACACTCGAGTGTGAAACAACGCACGACGATGTCGGGCGAGTGTCCTGACCTCACCCTGCACTCGTGCGATATTTCAGTCGGCGGGTGTGCGCGAGAGTTGGCAGCGCACCCGGCAATGATTAAGAGGCCTGTTAAGGCCATTAATCAATTGATTAACCTGTATTTTTCACTGCCCGTCCAATGTTATGGTTGGTGGGCGGGCAAACAGGCCAGGCAGCCTTTGGAATTTTGAGGAAGCCTCATCCACAGGTGGGATGAGGTTTCCATAATTAAATAAAAAATAGTAAAAATCTTTGGGCAGGATTTTTCAAATCTACATGTTAAGATGAATGAGTCCGCTGTTTTTTTCCTGAGTTTTAAAAACTTTATTCATTCATTTAAAATAATTCAGCTCCCTGAGGCAGCTCGCTGCCTTCAGGGACATTCTAGTGCAAGCTCCCCCACCCCTGTGCAGCCATCAGTACTTGCCCACTCCCTGCCTCCAGCCCAGCAGTGCTGAGCTTCTCAGCGCAAAACCGTGGTCAGGGGGGTGCCGATCGCTGGCTGAGAGTCGTTTCCTGGCCGCACCCGGGACTGCCCACCTCACCCGCCCAACGACCCGAAAATCCTGCCCCCTAGGGGTTGATCCCTCACCTGCGGGGACCACTCCATGCCACTGAACACATGTTCAGCTCTACGAGGTTAAGAGAGGGCATTAGCTGAGTGTTTACGTCAAAAATAGCACCATTGGCATCAAATCAGTGCCATCTGCAGACTGACCTCTCTGCCTGCTTCCCGGTGCTGCTCCCTGTGCCCATCCTTACCCAAATGTTGTCCAATGGGACCAGCACCAGAATTGTGCAAGCACAGCTTGGATCGAAATTTTGCACCCTAAATGGCACCCATACACTGTGCAATTGAATTTTGAAGCCTTCAGGTGAATTAATACCCCTGTTAAAATTCTGGAAAGAGGAATTTCAGATGAAATTAACACACTAGTGTCTGATTATCTAATTTCAGGGCCTCAGTGAATCTTATGGACAATGCCAACAATGCGCCTCTTCAAAAGCAGAAGTGAGTATATTTTTTGGCAGAGAAAAGCATTAGAGTAATTGCGAAGTGAAGAAGAAACAATGGGTGAAGAAGAGTCATACGGACTCAAAACGCTAACTCTGTCTCTCTCTCCACCGATGCTGCCAGACTTGCTGGGTTTTTCCAGAATTTTCTATCGTTAGTAAAGAAACAATGGGTGGCCTGTTTTATCCCTTTCTGCAGCACAAATGAAAAACGATTGACTGACCCAATATTTCAAGGACTGAGTCAAGGAGAGAAGGAACAAGAGAGAAATTGTTGCTTTCTCTCTAGGAAAAACATATGTGAAGTACAATATAGAAATGTATTGGTTTGTGCATTGAAGGTATTACATTGTTAACCTTCTCTGGACTTGACATCCTAACAATCTCCCTCTTTTGTTTCCACAATCAAAGACTTAAGCTCTCAGTCATTCAAAGGCAAGTTCTAATTCCTCTGTCATTAAATAATTCAATTCATATTGTTTTCAATTTCTTTGACTGACTTAATAGCTCTTTGTATAAAGCTATGTTTTAATTATTTAATCACACACATATTAAGCAACTTTTGACTGGCATTTCGTTATCAATTGAGACAAATAGACTATTATCCTACCATAAACGTAGGTTCTCTCCACCTCTTATAATGAAGGTGTTGACAGCTTATAAAGATCATTTAATCCTAAGTAACTTTGAAATTCAGTCTCCAACATTTTAACTAGACTTGCTTCCTGCATTAATTACTCATTAAGATTCCATTTTAAAAGGACGAATTTGCCTCCAAATGCCTATGCAGGTGTGTGATCCAGGATACAATAATATTGACCAGCTTGAAGTCAATTGCAATAGAACGGATTGACAAATTGAAAATCTCCCCCGGCCTTGACACTTCCTCAGACAATCCACTGAGATGTGCCTTCTGGTGACTGTGGAATTTCAAAAGGAATGTATCTTTATTGGGTAACACACACAAAGGGTGGAATTGAGTCAGATTTGCACTATGTTTGGTAGAGGGCAGAAAAAAGAATGTTTGACCCTCCGGTGACAATGGCGGCTTTTCACACTGTACCCTCCCAATCCCGCCTCATTAATCAGACATTCCCGGGAAAAACACCATTTGGTTGGCAGGCGGGCTTTCATTTGCCTGCCACACTGTCACCTCACTGCCTCATCACACTGAACGCCACATTTAAACTGCAGCCTCTCAGTGCTTCCAGCCCAGGACTGCTACGAAGCAGACATGGCCCTGAAAGGCAATAAGACTGCAGTCCCCAGTGACATGTCCCTGGAACGCCTTTAGGATGCTGTGGAGGCCCGCTGTGATGTCCTCTACCCTCTAACTCTGGCTGCAGGAGAGGCAGAAACCTCACCACTCTGGCTTGGTAGGTGGTGGCAGTGGTGATCAGTGCCAATGCTGCACAGAAGAGGTTGGCCATCCAATGCTGAAAGAGAATGAATGATCTCATCCATGCTGCCAGTGTAAGGCATCCCTCTCATCACTCTAAACTCATGCACTCAAGCCTATCGCAGGTTCACTGGTATCTCACTCACTGCCAGCTCAAGGAACATCACCACTCACTCTCTCACAAACACCCTCACATCCCCATCTCACCTCATCTCCTATGGAGACAGCCTCCCCAGCTCTCACCATCTTGAGACCACTTGCACAGAACAACTTGTGCCCCCCACACACATACTTGGAAAACCCTCCTTCCCCAGTAAAGCCCTCGCCCTGCAGCCTCTTCCCTTGCCTGAGGCCATTTCTCCCTCTTCCCTGAGCAAGCCTTAGCTCTGCAGCTGAAAAGCTTCCCCTGCCTAATGGCTGGTCTGGTAGGTAGAGACCTGCCCGTGAGTCCCCCTGAAAATGATGTGGTGTTGTCTGTGAAGCTGGTGCTGATGACCATGAGGGCTGCCCGAAGCAAGGTCGGCAAACAAACCTCGAAGCCCCGAGCAAAGTGCAGCTCACCGGGTCTATGTAGTTTATGTACAGTGCCTGGATGATCCAGCTTGGGGGGATGATTCCGGCGAACTAGGCTTATAATGATATGCAGATATATTACAATGAAGTTCCTGATGTCCGACGACAGGAAGAGCGACCCACCATTGACAGGCAGAGTGGACAATTGCAAACTGGTCTCAAAACATGAAATTGTTTTTTGGTCTTCTCTCCATATTGTCCACTCACGTTGCCAAACATGCCTGCAACCAACGGGCATGGAAAATTCTACCCAGAGAAAAAAATCTACCAAAGGTTACCTTAGCTTTTATGTTGCAGTATATTTGCAGTATCAAGATTAACTGTCGGACAGGCCAAAGGTCACATTTATAAAGAGCAAGCAGTTAGAAGCATAAAGGCACCAATATCCTTCAATCCAACCTTGACCAATAATACACCAGGTTTTTATTATTCTGATTTTTTCAGAATGCAGCATCTACCGAAATTAAATTAATTTTACATTGACTCTTTGTAGTGATCAGTTACCTTCCCAAGCTAGATATGATCCAACTTCAACTATTTACTCGACAAACTTAGTTCTTGGAAAAATACCATAGTCCATTTAAACTATGCTTTGCTCTGCAAAGATGTCTCCCCAATTCCAGACTGGGATCAAGAACTTAATGCATCGGAAATCACAGGCAAAAACCTACCTCCTGCCACTGAATGTTGTGCAGTACTGTTACATCACTGGCTTATGCCTGAGAAATTTTATATCATGTTTAAACTGATGAAGCTCGGGCACAATTTTTTCTTTCTTAATGACACTTTGTGAGCCCTGAACAATCCGATACTCTGAAGTCTGCTTTTGTCCTGCCCAAGCCTCAAATTAGGAACCAAAATAACTCATGTCACAACACATTGAAACAGTTAACTACCCTCTGATGTAATAAACAATAATTAAGGAATTGTCTCTGTAAACCTCCAAAATTAGGAATACTAATTTAGCAAATAGAAGGGCTGAAAAAAGAGGAACTGCCTCCTTTTGAGACATAAAACTGAGCAAAATTAAAAAAATCTACATCAAGGGAGGAGGAAAAAAATGATCCATATCTGGATGTTGTTAAAAAATTGAGTTAGCTATCTTAATTAGTGAACAAAGAAGACCTGGGTTATAGGGAATAAAAAGCAATCTTCCTGTTCCGAATTATTATCCAGTGAACTGTGTTGGAAAGAAACATTGGCTGAGGAAAGGGTTGGATTTGGCCTTTGGTTGAATTCCTTTGATATCGGTTCACCTATGAAGAATAGCTGATGTGTTCAGCAAGAAGGGTTGTTGGGTCAGTGGAGTTACACTTCACCAGGACTCAGCTCCTTCAGGAATGATGGAGACATTCATTTCGAAAAATATGTGAACAGTCATCACCCACTAAAGACATTATCCAAGATGGGTGTCACTGTTGGCTCACTGGTAGCACCCTTACCTCAGAATTAGAAGCTGGTAGCTTCACGACCCACACCAGAGAGTTGGGGTGGAGTTTTCCATGCCTGCTGGCGTTGGGCATGTTCAGAGGCATGAGCAGGCAATATGGCGAGAAGGCCAAAGATCGGTTTCATGACATCGTGAAACCAATTCGTGATCGTCTGCTCAGCCTGTGGTGGGCCGGGTTTCCTGCTATCGGACATCGGGAACCTCATTGTAATACATTTACATATCATTATAGGGCCAGCCTGCCGGAATCATCCTTCCCTGCTGGATCGTCCACCGTGTTTCACATTAACATATAAGGGGCATGCAGTAGGCAAGCTGCACTTTGAGGGGAACTCGGAGGTGAGTGCACAGTAACGTTGCTCAGCCCTCTCGAGAGCTGCCTGTTGGACTTCAAGGTTGAGGCAACTTGGAGGGGTGCTGGGGGTGGCGGGGTCAAGGGCTGCCCTGTGGTTGAGACAACTTGGGGGGAGTGCAAGGGCTGCCATATGGTTGAAGCAACTTGGTGGGGGGTTGGCAAGGGCCATCCTGTGGTTGAGGTGACTTGGGGGTCCAAGGGCTGCCCTGAAGTTGAAGGTAGTGCACAAGTATGTGTGCATTGGAGGGGAGGGAAGCAGCCACACATTAGAGACCACCCTTAATTAGCACATTCCTTAGATAATATCACTACCTTCAACACCTCTTTGTCCTTTTGTCTGTGACATCTTTTGGTTATCTCCACCTATCAATGCCCCTCTATCCAGCTCTACTTGTCCCACCCCCCCTTAAACCAGCTTATATTTCACCTCTTCTATTTTTCCTTAGTTCTGTTGAAGTGTCATTCGGACTCGAAACGTTAACTGTGTTCCTCTCCGCAGATGCTGCCAGACCTGCTGAGTTTTTTCAGGTATTTTTATTTTTGTTTTGGATTTCCAGCATCCGCAGTTTTTTGCTTTTAACACATTAGAGAAACCTTGTATAAAGTGACCATTCCTCTGCAGCTGGGACAGTTCAGATGCAGCAACATTGGTATGCATGGATCTGGGCCTCTAGCTTATCTGCCTGCTCAAGCAATGCAGAGATATTAAAATGCCACCGAGCGTTCCATAGTTTTTCACCCTTCATGCACAGACTGCAAACTAATGAGTGTTTTGTTTTGATTAAGTCAGTAAAAATTGTTTTTTACTGGCTAACAAATAAAACAGGTTAGTTTTATATGAGCAAAAACAAAAATACCTGGAAAAACTCAGCATGTCTGCCAGCATCTACAGAGGGGAGCACAGTTAACATTTCAAGTCCGTATGACTCTTCATCTGAACTAAGGAGAAATAGAAATGAGGTGAAATATAAGCTGGTTGAGGGGGGTGGGATAGGTAGAGCTGTATCAAAGGCCAATGATAGGTGGAGGAAAAGAGGAGATTGCCGAAGATGTCATAGACAAATGGACAAAGACGTGTTGAAGATGGTGATGTTAACTAAGGAATGTGCTAATGGGGACATTAAGGGTAGAAAGCAGGACGAGCAAGGTACAGATAGCCCTAGTGGGGGTGGGGTGGGAGGAAGGGATTGGAATAGGCTAAAAGGTGGAGATAAAACAATGGATGGAAATAAATTTAAATATAATAGAAATAGGTGGGAAAAGAAAAAAAAAAATATATATATATATAAAAAAGTTTTATATTAAGTTGGATGACTGTGCACGTTGTACAATCTCCTTGCTAAATCTGGCCACGGAGCAATCACTGCTGGAGGCATTGTCCTTGCAATGTCATCATCCCGGTTTGGACCAGTCTCCCCCATGGTTGAAGCTAACAGCGCAGCCTTGCAGTGCGGGTTAGGAGAATGTCTGTGCCTGAGCTGAGAGCACAGCCTGCAGTTCAATGGGCAAAGCTGCTGCCAATCGGTCAGGTGGAGTGGGGCAGAGGTGGGTGGGGTTTCGGGCAGCCATGCAGCGCACTAATCTCTGGCCACCCAAGTCATGGCCAACACTCTCCAGGATGCATTCAGGGGGCTTCAAGATTAAACAAGAGTGGTTCCTAGGACACCCAAGCTAACTCACAGCTAGCTCCTCCTGCAGGAGCATGGAGCCTGGTGAACTAGCTCTGAATGCTTCATAGCATACAGAGAGCAAAGACAAAGGAGAAGGGAGCAATGGAGGGGCCTGGCTACGCAGAGGGAGGAACAGCTCCCTCAGGAAAAAGGGGAGGGGGCTTGGGGCTCCTGCACACGCTCCTGAAGAGCCACAGCGAGATATTGCTGGTCGGTGCCTAGCTAGACCCAGGGTCTATAGATGCCACCTTTCATTCCTGCAGATGACTGAGAACCAGTGTTGCTAAAGACTGTGTGTATCTAGGGAACTGGTCGCTCACATCTGCCACCTGCTGCAGGATTTAGCGCCACAGAGACATGGAGGGCATCCACTGCCAGCGGCTGTGAAAGTGACCAGGGCGCTCAATTTCTATGCCAGTGGCTCCTTTCAGGGCTCCACAGGTGACCTCTGTGGGATTTCACAAGCCTCCATCCACAAAAGCATCCTTGAAATCATGGATGCCAACATGGTGAGGGCAGATGAGTTTGTGCATTTTGCCTGGGACCAGGAAAGCCAGGATGTAAGAGTAATTGGATTTACCCAGATCTCGGGTTTCCCACAGGTGCAGGATGCCATTGACAGCACTCATGTGGCGCTCAGATCTCCGTCGCAACAAATGGTCAACTATGTTGACTGCAAGGGATTCCATTCGCTGAGTGTGCAGCTGGTGTGCGACCACCACAAACACATTGTGCAGATGTGCACATGGTTTCCAGGAAGCATGCATGACTCCTACATTCTCAATTGGTTACAGACCCCTGACATCTTCCAGGGTCCACAGGGGCTGCAGGGTTGGCTCCTCGGGGACAAGGGCCACCCACAGAGGCCGTGGCTGATGACACCTGTGCAGCAGCCTCACACTGCAGCAGAGCGACGCTATAATGAGGCTCACGCTGAAAGTTGCAACTTGGGGGAGTAAACCATTGGGATGCTGAAAATGATGTTCTGGTGCCTGGACCGGTCTGGTGGGGCCCTGCAATACAGTCCACAGAGGGTGTCACACATCGTTGTCACCTGCTGCACCCTTTACAACCTGGCACTGCAGTGAGGAGAGCAGCTGGCTGAGGAGGAGATGGAGGAATTGCACGTCAGGATGTTGACGGTGATGAGGTTGAAGAGGTCTTCGAAGGCGATGATGACAGCGTTGAGGCCCTCGCACTGGTTGGATGAGGCAGGTGTGCTCGTGGGGCCCTCACAGCTGCTAGATTTGTGGAGGATGATGACGAGATGCAGTGAGGAGACATCGTAGATCCTCACATTGCATCTGTGAACATTTGATTCCAGTCTGGCTTATGGCAGTGTGAATACCCTCTGTGAGAATGCTCCTGTCATGGAGACACAGTGGAGGCCCTAATCGCTGCTCGGTTGCAGGAGGATGATGATAACATGCAACGAGGACACTCCATAGATCTTCACACAGCCTCTCAGAATATCTGACTCCTGTCTGGCTGAGGGCAGCTCACATGTGCTCTGTGATCAGGGTCATATCATGGAGACGCAGCCATGAAATTTTAAAAGCACCTGATTCATTGTCTGCCTTCAGCACCTGAGCCCTTCAGGAGCTGGAGCACAGCATCAGTGGTCACAGACGCTGAGGAGATAGGAACCAGCCCTTCCTTAAAGGTGCTGAGTGCACACAGGGAGAATAACAGAACTCTGTGACACCTGCCCATGACATCCTGGCAGCAAGGACAAGCACATTCGAGGAGTCAGCCAGGGGCCCTTGGACACCCATAGGGAAGAGAATCAACAGGAGACCCCCCACCAACCCCCTGACACCGCCCCCCCACCCCAACCCCCCCCCCCCCCCCCCCAGGGGGCTGTCCACCCAGGTGACTCCGGGAGTGTTCGGCCCATTCGAAACCCCTCTTCCTGTGACCCTAGCAGCTCCAGCTCCACAGGTTGAGGAGGATGGCACTGCCACACAGCGAGAAGGGTGCCGAGCAGCTCAATCTCACTCTAGGTTCTCCTTCTCAGGAATGTGTTCAGGGAGTGTCAGGCCGGACCATCACTTTTGGTCTGAAGGCTGCACAGAGCACAGGACCCCAAAAGCAGGCTGGGGCCCTCAAGGTCTCAGCCTTCCAGAGTACACCCAACAATGTCATCGCAGACAGGGTGTAGCAGTCAGCAGGCTGCCTCCACCTCCACTGTGGATATACAGGGAGCACCAAGATGTAGTGGCAGGGTTAGGAATGTTACGAAGATGTAATTGCACAGCCTGGGCATGGGTGTTAACCACTTGTTCATAATGTTCACTATTGTCAATAAACTCTCAATGTCTCTCTGCCTGTGGCTCCTTGTTCTGATGAGCAGTGTTTGTGTCACTCAGACGTGAAACCTTTCTGCACGAGATAAATGCAGGTGTCTCAGTCCAGGGCCTCTTCCCTGTGTCTGTGCAGCCTTCAGACCAAAGTGATGGTCCGGCCTCACACTCCCTGGACACATTCCTGAGAAGGGAAACCTGGAGTGAGATTGAGCTGCTTGGCACCTCTCTTGCATACACACTGTTGGAGGCCAACTATGGCATCAGCAAAGGAGTTCAGGCTGCACAGCAGTGCAGGAGCAACACCCCGGACCAAGGTCTCCATGGTGGCTGCCATCTTACCAGTGTTGACCTCAGTGCATTGCCAAGCTGGCGCTATCACCTCAGCTTGAAGGCGGACAGTCTCCTCCATTGTGCCTTGCAATCTGAGGAGTGCAGCGAACATCCCTTCCTGATCTTCCCGAGCTTGTCTTTGAAGTGCCAGCAACTGTGGTATGACCGAGTCCAGAGGCTCATCATCTGGCTTGCACTCGGCAAATCTCTGGCCTCCAGCAGTCCTCCGAGTACCGGACACATGGGAAATTCCTGCCGCTGCCTGCTTTGGATCAGAAAGTGCAATGTGCTCACCAGATTGTGATCCTGAGGCTACTCTAAAGCTAGGTCCCACTGAGGTGTGTGTCTCTGCGCTGGTGGAGGGTGTGGGTGAGCGCTGTGACGGGACTTCAAGAAGGGTGCCTCCAGATTCCTCTTCAGAGGTTTCTTCGTGGTTTGATTGGAGACCATGTGTCATTTCCCAGATGTGCCTGCAAAAGCAAAGGGAGATAATTAGTGCATGGCAGTGGACTGCGGAACAGGACACATCACTCACAGCATGGTTGTCTGATGGACGTTGCACTGCTGGACCCTCACTTGGTAGAGCACCGCTGACCTCACCATCAGCACAGGAACAGTCCACCGGCCAGCTGGATGCTCTGTTTTCAAAGTCCGTGAGGGTCTTGGTTTCAGGCATTCTACCACCGGTCTGAGAACTCTCCCTCTTGTTGTGTGCCAGCTTGTCCTTCATGAATAGAAATGCAGAGGATTTAAGCAGGATGCCTGCCAGGCCAGATGATAAGGATGCCTGGCATGTGTGTGGGTGGTGAGTGGTCCCATGGGCAAGATGAGGACAATGACGGGGAGTGTGAGAGAGTGAATGGTGATGTCCCTCGCACTGGCAGTGACTGAGGGCCCTGTGGATGTGTGATGGGTTTGTGAGTGTGTGAGTTGAGAGTGTTGAGAAGAGTGACTTACCCTGGGGAACGAAGGAGATCATTCATCCTCCTGTGGCACTGGGTGGCTGTCCTCTTTTGCAGGGCGTTGGCACTGACCACCGCTGCCAGCGCCTCCCCTGCTGGATTGGTGATGCTGCTGTCTGTCCTGCAGCTAGTGTGGGGGTAGAGGACATGACAGTGGGCCTCCATGGGATGTATTACTAAACCGGGGGTGGGTGGGGGCTGCAGTATTTTTGCATCTTCCTGTCTTCTGTGGGCTGGAAGGTCTGAGAGGTGTGCGCGTGGCTGGACTTTAAATACTGCACCCGGCACGATGAAGCGGTGAGGTGACGGCATGGAGGGTGACTGAGAGCTGCCCACCGTCATGTGGCGTGTTTCCCGGGAATGTATAATTAATGCAGTGGGCTTGGGACGATACAACGTGAGAAGCTGCCATTGTGGTAAAACGTCGCTTTCCCTGCCCGCTATCACGTTTAGTGCCAAACTGGGATGATTCCGCTCTTGAGCGCAAAATTTCGGCTGACACTCTGTTGTCATACTGAGGCAGTGCTACCATCCTTCAGCTGAGATGTTTAACAGGAGGCACTGCTAGCCCCCTCAGCTGAAAGTAACATATCACGTGGCACTAACTCAGAAGCGAGCAGGGAGTTATCACCAGTGTTCTGACCAATATTTATCCCTCAATCAACATCACTTAAATAAATCAGATTATCTGGTCAGTGTTTATGGGACCTTCCTGTGCATAAAATAGCTACCGAATTTTCTGCATTACCATAGTGATTACTCTTCAAAAGTACCTAATTGGCTGAAGAGTGCTTTGTAATGTGCTGAGGTCATGAAAGACACTAAATAAACGCTAGTCTTTCTTTCTCTGGGAGTTTTACTAAAAATGTGATAACTGATTTTCGATAAATAAGTGTATTTTGTCACTGAACTTCACCCCGCTCAGTCCGTTATAGCAGGCTATACTCTACCCAGTTCTCTTGCCTACATAAGTTAAATGGCTTTGTTTTCAGTTGAATTTTTAGTGCACAATTAGGGAGATTTTTTTAAAATATAATTACATGTACATCAACAGTTACCTTGAGACAAGTGAATACATGTGGAAGAGAATATCCAACTTCCCCTCCCACATCCCTGTTAGCAGCAAATTCAAAGCATCGTTCACAGCACAAATCTGCCTGCTTACCAAAAAGGACGATATTTCCCCCTGTTTGTGGAAAACAGGAACTATACTAATTTTTAATCAAAATTTCAATCTTCAGTTTGGTATAGTTTTCATTCTTAAGTGTTGCTGACGTCGCTAGTACTTGTATAATTTGTTGAACTATCATGCTTGATTATCTGTTCTGATGAACCCTGTCACTATTTCAGGTACAATCCAATGGTTATTGGTGTTGGTATGCCTTTACTAACCCCACAATAAACTTCCTTTTGCACCTGTCACTATATGATGATGTATGGATGAATGGGAGTCACTAGGAAAACTGTGAATTACATTGATGGTTCAGAAGGCATGATGAAAGATGAGAGATAAGTTCAAGTGAATTATGAACATTATCTAAACCAGAGATTCCAACCATCATCTAGCCTTTTCTTACGCAGTGCTACTGGAAATTTAGGGATACTATCTCTGTGAAAAAGAGTGAAGAGTGAAGAAAGGTATGTTCAGAACATAATGTTATAATACACATCTATCAGCTCCCCTTGGCATTACCATCACTGAATCTTCCACCATCAACATATTGGGGTTGCATTGACCAGGAGCTCAATTAAACTAGCCACATAAATTATGTGGGTTTAATAAAGATGCACCAGCACCAATAACCATTGGATTGTACCCGGAATAGTGACAGGGTTCATCGGAACAGATAATCAAGGCAAGTTGAACAAATTATAAAAATATCAGCAATGCCAACAACACTTAAGAATGAAAACTATACCAAATTGATGATTGAAATTTTGATTAAAATTGAGTCTGGGTATTCTATGATGAATGGCTCACCTCCTGACTCTCCAAAGCCTCTCCACCGCAAAGCACAAGTCAGGAATGGAATACTCACAACTTGCCTGACTAGCTGCAGGTGCACATGAATTCCATACCTTTCAGGGCAAAGCTGTCTGTTTGATTGGAAGCCCATTTGCCACCTTAAACATACACTCCCTCCAACACCAGTGCACCATGATTGCATGGTGTCCTATGCACAGGATGCACTGCAGCAACTCATTAAGTCTTCATCTATTGGACCTCTGAAACTTGGAACTCCGACCCTCTAGAAGAACAAAGCCAGGAGGTGCCTGGGAATATCATCAATTGCAAGTCCCCTCTGAAGTAACACACCATCTCGACTTGGACATTTATTGTCACTGGGTCAAAGTCCTGGAACACTTTACCCAGAGCACTATAAGAAGACCATCCCCAACACATGGCTGCAGTGGTCGAAGGCGAGGGGCCAGTGGGCACCTAGGGCTAGGCAATGAAAACTGGCTCTGCCAGCTATAGCCATTCCTCAAGAATGAATTTCAAAAAGAGAAACAGATCATATTGTTTCTTGGTGCAGGAAAACGGCCTATCACCTTTCTGATGCCTCTCTTCCAAAATGACAGAGCCCCTTTAAAAGTAGAGCTGAAATGATATTGAAGGAACACATGACATGTTCTTACAAAGTCAACAGTGCTGAATAACACTGCATGATTCAGAGGGCATAATGTACAGAACAATGAGTGGGAAGGAGTGACTGCAAGGAAACCAGCTCATTGATAATCATTTTCTGTAAAACCTAAGGCAATCATTTCTACCTAACTATTCTTTTTAAAATATGTACAGTGGTTAAACTTTGAACAGTGTCTTCTGCACTACCAGAGTGGGGTGTTATACTTCCATTCATCTGAAGCATCATGATGTCTTCATTAAAAGATTAAATCCGTGATGCAATTACTAAGATTACTGCTATTTTATGGGAAATGGACTGGAGGAAAATAGCATGGCTCTGTATTTGATAAAGGAACTAATTTATGGTTTTAAAACGAAACTGTAATGCAATTAAGATCCATGTATGTTATACATTACCAAGTATAACTGCCTCACCACTACTGGTGCTTAGCTTACTGAAAGTTATGAGTCAGTCTTCCCTCTTATTGTGTATGGGTTTGGTTTCCTGACCTGAGGAAGGATGTACTTGTCATAGAGGGAGTGCAATGATGGCTCACCAGACCGATTCCTGGGACAGTGGGATTGTCCTATGAGGAGCTTTAGGAGACTGGACCTGTATCCGCTAGAGTTTAGAAGAATGAGAGGTGACCTCATTTAAACGTACAAAATTCTCACAGGTCTTGACAGGGTAAATGTAGGATGGATGTTTCCCCTGGCTGGGGCATCTGGAACCAGGGGACACAGTCGCAGAATAAGGGACAGGCCATTTAGGACTGAGCTGAGGAGGAATTTCTTCACTCAGAGGGTGGCGAATCTTTGGAATTCTCTACCCCAGAGGCTGTGGAGGCTCAGTCATTGAGTATATTCAAGGCAGGGATGGATGGATTTCTAGTTATTAAAGATATCAAGGGATACGGGGATAGTGCGGGGAAAATGGCATTACGGTACAAGATCAGCCATGATCTAGTTCAAAGGCAGATCAGGCTCGAGGGGCCGAAAGTCTTCACCCGCTCTTATTTCCGACATTCCTATTCTTTAAATGTTTTGGGTCAAAGCTTGAACATCTTCAAGGAAAATTAAAGTTACAATACACTCGAAGTTGCTCACACACTCTGGAGCTGTGTTTATATCTACAGACTTAATATCTTACCATGACAAGAACCAACAACCCACTCGAATAATTCATGCTTGAAAATAAAAGCAAAGACATGATTTATTAAAACTTCAAGCATAAATAATAAAACTTTTATCTCCCTCAATCCAATGAAAATATTTCTCCTTACTGAGCAGAACAGGAGAAATGCATTCAACCCGATTTTAACTCAGGACCTGAGTCAGGCAGGCAGGAGGCTATTTTAACTCATATTTCAACTTGATTTCTGGGCCACCAATCAATTTTGTTGGGAATTGGGCAACCTGCCAGCTTTATCCATGCAATTTCCAGCCTATCTGAAGTGGGCTTGCAATTCCTGCAACCAGGGTTAGTTCTCATTCTGCTCCAAGGAGGGGACTCAGAGTCTGAGGACTGCCCACCTGTCTTCCGAAGCCATCTTGGAGCTTTTATAGAACAGATCGTGGCAAAACAGGAGATATTGTTCACCAGCACCTGCAGAAACACTTGTTCAGAGGCTCAGACAGAGGTGGCTGATAGGGTCAGACGTATCATTCCCAGGACCCGGCTTCAGTGCAGAAGGTTGAATAACTCACAAGAGTAGCAAAAGTCAGTAACAGCTTTTCATCTTTCCAGCTCTCTCAATGGCACCTGATTGATTCCTTTCACCCTCTCTTCCATAACTCTCAACAATTTCCTCTCCTCCATCACAACCTTCAAACACAGGAGACATTGCAATATCTTCTGTTATTATCGTTGTGGGTTGTGGATGTGGTATTTGTGATTCTGGCCTTGTAGATAATGCTGGAGCCAAGGGTATGGGGGCACCCTATCCTTTATTGAACATTATACTAACTATGTACAATACAGACTTAGTATGAGGCTCTAAAAAGAAATATATTTCTCCATACTCTATCCATGTGATCTTATATCACTGATGATGTAGACTATATATTTACATATTTAACATTAATCCTTTATACTACATCTTTCTCAAGTCTTTGACTTCATTAAATACAGTTAACAGTATCCTACATCCCTTGCCACCCTGCCCCCCACCCCCAAGTCTCTGTCTTGATCTCTGGTTCACAGAGATAAGCTTGTGGTGGTAACACCAATCTCCCTGGCCTCATTCTCATCCCTCTTGGAGGTTGCACAGGATTCAAATTATCTCTTAAGTATAATGTGAATCTTCAGAGACTATTGGTTCAATGTTCTTCCTGATTGTAAGGGTAGTTAGTCTATTCCATTGATTGTCTTCTTCTTGAAGATATAAGTGCACTTCTATTTCTTTGCACTATTCCATCCTCAGTTCTGCAAGATAAGATCTCAGACTTTGTGACCTTTCTAGTACTTGGCCTTCTCGATTCTGGCCTCTAGTCCAGACTGATTCATATGGTTTGAGCTCTGATAAATCATGCACTCCATGGGGTTGATTGTAGTTTTTGCTCTGATTTGCACAATATCCATCCTCCTTTCTTATTCTCTCTATAACCGTTGCTTTTAGACATGGCATGAGCATATGTGGAAGGACAGGGAGTTGAGTCTTTAGTCTTCTTCCCATAAAAAGTTCTGACAGAGCCAAATCATTCTGAGGTTGAGTGGAATGGTAGTTCAACAGTGGTAAGTTGATATCATCATTCTTTTTCAACAAAGCTTTTACCGTTCTTACTCCTGTTTATACTCCTCCATTTGCTTGTGGGGTACCTGAGTGAGCTAGCTGTGTGGACAAATCTATGGTCTTCTGTAAATTTCTTGAAGCATGCATTTGCAAATTGTGGGCCTTTATCTGAAATGACAAGATCTGCAGTGCCATGTGTGGCAAAAAATTTCCTTTAGTGAATTAAGGACTTCTCCTGAGGTTGTACCATGAAGACTTTTAACCTCAACCCATCTACAGTAACAGTCAACAGCTGTGAGGCATGTCTTCCCCTTGAGCTGGTAAAGATCCATTCGGAGACTTTCCCACAGTCTGGATAGGAATGAGGATAACATCAGTTATTCTCTTTGTTTTTGGTGATGGATTGCACAGGTGATGCAGCTTGAAGTCATTTCCTCAAGTGATTTTGAGATCGCTGGCCATCAGACTGAATTTCACACTCCAGAACGACACTTTGTAATGTCTAGGTGTCCCTGGTGTACTCTCTGAAGGATCTTTAGTCCGATGACTCTTGGTTTGACTGACCTCTCGTCGTAAATGAACAAGTCATCAACAGCACTGAGATGTCTTTGTTGCTTGAATTATTGTTTCAGGATGAGATTGTTTGGCAAATATTCTGGCCATCCATCTTTGCAGGATTCTCTCATTTTAGCACATTCTTCATCTGCTTTCTCCGCTTGTTCGATTTCAGTCAGCCTCTGTGTTGCTGCTGGTAGGAATTTTGTAGTCAATGAGACATATGACTCTAAATCATCTACAATATTTATGTCCTCCTATTCAAGTTTCTCAACAGGAATGCATGGCAATGAATCTGCTGTTGTTTGTTGTCTTCTTTGGTCATGTTTGCCTGGTTCATTCATCTGTTGTTCCAGGGAAACCTTCTGTCTGGCTTCCTCAAAGTTTTCTAATTCATCTCCTTTAAAGAAGACTTGTAGGCCTGTGCAAGCTTTTTGACTTAACAGTGAACATTCTTGATTGTGGATCACATACAAAGTTTCTGTGATTTCTCTTCCTTTGTACTGGAGTTTAGCAGACAACTGCCCCTTGACCTTTACTTGAATGCCTTCTGGTGCAAAAGGTGGGCCTAATGACCAGTCTTGGTGACCAGGGCATTGGTCACCTAACAAATGTAGCCATTATTAATTTCTCCTGTCCATAAACAGAAATGTGTTTGGATTTGATTCCCTCTTTATAAGTGATGGCGTATTTCTCAAACCCTCGGTTTTTGATGTGATCCAAATTTCTATTAATAACCCCATAGCAAGCCTGAAGAGAGGATGAACTTAAAGGGTTAGTTTATTGCACACTCCACACTCAGACAGTAAAGGGAGGGATAGGGAAAAGAAGATTTTACAGCACAGAGACCACAGAGAAAATAAATATTCATTCACATGATTTTCAGATCAGTCAATGAAGTACTCCTTCGTGGAGGTTGGTGAGCTGAAAACTGATGTTTTAGAATTCACTTTTCTGGTGGTATTGACTTCACAAGATGAGATAGGCATGCAGAGACAAATTATTTTTGTAGGAGATGGTACAGAATTTCCAGCAGAAGCAGTGTAGATGGGGGCCAGGTATTCCACCTGGGCAGAGGGCCTTGTCTGTGAGGCTGCTAGCTAGATGGTAAATAGCACACTGACCTATGCAGTTCAGCAAGGCAGTATTACTTGTTCCACAAGCCAGAGGCCCATGTCACATGACTCCTGCCTGACCACTAGGTCTTTGACAAAGGATGTGTATCCATCATCTGGATTCCAAAGACTGTTAGATGTTTCAGCCATTAAGGATTGAAAGGAAGGTTGCAGGAGCTTTGTCTTAGCAGACAATCCATCTCCTTCCGGCCAGCCTGGGTTACTAAATGCAGATGGCATTTGTATAGCTCTCTTTGACGTTGGGCTGTCCAGTCTACAGGAGATGGTTAGTGGATCCTCAGAGATAATGGGATGAACGTTTTCCCAAAACTGCCAAGTAGTTTCTTTTGTTTGGAGTCATAGACAGACATAGGTTCAACCATTTTAAAGATCTTCCTTCAGTTTTAAAATTTTAGAAATAGCAATGAGCATATTGACATATATTTTATAAAAATATACAGCGTGATGCCTTAGTCCCTCACACCATGTGTGGCAGACTGTGATATGTGTTGTGATGGCTCAATTGCAGACTGAAAAGAGCCAGTGGGGAAGAGATGAAGGGCAGTGATGACTTTCAGAGCCAATGGCAAAACATGGCCCTCCTGACCCAGCAGGCTGTAGGGCCTCTTGCAGGTTGTTGAATTGGCCTACCATCCCTTTATCAATCATCATGTAGTGACCTCTGCTGGAAGGTACTTGTGTCTGGTCATCACACAAGGACACAAGCAGACTTGGCTATGGTTCCCTCCATGATAAAATAACATGCCATCATAGTGTCTATTTTCATGCGTGACAAATGGGCTGAGACATCATGAAGTCGATGGAGCCATATTTCAGCTTGAGCTGCTACCTTGAAGAAATGAAGGACAGCAAATCACGAACGTGTTCTCAGTGAGCTGCTCTCAGGTTGGCGTCATTCCTCTCCTGTATCTTTAATTGAAACCATAAATTTCTCAACCAAGTTGTGTCTCAGTTTAAAATATGTGTGCTATAGTCTGTCACAGTAAACAAAGCAGAGCCAGAGTAATGGAAAATTTCTCCTGCCAATGAGCTGGCATGTGCAGCAAAATATACATTATACTAATTTATTTCTGCATTCTGCTACTCTAATTCGCTCATCCTGATTATTGATGACACACTTTTGTCTGAGTTGATTCTAGGCACACTCTGAACCTGGTTGTATAATTAATAGGGCAATGTTTGTACAAGGTGGAAATGATTAGAGTCAGTAAAAAATATACTTGTGCCGACTACCAGAGTACCAAGTTCAGGTCTAACCCCTTAGCAATTCTGGAGTCATTCAAGTCAGTAATCCAGCTGAATTTAGCACATGAAAACAAAAATAACAAAACTGCAGATGGTGGAAAAACTCAGCAAGTTAGGCAACATCTGTGGGGAGGGAATTAAAATTAATGATTTACGTCAATGACCTTTAGGTTCTCTCTGTGTAGGTATTACTGAGCGTTACCAGCATTTCCTGTCTTTGTGTTTGAATTTTTTCACATGCTCATCAACGTGCAGATAAAGCAATTAAATACCAGATCACAAAAAGGTGACATTCGGAGGAGAGATAGTCCCAACAATTGTACTTCCTGTTAAACTGCTTTTATGTTACAGTCCTGATCTAGATGAATATCTCCATTTCAGAATGACCAATGATCAGAAATGCTCCACTATACTACTGTCCAATATGAGTCATAGTGACACCAGTGCGAAGTTGGTGAGAATCAAACCTGCTTTGTGCTGCAAAGAATTTAAATCTTACAGAGCCAAAACAATCCTTTAGCTTCTGATTTGGTTAGATTTAATCAATTTATATTTAAACCCAATATTATTATATTTACCTTTATTTACAGCAATTTAACTCTTGCATTTAAAAGTATGGGCAGTTACTGGTAAGTTGGTTCACTTAGCTATCTTTGACGATCAGTTTTTGGCACCTAACCTATGTGTTCTAATTGTAATACCAAGATACAAAAGCAAGCATGGGGATAGTTCATCAGGTCAACTAATGCTTTTCCCATGTTGTCATGATAATAATTGATTGTGGTAACTGACTCTGGTATTAGATACTATCCGGTACTCTGTGCTAGATGGGGGTCGCCTGACCTGGGAGTTGAAGGTTAGATAGCACATGTTGGAACCTGTCCTGGTAGACTTCAGTTACTGTAGATATATGTTCATGTTAGGAAAATGTGTTATCAATAAAGTTAGCTCAGCTACAATGTCGACAGCCTGTGTGCATCATTGACACAAAAAACAAGACACATGTCAACCTTTCACGCTACAGGATCTTCCCCAATCAGTCATAAAGTTATGCCTGAGAAAGGCAAACTTAGTCAAAAAATAGTAAATTTCAGAAAAAAACTCTTGGAAATTCCTCCCTAATTCCCTAAAACAATTAAACAAGGCCCAGGGACCATGACCATACATCATTGTATGTGCTTAAACAACCCCTAGCCCACTTAGTCTCTCACACCCTTCAACAGCCCTCACTGAAAAAGACATACCCATCAACTTTTTGAGAGATTTATTACATTCTCCACTTCCATTGCCTCCAAAGATAAGCTTCATACATCCACCAGCTTCTATATGGAAATGTTGGGCAGATTTTCAACCTACACCCAAATAGGCATGAGGGAGCTGGGTGTCTGCCATATCCACCCAATGATCTGAGCTAGAGGCATAAATGGCTTGTGAACTTCATTTACATCAGCTATTCACGCTGATTACTTGCCCATGGGTGGGTCAGGAACTTGGGTGGCAGTGATACTATTTACAGACAGTCAGCACTTCTTAAAGGGCCAGTGCAATTTGCCTTCTGACTTATTTTTAAAAATCATTCTTGGCATGTGAACACCACTAACAAGACCAACATTTATTGCCCACCCTTAAGCTCCCTCGAGAAAGTGGTGGTGAGCCGCTATCTTGAACTGCTGCAGTCCATGTGGTGTAGGTACATCCACATGGTGTTAGGGAGGCAGTTCCAGACTTTTGACCCAGTGACAGTGAAGGATTGGTGATATAGTTCCAAGTCAGGTGGTGTGTGGCTTGGAGAGGACCTTGCACGTGGTGGTTTTCCCAACCGGTTGCTACCCTTGACCTTCTAGGTGATAAAGCTTGTGGGTTTGGAAGGTATTGCTGAAGGAGCCTGGGTGAGTTGCTGAAGTGCATCTTGTATATGGAGCGCAAGTACTACAGCAGGGCCCATAGCCTTTGCTGAATACATAACCTATCAACTCTGGACTTGTGCCTTGTAGATGGAGGACAGGCTTTGGGGAGTCAGGAGGTGAGTTACTCACCACATAAATCCCAGCCTCTGACCTGCTCTTGTAACCACAGTATTTATATGGCTGATCCAGTTTAAGTTTCTGATCAATGGTAACCCCTAGAATTCTACTTGGAATATAAGAACAAGAACACAAAAAATAGGAGCAAAAATAGACCCAAATGATTCTTGTGCTGCTGGGATCAAGGGAAGGCCAACTGGGGAGGATATTTAATAATTTAATGGTAGAGATGTAGGTGCTGATTGATACTTTTCAGGATTATTCATTTACTCTTGGAGTTCAGGGTAAAATTATGCACAATGTTTTTCTAAAAAGATTAAATTGGGTGGAGTGTATGAAAGTGTGCAACACATATAGATCTGCAGAGGGGAGTGAACTTAACAGCCTGAGTGGTCTTATTAAGTTCCAAGCCCTCACACATATATAGGAACAAACAGATATACAAACTAGGAGCAGGAGTAGGCCATTCTGCCCCTTCAGCCTGCTCTGACATTCAATAAGGTCATGGCTGATTTGACTGAGGCTTCAACTCCACTTTCTTGTCTGTCCCCTACAACCTTTGACTCCCTTGTTAATCAAGAATCTATCTAACTCTGCCTTAAAAATATTCAATGATCCTGCCTCCACTGCTTTCTGGGGAAGAGACTAATGACCCCCTGTCTGAAATGGGAGACCCCTTATTTTTAAACTGTGTCCTCTAGTTCTAGTATCTGCTGCAAGGGGAACCATCCTTTCAGCCTCCATCCTGTAAAGTCCCCTCAGGATCTTATGTGTTTCAATAAGATCACCTCTCAATTCTTCATAATGCCAGTGCACACAGGCCCAACCTGTCCAACCTTTTCTCACAAGATAACACCTTCACCGCAAGAACCCATCGAGTGAACCTTTTCCGAACTGCTTCTAATGCAATTATATCCTTTCTTAAGTAAGGAGACCAAAACTGTATGCAGTAATCCAGAAGTGGTCTTGCCCTGTACAACTCTAACAAAATGTCTCTATTTTTATATTTGATTCACCTCGCAATAAACACCAACATTCCATTTGCCTTCCTAATCACTTGTTGCATCTGCATACTAATGTTTTGCAATTCATGCGCTAGGACACCCAGATCCCTTTGTACCGCAGAGTTCTGCAACCCTCCGGCATTTAAATACTATACTGCTTTTCTATTCTTCCCACCAAAATGGATAAGTTCACATTTCCCACATTACATGTTGTAATGTTATTGCATTTAACCAGAAAGTATGTATCTTTGTTAAAAACCTAATATTGCTTTCAGGACGCAGGCTTGGATCTCAATCACCAATTGATATTCAAAAGTTGCCCTGCCTCAAAGTTGAATTGGTGGGAGGAACAGTCAATATTTGTGAAAGTAGGCTTACCTTTGGAAATACATCTCTGATGGCTTGACATAAGCCAGCATTGAGGTAATGAAGAAATCCATAACTTAAAAAGCTGCAAGATGGAACATAACAGAAGCAAAGCACATTTTAATAAGCCAATAGTTTAACTTAAATTAACTAGTTAAGCTCCTGCGATTGAAAATTATCAGGTAAGAACTAAAATTTTAATGAGACAATTATTAAGGTTATCATGAATTAATTCTGTTTAAACTTTCTAAGTGCAGAAGGACACAGAGATGTGGATGGTTGGAGAGACTTAAGGCTTGGACATTGCAACTGAGAGTGGCAGATAAGGGTGTGAACCAAGGAGGACTTACTCAGGCAGTTCATTAATGCTAAGAGAGACTTCAAGATTCAAGGTCAGGACAATTACAGAAAAATATAACTGCTGAATTCTTGTTGGTTTATAAACTTAATGAAAGGAATTTTATAGTAAGACCCACTGACGCCAGACAATGCTAGCCAGTCAATCAGTTTGCATCATTAAAGTTATAGCATCTGTTTAATTGAAATATTTATAAAAAATTAGTTCATTTGAACTTCTACTGTCTACATCTTTTATTACTAAAGTAAGATTGACTTTTCAATATAATAAACAAGAGCATATTAATTAAACAAGAAGAGAACTTCATATCAATAATTTACTCATGCCTAAGTTCTTCATGAGACAAGCAGTGTTCTTCAGCAACCCTTCACTATCATTAGTTTTCAAACTCTTGTTGATTTCATTAGCACTTGGTTTAATCTCTGCTTTCTGTCAGCTTCTCCTCCCTTCTGGCAATGTTCACCTGATCACTCCCCTTGCCTTTCTCCCACCACACATTTCCCCACTGCAAAGTGCTAGAGGACATTTAGCCATTTTAAAGGTTTGCTTAAGTTATCGTTGCAATTGCATCACTTCTTTTAGGAATCCGAAGAGTCATACGGACTCGAAACGTTAACTGTATTCCTCTCCGCAGATGCTGTCAGACCTGCTGAGTTTTTCCAGCTATTTTTATTTTGGTTTCAGATTTCCAGCATCCGCAGTATTTTGCTTTTATCTGATGTGAGGGAGGGAAACCTGAACATGAAGCTCCTCTGGGATGACCGGAGGGGTTTCCATAATCACACAGGGAGGGTGCAAGCTGGTCTGGCAGTGAGAGTTCTGCACCACCATCTGCAATGGTGCAGTGCAAAATTAAAATGAGCGGAAGCGCTGCTGGTGAGGGCTCTGAGGGCAGATTGGAGGCAGCTGCATGCAGTGGGGGAGGTGGATTTCAGTGGTACCGCATTGAACTACGCATTTCCAAATGAGGTTGTGTATAGGCAGCTTGCAAGACCCAGGGCGTACAGAACTGGTCTTATCTGCAGATGAATGAGAACCAGTGTCGCCGATGGCTCCACATGTCCAGGGATCTGGTGACTCACATTGTCACATTCTCCACACTGGAGATGGAGGTAGCCTGCTAACTGCTACGCCCTGTTGTCTGTGATGACTTCGGCGAGTATCCCATGGGGGACTGAGAGCTGGAGGGCTTTGGGTCTCCTGCTGTGGGGCAGGTGCACCCTCCTTTGCCCGTGGAGCTGGAGGTGATGGGGTCACAGGGAGAGTGGATTGGGATTGGCTGGACAGTACCGGAGTCACCTGGGTGGACGGCCCCAGGGTGTCCGTCTGCTGTCCCTCCTCCCTATGGCTACCTGAGGGCCCTTGGCTTACTCATCGAGGGGAAGAGATAGTTGGAGTGAGATCGAGGTGTCCTGCACCCCTTTTGTGCTGAGACTGATGGATGCCATCAGCGCCTACTCCAAAGAAGTGTAACTCCTGCAGCAGTGCAGGACCGATGTCCTGGACCAAGGTCTCCATTGTGGCTACCATCCTATCAGTGTTGACCTCGGTGCATTGGCATGACGGTGCAGTCACCTCAGACTGAACGCAGATGGGCTCCTCCATTGTTCATTGCGATCTGAGGAATGCAGCTGATATCCTTTCCTGATATTCCCATGTTTGTCTTTACAGCCGCAGCTACCTATTTAGGGCTGAGTCCAGATACTTGTCATCTGACTTAGGCTCAGCTGAACTGTGGCCTCCAACAGTCCTCCGAGTGCTGGTGACCTTGGATGTCCCTGTTTCCATCTGCTGTGGAGCAGATTGTGCACCATGCTCACCAGATCGTGACCCTGAGCCTGCTCCAGAATTAGGTTCCACGGAGGTGTGAGTCTCTGCGCTGGTGGAGGGTGTGGGTGAGAGCTTTGATGGATCTTCAAGGCTGCTGTGTTCTGGATCCTCATCTGAGGTGTCCTCGGGGCTGGAGCTGAGGGTCTGGCTGGCTGAGGGTGTCGGGTGCTTGGCCGAGGTGCCTAAGAAAGAAAGTAGAGAAAATGGCATCTGAGTAAAAAACAGGAGATTGCACTCACAGTAGCATGGCCTGATGGATGATCTGGAGCAGGATCCTCACACGGGAATTTGCCACTGACCTCACCATCCCTGCAGGCACTCCTCTCCAGCCAGCTCGATCGCTCTGCTCTCAAACTCCGTTAGGACCTTGGGTTCCAGCACCCTATGCGCAGTCTGGGACCTCTCGCTGCCATTGGGCACCATCATTTCCTGCATAAAGATAGATGGAGCGAGTGTGAGCAAGACCCATGGCAGGGCAGATGAGACGGATGCCTGGCATGCGTGGGCGGTGAGTGGTGCCATGGATGGGATGATGACACGATCTGCAGAGGAGATGAAGATGTGTGAGAGAGAGTTAGTGGTGATTTCCATTAAGCTGGCAGTGAGTGAGATCCCAGTGAACGTCTGATGGGCTTGTGAGTGTGAGAGTTGAGAGTGATGAGATTATTGACTTACTCTGGTGACACAGATGAGATCATTCACCCTCTTTCTACATTGGGTGGCTGACCTCTTCTGCCCAGTGTTGGCACTGAGCACCTCTGCCTCCCAAGCTTTTGTGGCGAGGTCGGTGGACCTCCTGCGGCCAGAGTGAGGACTGACGACATCACAGTGGCCCTCCATGGTGTCCAAAAGGCTTTCCAGTGAGGCGTCACTGAACTTTGGTGCTGCCATCTTCTTGGTTTTTTGGGCCATGTCTTGAGTGAAGCATTCCTGGGCTGCACACATGGAGAATTGTGCAAGCGGCTGCATTTTAAATATGGTGACCAGAGTGAGGAAGAGCTGAGGTCATGGTGTTGTGGCGATTCAGAGGCTGTCCATTAGTGATATGGCACGTTTCCTGTGCCTACATTATTAATGAGGTGGGAAGTGGATGATATGGTGTGAAAACATGCCATTGTGGCCTGGGGAAAAACACCGATTTTTACGCCTAGGATCACAATTGGTACAATTCAGGGAAGGTCCCGTCCATAGTCTTTAATACTATCATTACCACCCCCTTTGTCTTGTGCTCCATGACATCTTAGTTATTTTATCTCCCCACTCTCAACTTATTCCTTACCTTCTATTTTGCTCCACCTGCCACTCTCCCCTCTTTCAACATATAACCCATCACATTTCTACCACTCTCCAGTTCCAAAGAAGAGTCATATTGGACTCGAAATGTTACCTCTGTTCCTCTCTCCAGACCTGCTGCCAGATCTGCTGAGTTTTTCCAGAATTTTCTGTTTTTATTTCAGAATTCCAGCATCTACGATATTTTGCTTTTATTACAATATCTTGTTCCTAATCTTTGCTGCCTTAACCCCTCTCCCACTTTTCCACTGTCAAGGGAGTAACTTTAACCTAACCTGTTCGGTGGGGTCCTGACAGGATGATTGACAGCTGGATTTTACTTCCCATTCAGTGAGTGTGCAATTCTACCCAAATGATTTTCAACTCTGCATGACATTCAGTCAACCCTTCATGCCCATATGCAGTAATGGGCTAGTTGCCTCAATCTTTTAAGTGAACACTCTACTCCTGTTAGTTTAAGGTCAGTTTTTTTGTTCAGAATATTATTGATTAACTCAAAGCAAGCATTATTAATAAAATAGCAGAGGAGAAATTTCTTGTTAGCACATGATTTCAGTTAACAGATAATTGGAATTAAGCAATATTCTAGTATTTGTTGTATTATCTGCATATCAGAGTAGAAATTGCACCCCCTAAAAGGTGCTGAATTTTGATGGCGTTTGGGGACTGGCGAGGTGCCAATCTACCTCAGTGTCTTGGATTCCTGCGGTAACCCTGCCCAGCTCACCTGCTGATAGGTCAGCTGTTGTGGACCTACACCAGTGGAGAGCAAGTTCTGATGCTTGAGAAGCTCCCAGGAAAAGTATAGAGACAGGTGATCAATTGATCCTTCTGGGGTCGAGATCAATTGCCTTGATCTGTGGCTGGCCCCTTTCGCCTGAGGGAGGAGTAAAAAAAACACTTTGGGGATTCCTTCTTTGTCTCTGCTCAGGCCTCAGAAGTTTCCTTCCAGTTGGTGCCAATCCAAGTTCTGACTTCGCTTCAGAATGGGGCACCTGTTTTGTGTCTATTGGCATGATTCTTGTCCTGATTTGGATAAACAATTTGGTCCCCAGGAATTGGGATGGGGCCATGGGCAGAAACAGTTGGAAGTCCTAACCTATTGTACTTCTAACCTCTCTCCAAGGTCAGCAGAAGTTCTAGGATATATTACTAATGCACTGCTTGGAACAAGGAGTAAGGCAGTCCGCTGCCGGAAGTGATAAGTTCTTAGATTCCCTTACTTCAGCAATTATAATTCCCTTGCCAGCCATACTAACCTCTTGAACGTAAAGGATTGAGATATAAACTGATCACCGTGTTTAAAATGCTTAAAAGAGCTTGATAGATTTGGTAGAGATAGAGAGTGTTTTGACAGATGGAGGAATCAAGATCAAGGGGCCATCATCTTAAAATTTGATCCAGGTGTTTAGGAAGGAATTCAGGAAGCACTTTTTTACATGAAAGCTTGTAAGAATCTGGAATTCTGTCCTTCAAAAGACTATAGTTGCTGGGAGAATTGGAGCCTTCAAGACTAAGACTGACCAACTTTTGTTCAGTAAGAATATCAAAAGGTATACCTGAATGTGAGTAAATGAAGTTGAGACACAGATCAGCCGTGATATACTTGAACGGCAGATCAGATTTGAGGGTTGAATGGTCTAGTCCAATGTTCCTAAATTTTTGTGATTTTAGATAATATTCTCAATATTACTTGAACTGTTAACTCCAATACATTCAGAATTATTGTGCAAGTTCTTGCTAATTTACTATTTCTCAGACTGTGCATTTCACTTGCCAATTCTTCCTCTACAGATTGCTTTGCTTGCAAGTCTCCAACGTTAGCTGTTTATGTAGTTAAAATTAGATTGTTGAAGCTGGATGTCTCACCGAAGTGTTTAAGCTGGTTTGTTTATTTCATCCTCTTGTTTATTTGCGGGCCATCCCTTCTTACAGGTGATCAGAAAGTTTCCTGTCATAACCTATCCATGTGGTGATTTCCCCTTTTGAAGTCACGGGCCAGAAGTTGCTGCAGCAGGAGGGTTCCTAATGGCATCTGCTGTTGCATTTGTTAGATTTGATCCTTCACTGTTCAGCTTCAAAACCCTTTGGCCACAAAGCTGCTGAAAGTGTGAGCTGATAACCACAAAGTGAGGAAAACAAGGCAACTGGGACTGTTGGAACAGGGCAAGCAACTTTGTACATCATTGATCCATCAGGCTGCAGGATTGAGAAACAAACCGACTGAGAACAAAATGTAAATCAGTGTGTGTGAATTCAAATGTAAAATTTGGCACAAAAGGGACATAAAAAAAGCTAAAGAAAGGTTGAATGGAGAGGGAGAGAAAATAGAGACAGAAAGGAAAAGTAAAAATAAAAATACATTTAAAATTTGGCTTTTAAAAAAAAATCTCTCTCCAAAAATCAAAACCTGAAGAATGAGACCCCACACTTACGATAGTTAATTTTCAGTGCCAGAGAAGCTGGTTTTCAGTAATTATTATCATGTCATTTAATGGGTTCTTAAGTTACGTGTTGTAAAATAACTTTGTGCTGCGTGTTTGATTGTAATACTGTGTGAATTCACACCATTCGATGCATGTCAGCAGTGAGGCAGCCAACGGGATGCTCTTTTATGGAAGCTAATGGTGGATCAGTACATCACAATCAGCAATATGTAGACATTCACATTTAACTGCACATTTCCTCCACACCTGAAGTTGCTGTTATACGGTTGCTTAACTAACAACAAGTGCCAGCAAATGCTGTATCAATGATTTATTTGCCAATGGCTGCATGAAACTCAGCACAGAATAGCAACAGTTAAAATAGATTTGAAAATTACGAAGTGATAGTAATGAACGGTTCCACCATTCTGAAGCAATATTCAAGTAGCTACGCGACACAAATTAAAGCATAGAATACAAGACACAATGAATAAATCATGGGTTTAAAATATTTATCAGAATACAAATCCATGGCAATTAAATGGTACAAATGTCAGGCTGAAGGCTTCCTCAGAGCATCATTTCAGCAAAATCGTGAATGCATTTGGAAAAAAAACATGTTTACGATATAGCTACTAATGGTTGAAGCAGTCTTCCCTCACACTTAACAGTTTGATTTAGAGCTTCCTATGTGACACATAACTTACTTGCTTGTAGTTGTATGTTATACTTAAAACAAAAACAAAGCATCCACTATAACTGAGCTGCTTAAAGCAGTGAATATTTGGACCAGCTCGATCCTTGGGTCATGCTGAGTTAGCTGATACCAGCTGGGGTAATAATAGGAGCAATACAATCCAGCAATCTGAACTCAGGCTAGCGAGGGGCTGGGGGGGAGGGGGGATATCAGCTAGGGCTTCTGTTCATCATCACTATCTAGGTAACCCTGCATGGAGCTGTGTCCACTGGGTGAGGATAGGATTTGATTTGGACCTGATGCCTCATTGGGTTGAACAGCTCACTGCCACTCACTGTCTCAGTTCAAACTTAAAAACAGGCATGGGGGGAAATTACTAAAGGCTGCTTGGGGTCCATGGAAGTGTGTTCTCATGACGATTGAAAGTGAACTTCAGGAGGATGGGAGAACTTTATAAAAAGCATATCAAATGATTTCACACACGTTGCTGCCAGTTTAATCAGCCAAAGACAATGGTGGGAAAAAGGGTTGCCCAGCAACAAATAGATGTTGAGATCACCGTATGTTACTGTAAAGAAGATAAATCCTAACTCCATCAATCAGCGAACAACGCTGAGAATAGACATTTTCAACTTTACCAATTCAAATTGGCCTCAGTGATGGAATTTTGTGGACACTTGCTGGCAGCTTTTCAGTTGGATGGGCCTGTAAAATTCCCCCGATGGCCAAGCTACCACCCTCCCATCTACCCCTGACCTGTCCACAGTTTTACAGTGGGCGGACTCCCCAATTGAGGCCCTTAGGCCACTTAAAGGCCACCTCCCACCTGTCATCAATTTTGAGGCCAGCAGGAAGGATTCAGCAATGACAGGGGGAAGCCCAACAAGGTCCTGCTCGGGCCTTGGATGGTGTGGTGGGAGGGACTGGCTCCCTTTCGAGGTCAGGCTTCCCCGGCCCCCAAAGACCCTGGCTTCCCAGGTGCTCCCTTCCTGCCTGTCCTCTGAATCACAGCCCCCACACCCAGGTCCTCCCCTTCCCACCTTGATGAGAGACCCCATACTCCCCTATGTCATGTGGCTCTGGCACCTTGACTTTGGGGACTGCTTGTAGTCCCACTAGTGGCCACTGCTCCCAATGGCGCTGTTGGGACTACAGAGCTGCTGCCGGCCAATCAGATTGGCTAAAAGCTCTCTGAGGCAGGATCTGAGCGAGGGTCAGAAGGCCCGCCTCTAGCCTATTAACACTCCACTGAAATTCAAATTGACACCAGTGTTGATGCTTTTTAAATGAATTGATCTTAGCTTTGATTTACCTTAGATTTGGTCTTAAAGGGTCGTTGATGGTGAAACAATAGGGCTACATTCCTTGCCTGTTCAGTTAGTCACCCATCATTTCGGAATGACCTTGTAAGAGTGGAGCCTCTATTCATCCAACAACATCATTGCTGTGAAGCAGGGAGACATGACAGGATCTCCCTAAATTGGGAATTCCTGTGTCCTGGCCTTCACTCCAGCCCTGGTATACTATCTCACTGGGCATACTTTGCTGGCATTTGGTGGAAGTTGGACTCACTTAGTCTTCAGGCTGGCATGATCAAGGAGAATGAAAGCATTTTGTTTAAAGCAGCCCTATTAACATATAACTGCCAGAGTCATACCTCCAAGGAACTTCCAGGCTCGCCTCTCTAATATATCATCAGTTGAGGGATAAGTTAACCAATTATATTTTATGACGCATGATTCTTTAAGCCAATTGTTAACTTTTCAATATCTCAGCATCCTCACCATGCAATCCCAGCTGATAATCCCCATTGTTGTTTTATCTCTTTATTACCTGGTCTAATTTCTTACACATCCAGATATAATTACTCCTACCTACCTTCATGTTGAACTCCCCGTTATGTCCTTTCTCCTATGCAGCATGACATTGTTCTTTATCCTTTGCCAAATGTTCATGTATTGTTATTATATTCATCCGATGCAGTGTTTGCGTTTGCGAATTGGAAATATTTAATTATAACCTGTCCAAAATTGCTTGGAATTAAGCGGTTTGCTAGATACCTCTGAAGTGACACTCAAGACTTTTTGGCTGGTTTCAATAATGGATTAACACCTGCCAATACTGTGCCCTCTGTGGAGATCTGATAATTGCTTCAATTCCTTTCACCTTGTATCTACCTCATTTCAATGATCACAGGAATATTTAGCTTGTGTAGTTATTCGTCATCTTATTCAATTGCTCCCTTCCCACCTCACACTATGTCCTAATATCAGGATTCAATTTGGTTTAGCATTTTGACTGAACAGAATTGACTCCTTAGAGTAAATTGACCCTGTCAAGTTAGCCGTTTCTGCCATTTTTCCTTTTAATTTCACATTTTCTCCTTCTAATGCTTTTGCACAACTTGACTTTGAACACCATCCAACACCGTTCTCTTTTCTTCTCTTTCCAACAGAGCATTTGAAATTTAAGTTGGATTTAAATTGGAGTAGAAACTGCCAAAAGGAATTGTTTCTTTAACATTATTTAATATAATTAAATAATAAAAATGAAGTAAAAATAATTCTCTTCCACAAACAGCAACTGAGCTAGATCAATTGTGAATTTTAAAATTGAGATCAACAGATTTTTGTTAACCAAAGGGATTAAGGGTGAGGGGCAAAGGTGGATTTATAGTTTTGTCACAGATTGAACGACAGAACAGGCTTGAGGTGCTAAATTGCTTCCTTTTTTCCTATGTGTTTTATATGCAATGATCAAGCCAGAAAATCTCTTGATATGTCTCCAAAAGTCCTCTTCGAACACAGTCCATCTCCAGCAGCAATTAGTGAGCTCTCCTAACAGTGAACTAGATGAAGTTGTTGCTGAGGTTTTCCATCACCACTTAAAGCCATGCTCAGCTTTCATTATTGCTGGAAATAAACTATGTTTGAAGAAGCCATTAGGTCATTGCATTGCTAAACACATCTGCCAATATGGGGGAAATTTTCATCATATGCTATAGGTGTCAAAGAGCCTCCGATGTGGCCAAGACATTTTGTCAGGGCTTCATCGATACTCTTAGCAACAATTTTCCTGAACATTTTCTGAGGACTTCACCTAACAAGAATGAATGCTGTGCTACTCGACCTTATAGGAGACTTCATAGGAGTCACCAGGAGAAAGGAAGTGCTTGGCCCCCGCATCTTACTCCGGATGTGGAGGCGGAATGGGAAGAGGAGATGAGGCCAGGCAGAGCAGCACCAGGTGCTGCAGGAGACAGAGACTGGAGGGCGAGGTGGGCTCCTTCCCCCAGTGCGAGTGGCGTATATCCCTCTTCCACCAGGAACTCCAGTGCTGTGTCTGAAAAACTGTATGTCCTATCCCTTGGTCCCCAAACCATCCTGAAGTGCTCCATTGTGTGTCAGCTAACGCATTCCACAGCTTCATTGGAAGTGTGTGTGCGGAGGCTTCATATAGCTGTTTCATGGAAGTTGCTGCTAAACAGCACTTGAGCGCTTAACTCACAGGTTAGCATAAGGTGTCTTGGTAATGTTAGCGTAAGGTGTCTTGCGTTAGCAACTCTAGGCAGTTTAAATGAGTGTTCATCAATGAGTTCCAAAACTATGGGCTAAATCCCTTCAACCCAAAGAGCTGCATCTTATTAGAACAGCATTCACTGAGTGCCTGTTTTCACCCCTTCACTAAAATAACCCAATCTTGCATGGAAAATTTTAGTCAGAAGCACATATTATTTACTGGTGCCCAAGATGACAGCTCTTTAATGGGGATTTTCTGACATAGACAGTTCCGGGTACAGCCTGAGTTTTTTTAAAAACTCCCAAATGAGGCAAAACAGAGCCTTTAAACATTCTGAGTGGAAAGCTGTGGTAACAGCAACATTGGGGTGCTGTTGAAGCTATTCGTTGATGGGTATTTTGAAATAAAACTGTTCGAAGTTAATCAGATGGATGAGCAGATTGTTTCATTAATCTAAAAATCCTTCATGTCGAAAAGACTCATGCATAAAGATATCGCATAAGGTAGAGCCAAAGAATTGATATTGATCAGCATATAGACAGCTGGAAAAGTACACGCAAATTGATGAATCTTGCATTCGGAAAGCAAAGCTGATATTGATGCAAATCCAAATTTTAATAGACTTTAATTAACCACATTCCAAATCAATCATATGGAAAATCTGACAACATAAGAGATAAGAGAAGGGAAACCTTGATGCATATGATGAGAGAATGTCCTGAGATAAGGGTAATCTGGGATAATCATTTTGAAATCATAGTACCCTTCTAAAAGAGTTTAGAAGCCTTCCTTTAACATTATCCAGAGACTCAATGTGATATATAGCCTTGCACATCAAGTGCTTTTATGTCGCTTGGCCTCATTTTCGGAGCTATTAGAAGCTGTAGGCTGGATTTTAAGAGTGTGGTGCATTAACAGTTTAGGTGTGTGGGAGGCGCAAAGTGGCAGCTCCATAGTACACAGGAAACCCAGAAGTCAGGCACAGGTTTCCTGACCAATTCACATCAGTGGGCGTAATGACGACCTACTCCATGTGGTTTCAACTCCAGTATTGAAAGGGACACCTCAAATATGCACTTTGAAGGAATTGGAGCTGGAAATTAAGGGAATCAAGTAGGGGAATAGGGTCAAGGAGGACAAAGACTGAACCTTGGTTCAGTGACACCTCCCTGAATGTAGTACTAGTGGTTGGGCTGGGGTTGGTGTGAGGACCTAGGGGGAAATCCTGTTCTCCAGCAACGGGAGGAAGAGACTGACTGGGGACATCAAGCATGTGTGGTTGGAAGTAGCAGAGCCATGAGGTCATGGTGCCATGTTCTTGGATGTAATGTGGGAAGTGATTCAATGACCTTATCAGGGCAGCTGGAAAGACCTACATCACCCCAATCCCCTCATTCTTCCTTCTCAAGCCTACTCCAGACCATCACTCCTCACACCAACTTACCTTGCAGGTATACCCTTCTCCCTTTGTTTAGGTATTTTATCACATCTCCATCTATCATCACAGCTCTGAATCTCACCCTTCATCTTCATATAATGTCATGCCTCTCCCTCATAATCACACACACACACACACACACACGTAGTGAAAAATGATACGAGAGGTGCTAGAAATGACAGCTGCAAACCATTGCACCATCACAATGTGAGCACAAGCATTAACGGGGGAAAAGTATCTCCATTAAAGATAAAGCTACTACCATTTACTACCCCCTCCACTGATGAACCTGACACCACCAAACTCGAACATCGCTTGAAGGAATCTTTGAGAGAAGCAAGAACAGAATATACTCTGGATTAGGTATTTCAACATCAACCTTTACAGCCTTGGCTCAAACATGGACAAAAGAGCTGAACTCCAGAGGTGAGGTGAGAGTGACTGCCCTTGACATCAAGGCAGCATTTGATCGAGTGTGGCATCAAGGATCCCTAGCAAAACTGGGTCAATGGGAACCAGTGGGAAAACTCCCCACTGTTTGGAGTCATACCTAGCACAAAGGAAGATGATTGTTGTTGGTGGAGGACAGTCATCTCAGCTCCAGGACATCACTGCAGGAGTTCCTCAGGGTAGTGTCCTCGGCCCAACCATCTTCAGCTGCTTCTTCAATGACCTTCCTTCCATCATAAGGTCAGAAGTGGGGATGTTCGCTGATGATTGCACAATGTTCAGCACCATTTGCGACTCCTCAGATACTGAAGCAGTCCATGTCCAAATGCAACAAGACCTGGACAATATCCAGGCTTGGGTTGACAAGTGGCAAGTGACGTTTGTGCCACACAAGTGCCCAGACATTGACCATCTCCAGCAAGAGAGAATCTAACCATTGACCCTTGACATTCAATGGCATTACCATTGCAGTATCCCCCACTATCAACATCCTGGGTGGGGGGGGGTTAAAATTGACCAGAATCTGAACTGAACTAGCCAGACAAATACTGTGGCGACAAGAGCAGGTTAAAGGCTAGGAATCCTGTGGCTAGTAACTCACCTCCTGAGTACCCAAGCCTGTCCACCACCTACAAGGCACAAGTCAGGAATATGATGGAATACTCCCCACTTGCCTGGATGAGTGCACATCCCACAACACTCAAGAAGCTTGACACCATCCAGGACAAAGCAGCCCACTTGATTGGCACCACAACCACAAACTTTCACTCCCTCCACCACCGACGCACAGTAGCAACAGTGTGTACCATCTACAAGATGCACTACAATACCATTTAGAAGGACAAGGGCAGCGGGTGGATGGGAACACCACCCCTGCAAGTTCCCTTCCAAGTCACTCACCATTGTGACTTGGAAATATATTGCTGTTTCTTCACTGTTGCTGGGTCAAAATCCCGGAACTCCCTTCCTAACAGCACTGTTAGGTAGGTGTACCTACATCACATGGACTGCAGTGGCTCAAGAAGGCAATTCACCACCACCTCTCAAGGGTAATTAGGTATGGGCAATAATTGCTGGTCCAGCCAGAAGAGCCCACATCCCATGAATGATTAAAAAAATCAATCCTTAACTCCCTTGGTTAACCATGGTTGGTTTATCCCTTTCCTAGAATCCTTCTCCCTTACTGGGATATATCTTTGTTGTGAGTTATGAACTATTTTCTTAAATGTCTGCCATTGTTCATCAATCGTCTTTTCTACTAAATTCCTTTCAGTCCACTCCAGCCAACTGTACCCTCATTACTTTGTGATTACCCTTATTTAAGATTAGCACAGTTGTTTCCAATCCAAGTTTCTCACTCTCAAGCTAAATACTAAATTCTACCAAGTTGTGTTACTGCTTCCTAGGGGACCTTTTACTCTGAGATTGTTTATTAAATCTGTCTCATTACGCATTACCAGATCCAAAATTGCCTGATCCCTGTTTGGATCCACAACATATTGTTCTAGGAAACTCTCCAGAATATACTCTATGAATTTTTACTTGTGGCTACCTCTGCCAATTTGATTTTCCCAATCTACATTAAGATTAAAGTCACCCGTGATTAATGTACTGCCTTTTTTAATGCCCTCATTATCTCTTGATTTATTCTCTGTCCTACAGTATAGCTACTGTTAGGGGGCCTATAGGCTACTCCCACCAGTATCTTCTTCCCCTTGTCATTTCTTACCTCCACCCACATGGATTCTACATCTTCCAACCCAAGATCTTTGCTATCATACTTATTCTATCTCGGACTAACAAAGCTACCCCATCACCTTTCCATCCTGACTGTCCTTTCGAAAAATCACATACTCCTGAATGTTTAGTTTCTAGCTTTGATCTCCTGGCAACCATGTCTCCGAGATGGCCATGAGATCATATCCATTAACCTCTATTTGTGCCGTTAATTAATTTATTGTGTTCCAAATACTATGTGCATTCAAATAAAAAGCCATTAATTTTGCCTTTTTACCATTTTTTCCCCCTTTGACCCTATTTGCTGCTGTTTTTTATGTTTTCACACTCTGTCCCTTCCTGTTACACTCTGTTACCTAAATAGCTGCCCTGCAAGGCTGCCATATCCTTCTGCTTTGTGAGCCTGTGTATCCCCGCTCCAGAACCCTCCCCGCCTTTATCTAGTTTAAAGCCCTCTCTACAGCCCTAGTTATTCAATTTGCCAGGACACTGGTCCCAGCACAGTCCAAGTGAAGCCCATCCCACCGGAACAGCTCCCTCCTACCTCAGTACTCATGCTAGTGCCCTATGAACTGAAACCCATTCCTTCCACACCAATCTTTGAGCCATATATTTAACTCCTTGACTTTACTTACCCTATGCCAGTTCGCCTTTGGCTCAGGCAGTAATACTGAGATTATTACCTTGGAGGTTCTGCTTTTTAATTTAGCTCCTAATTGTTCAAATTCTTTCAGCAGAACCTCCTTTCTAGTCCTATCGATATCGTTGGTACCAACGTGGATCCCTCCCCTCCCACTCCAAGTTCCTCTCCAGCCCTGAGGAGATGTTCTTAACCCTGGCACCGGGCAAGCAACACAGCCTTCGGGACTCAACGTTCATGGCTGCAGGAACAATATCTATCCCCCTAATCATGCAGTCCCCTACCTCTGCTACATTCCTATTTCCTATCTACAAGGCACAAGCGAAGAGTGTGATGGAATACTCTCCGCTTGCCTGGATGAGTGCAGCTCCAACAACTCTCAATAAGCTTCATACAATCAAGCACAAAGCAGCCCGCTTGATTGGCACCTCTCCACAACTGATGAACAGTGGCAGCAGTGTGCACTATCTATAAGATGCACTGAAGGATCTCATCAAGGCTCCTTAGGCAGCACCTTTCAAACCCATGACTACTATCCTCTAGAAGGACAAGAGCAGCAGATAGATGGGAACACCATCACCTGGAACTTTCCCTCCGAGCCACTCACTGTCCTGATTTGGTAAATATATCACTGTTCCTTCACTCTTGCTGGGTCAAAACCCTGGAAGTCCCTCCCTAACAGCACTGTGGGTGTACCTACACCACAGGGATGTAATGGTTCAAGAAGGCAGCTCATCACCACCTTCTCAAGGGCAATTAGGATGGGCAATAAATACTGGTCTAGCCAATGACGCCTACACCCCATAAAAGAATAGAAAAAACCACCAACAGATGTTCAGCAGCAGCGCCAGTTACTGAGCTGACTGAGTACTGAAGGACATAGCTGCCAGTTTATGCCTCCATCAGGTGGTGAAGCAACCAACACAAGGAAGTAGCCTACTGGTCATTCATGAGGTTTAGTGGACCATCAGGGGCAGCAGGTCCGATGTTGGGTCTTCTCATTAATGGTGGCCTTTTGAGAGAGGCGGCTGCCAAGGTATGGGAAGTGCTCAACATTTTACAGGGTCTTTCCTTCGACATATATGGGGGGTGGAATATTTGGCTGACCAGGTGTGAGTTGGTATATGAGTTTTGTTTTGGCAACATTCAAGGACAGGCCGAGTTTCTTGTATGCAGAATTGAAGAGATCAAGAGTCACTTGCAAAACTGGTGCAGAGTGGGTGTTATGACCATGCAGTTGGTACAGCGGAGTTTTTTAAAAATCCCAGAGGAAACTTTAAACAATTGTCTTAACCTATAATTTTAAGTGATATGTTTGAGATGCAACTCTAAATTCAGGAATCAGGCCACCAGTTCTCAAGAGGTTTTATATTAAGCTAATGAAACCTTTTATTAATTTACACAAGTTAAATATATACACATGGCTACAAATTACTACATTCATAACTTTTAACAAATTCCCAAACTAATCTTCATTAAGGCAACAGCAACTCATAGACTTAACCAAACACCAGGCAAAGCATTTTCCCCTTACGAATTCAAAATTAGGTTCTTTTCACTTTGGTTCCTGTGGAGACAGTTGGAGGCTTACAGCTGCATTTAATCTCACATTGCCCCTACTCTACACACATAAAACACTGTCTTGTTATAGCTAGCATAGCTCACTGAATGTAAATTCTAATTGTATCACCAACCTCTTTGAACTAAAGCTCTCTAACAATAAAACCCCTTTCATAATACCAATTTTATTAGTAATATAAACATATTGCTTGGTATCTGCTAGCTAGGTGGTAGTTTTTACCCCATTTCTTGAATGTTCCATTCAAAAAATGCAAATGCAGTCTATCTCTCTTGCATCTCATTAGTATACATCAAAGCACACAGACTAGCTGGCTTTAATCCAATTAAGACACACCCACAGACTAAACCTCTATTTTAAAAGAAAAATATTTTCCAATAATATTATATACATTAATAACTTTGTGACAGTGGGAATGACACTGCAGTCATCCAGAAAGAGTAGATCATTTATATCTATGGTGGACAATCCACAAACACTTCAGAACAAGCCAAGGGAGATGTTTCACAAATGGAATATGAGGAACAGCTCAAATTGTGACTGTGGCCATCCAAGTCAGACCATCACCATATACTCAACTTCTGCCCTGGGAGATCCATTCCTGGTGGAAGCACAACCATTCATGTAGTGTCAGCTGAAACCATTGAATGAATTTGTTAACCTTGACATCAAATCATAACTGTTTCCCCAGACATATGATGGTCAGTTTACCCTGAGAAAGTGGCACTAGGACCTTCCCCTTGAACCGCTGAGGTTCAGCCATCCTGTACTTAGATTTCCAGAAGACATTTGATAAAGTGTTATCAAAGTGTTAGCAAAGGTTATTGCGGAACATAAAAGCTCATGGTGTAGGGGGTAATATATTGGCATGGATAGAAGGTTGTCTGGCTAACAGAAAGCAGAGAGTAGGCAGAAATGAGTCATTTTCAGGTTGGCAAGATGTGACGGGTGCTGTGCCACAGGGATCAGTGCTGGGACCTCAACTGTTTACAATGTATATAAATGACTTGGATGAAGGGCTTGAAGGGATGGTTGCCAAATTTGCAGTTGGCACAAAGATAGGTAGGAAAGTGAGTTGTGAAGAGGGCATAAGGAGGCTACACACAGATATAGATAGGTTAAGTGAGTGGGCAAAGATCTGGCAGATGGAGTATAATGTGGGAAATGTGAAATTGTCCATTTTGGCAGGAAGAATACAAGAGAAGCTTATTAACTAAATGGTGAGAGATTGTAGAGCTCTGAGGTGCAGAGGGATCTGGATGTCCTAGTGCATAAATCAAAAAGACTAGTATGCAGGTACAGCAAGTAATTAGGAAAGCCTTTAGAATGTTATCATTTATTGCGAGGGAAATTGAATACAAAAGTAGGGAAGTTATGTTTCAGTTGTACAGGGCACTAGTGAGACCACATTTGGAGTACTGTCTACAGTATTGGTCACCTTATTTAAGAAAGAATGTAAATGTGTTGGAAATAGTTCAGAGAAGGTTTACCAGACTAATACCTGGAATGGATGGGTTGTCTTATGAGGAAAGGTTGGACAGACTAGGCTTGTATCTGCTGGAGTTTAGAAGAGTAAGAGGAGACTTGATTGAAACATCTAAGATTCTGAGGGGATTTGACAGGGTGGATGTGGAGAGGATGTTTCCTCTTGTGGAAGAATCTAGAACTAGAGGTCACTGTTTAAAAATAAGAGGTCGCCCATTTAAAACAGAGATGGGGGCAAGGTTTTTCACTCCAAGGATTGTGAGTCTTTGGAACGCTCTTCCTGAAAATGTGATGGAAGCAGAGTTTTTGAATATTTTAAAGGCAGAGGTGAATAGATTCTTGGTAAGCAAGGGGATGATAGGTTATCGGGGGTAGGTGGGATGCAGATTTCAGGTTGCTATCAGATCAGCCATGACCATATTAAATGGCGGAGCAGGCTCGAGGGGCTGAATGGCCTACTCCTGCTCCTTGTTCGTATGTGCGTAACAACCCTCTGGGTGAAAAATATTTTCCTCAACTCTCCTCTAATCCTTCTCCCACCCACTTTATATCTATGCCCCCTAATCACTGATGTCTCTGCTACGATAAACAGGCCTTTCCCATTCCCTCTATCCAGACCACTCACAATTTTGGATATCTCAGTCAAACCTCCCCTCAGTCTCTGCTGTTCCAAGGAAAGAACAACCCCAGTCAATCCAACCTTTCCTCATAGCTGTGATTTTCCAGTCCACCATTCGCACAGCATGGAGGAATAAATATTAACATCTAGAACATGCAGCAAAGTTTCAAGGGGCAGAATTTCACCCTTGTCAGGCGAGCTCAGCGGGGGTGATGGGGTAACTGACCGCCGCCTGCAATCGAGGCCGGAAGGCAATTTCACGCTGGTGAGCCAATTAAGGCCCGCCCAGCGTGAAAGGCGAGCAGCAGCGCTTAGAGCTGCCAATGCAGGTGCTGGGGGAGGAGAGCCAGTGGGACCTTTGTACATGCGCACGAGATGTCTCAGGGGGATGAAGGCTTTCAGAAATAAAGAAATTAAAAATGTTATAAAACATGTCCCTGCTTGTGCGACCCTGTCACATGAGCAGGGATGTGTTATTAATTAAATTTTAAAATTTTTATATTTTATTTTCATTTGCTTTAGGAAAACTCATCCCGCTCGTGGATGAGGTTTCAGAAAAATGCAAAGCCCGCTTGGCCTTTTTGCCTGCCTGCCCGCCATCAGTTTGGACGGGCAGCAAGAAAATCCTATTTCATTGACCCTTTAATGGCCTTAACAGGCCTTTTAATTGTCGGCGGGCGCGCTGCCAACTCCGTTGTGTGCCCGCTGACCGAAATATCGCTCAACTGTGTGCTGACGTCAGGACACTCACCCGACGTCAACACGTGTCATATTCCGCTCGAGGGTGTCGGGCGTGCAACCGCCTGCTGAGCTTGAATTGTCCTCACAAAAAGTCTTTCACTCGGGCAATGGTTTGCTGAGGGTCAACCACTTGAGACCCTGCGACAATTGGAAGCCTGTCAAGTCTCTGTCCTAGATGACCTTTGCATAAGGGAGAAACCTTGAGCAGTCATTATTGACAAAAACCTAATGAGCAATTCTTTCCTCTTTGGACCCTGCTGGGGCCTTAGGGGAGTTGCATATGCATCACATTGAGATGGCCCAGCTCACAAAGGCTATTCCTGTCTATTTATCCTAGGTCAATGAGTGCCCTGTCATGCAACAAATTCCACACCGAGCTGAGCTTTGTGCTTTTACCCAAGGATCACTGAAATCCTAGCTAAGCAGCTGCGCACGTCCAAATTAAGATCATGGGAGGTAAGGAAATGGCTTCATTAAGATGAACACACATCTCTTACATCACACACTCTGACTCCTCTTGCAGCCAAGTCTAAGGTGCCTGTTGGATCCTTGCTTGCCTAGTTCAGCACCCTGTGTGCAGAGAATGAGAAACCACCAAGGAAAGGCATTCAGGCTTAAACATGGACACTACATCTTTCTGCAGAGAGTCAGAGAAGACTAAGGGCTTCAAAGATTTAGAGCACGTTTTTCAGAAACAGGTTATCACACACTAAAAGTCATTGTAAACGACACATTGGGCACATCAATCTAGCGTTGGTCACAATGATTACTTGTGCCATCCAAAAATGACCGACATCAGTACAACAGTAGCAGTTAAATCAATAACTTTGATTAGCTCTCCTCCCAAGGCAAAAGCATCATTGCCAGTGAAAATTGGCTGACAGGTGTATTGGTTAAGCTGCAGTGTCACAAGTGATGTGCATTGCCTGATGTTGCGGATGTGGAATTATAGACCATTCATTATGGTGAAAATGTGGGTGGGGGGCAACATTCTGGACCCTTAAATGACTGCAAAAGGTTGAAGCCAGTTGAATAGAAATGGAATCCATGAGACTTGGAGATGAACAGATTCAATGTATATTTACAAAAGTGAAAATTATGTACAATGGCCCAGAACCTCCGATCTCCGGGGTGTTGTACCCGGGAGGGACTCCAAAGCTGGGCCAGGGGTCCCCACCGGACCATCCCCATGTGAGGATTGCACAGCAATTGCCCAGGAAGTTCAAACTTCCATTGGGCAATTACCCTGCGCTGGAAACCATTCGATAATCCGATTGAAATGGCAGATTTTGGATGGTTCCGACTGTCTTACAGAAATAGTTACCCAGGGAAAGTTAGAAGAATTAAAACCACTTCGAACTCCTGGGTAACTGTAGTACTGACCTCTCACCCAACACCCCCACCCGCATTGGACCACCCCTCCACCATCACCACCACCCCCCCACCCCGACAACCCCCTACTACCCTGACTAACCCCCACACTCCAATTAACCTTTTGACCTCACGACCAAACCCTAACACCCCGACTATACCCCCACACCCCAGCTACCCTCCCAACCTCCCAGCTACCCTCCCAACCTCCCAACTACCCTCCCAACGTCCCAACTATCCTCCCAACCTCCCAGCTATCCTCCCAACCTCCCAACTACCCTCCCAACCTCCCAACTACCCTCCCAACCTCCCAGCTACCCTCCCAACCTCCCAACTATCCTCCCAACCTCCCAACTACCCTCCCAACCTCCCAACCACCCTCCCAACCTCCCAGCTACCCTCCCAACCTCCCAACTACCCTCCCAACCTCCCAACCACCCTCCCAACCTCCCAGCTATCCTCCCAACCTCCCAACTACCCTCCCAACCTCCCAGCTACTTTCCCAACCTCCCAACTACCCTCCCAACCTCCCAACTACCCTCCCAACCTCCCAGCTACTTTCCCAACCTCCCAACTACCCTCCCAACCTCCCAACTACCCTCCCAACCTCCCAGCTACCCTCCCAACCTCCCAACTACCCTCCCAACCTCCCAACCACCCTCCCAACCTCCCAACTACCCTCCCAACCTCCCAACTACCCTCCCAACCTCCCAACTACCCTCCCAACCTCCCAACCACCCTCCCAACCTCCCAACTACCCTCCCAACCTCCCAACCACCCTCCCAACCTCCCAGCTACCCTCCCAACCTCCTAACTACCCTCCCAACCTCCCAACCACCCTCCCAATCTCCCAGCTATCCTCCCAACCTCCCAACTACCCTCCCAACCTCCCAGCTACTTTCCCAACCTCCCAACTACCCTCCCAACCTCCCAACTATCCTCCCAACCTCCCAACTACCCTCCCAACCTCCCAGCTACTTTCCCAACCTCCCAACTACCCTCCCAACCTCCCAACCACCCTCCCAACCTCCCAGCTATCCTCCCAACCTCCCAACTACCCTCCCAACCTCCCAGCTACTTTCCCAACCTCCCAAATACCCTCCCAACCTCCCAACTACCCTCCCAACCTCCCAGCTACTTTCCCAACCTCCCAACTACCCTCCCAACCTCCCAACTACCCTCCCAACCTCCCAACTACCCTCCCAACCTCCTAACTACCCCCGTCTTACCTCTCCTAATCGCACCCTGCCCTCATCATATTCCCCCATCCTGCCCCTACCACTCTACCCAATTATATCAAACACTTACCCTCTCCCTGGCTTCTCAAAGTGGCTGGACCTTTAAACTTGTCTGCTTTACGACAGCTAGTTCTGTAAAATAGGGGCCTTGGCTTCCTTTCCCCCGACTCTACTGGGCTTGACAGAAAGCTGCCCACTGCACTGCACTATTCTCACCTGAGTTGGAAGCTTGGACAAAAAAGGTTTGGCTGCATTTCAGTGTAAATAAGTAGACGAGGAGTGTCAACCTGACTGTGTTTGCCATTCCACGGAAGTTATGGCACAATGAGTGAACACTTGTGCCACCAGTGCACATTCAATGCTTTTCAACTCCACCGCTACATCTAGGTGCAGCCAGGCATCCGCAGCTGAGGTGGAGGAAGCCTACGTGCTGCTGTGTTCCGTTGTCTGAGGTGACTTTGGCAGGTGCCTTCTGCTGCCCTGAGGCCTTGAGGGCCTCGACCTGCTAAGGGTGTCCTGCTCAGGTGCAGGTACAGCCTCCTCGGCCTGACCGGCTGGAGTTGATGGGGTCACTGGCAGAGGGGAGTTGGAGAGGTAGGGCTCCCTTGGAGTGTTCTGGGTGGATGTCCCTGGAATGCTTGGCTGGCACTCCTCCTTTTGAGTGCTCGTCCCTGATTCTTTGATGAGAAGAGGCAAATGGAGGAAGGTTCGAGTGCCTTGTCCACCCCCCTTGCCCAGCGATGGAGAGATCGATAGGACGCAGGCCTGAGTGTAAATCTGGCAGAAACTGATGCACCTGGCTCTTCAAGTTGGCCGTCACCCTTCCAGTGGAGACTTTGATGCGCTGGAAGCCGGAGCTATGACAGCAGACAGAACATGGACGGACCCCTCCTTCCTTTGGTCTGGTTTGCGGATGGTCCCTGACAACTTTGCCTGATGTCCCCTTGCCTGTCTCTGCACCTGCAAGAGGTCTCTTAGGGCTGAGTCCAGAGGTTCACCATTTGACTCAGATTCAGAAGGTGCCTGGTCTCCAGCAGTTCATCCGAGTGTCAGAGACGTCAGTTGTCACTGCCTCCACCAGCTGTGTGGACCCGGGTCTGTGCTGCGATCACCAGGTTGTGAACCCGAGTCTATTCTAGAACTGGTGGAGGGTGCAGGTGAATGCAGTGTTAGTGTACCTTCTGAGGATACTGTGGCTTCCTCCTCAGAGGTGGCCTGGGGGCTGGGGATGCGATGTGTGTGTGTGTGTGTGTGTGTGGGGGTGGGGGGGGTGGGTGATATCCTCCCCCTTCTTTTTGCTGGTACCTGGAATAGAGAAAAGAAAGAATTAGCGACTGACTAGGTAGCTTCATTCATTAAAGGTCACTCACAGTCATTGCCTGCACCTTGTTGATGTTCATTGATGCATCCTCATTGGCTTGTTCGTGGAGACTGATCTTGTCTTCCGTGCAGGCGCGATCTGTCTCTGCTCCTGTTCTGAGGCCTGTTCCTCAAAACCTGAGAGGGGATGGATTTCAGGGATACCACCTCCGGTCTTGGCATGATCTCTCTTGTTATGGGCAATCCTGTCCTGCAGAAAGACTATTGGGTGAATGAGCAGTTCAGAAGCATGTGTGTCTATTTGTGGCTGCTGATCCCTCCCCAGAAAGTGATTAAGAAGCTGATAAGAGATTGAGGGCGTAGAGTGGTTGGCACACATTCAGTGCTGATGTCCCATTTTCCAGTCATATGTGACATCCCTGTGCACTCTAAGTTCAGGATTTTTAGGATGATGTGGTTTCTCTTCCTGCCCTCTGAAAATGTCTCCCACTGACACTGCCTGCCCTGCAGCAACTAAACGACCCAGTAAGCATCAGTTGGCTAGAGGTGGGAATTCCGCCCATTCACTTGGGAGGAAGTCCGGCCTTAGGGAACCACCGGCCAATCTGATTGGCCGCCAGCTCTCTGGTCTGTACAGCACCAGAAGCTACAGTGGTCAGGACTGGGACTGCACTCAGCCTCTCGATCCTGAGCCCTGGGATTCCAGGAACAGGTAAGCTTTTGGGGGTCTCCGGACGGGGAAGATAGGGAAGGCCTTTGTTGGGGGGGTGGGGGTGGGGTTGGTGGGCAGAGGGGTATTGGGGTGTCAGCGGAGAGATTGGGGTGAGGGGTTTTGTTGTGGGAGGTCCTGCTGGACCTTAAGGCGGGTGGTGGGGGGTGGGGGGGGTGGCGTACCTGATGTTAAAAAGGGGCTGCTGATGGAGGGCCACGCCCCCCCCTTCACCTTCCCACCCGATACCTGAACCCGATTTATTTTTGTGCTTCCCCCATACCCTGTAACCACTTCCGCCAGCCTGATAATTGATATTGTGTGGGCAACAGCCCTCAAGTTGTCAATAAGGGCCTCAACTGGGGCAAGGGCAGGCAGGCTGGCCAAGGCCCTGCCCGCACCAGAGTGAATTTGCAGAGAGGCTACGGTGGGCGGGAACCCAGCAGGAAGTCCAGCCGAGAAATTTGACCCTCGGTCCCCGCCTACAAATCCACCGGCGGGGGAAGCATCTGCCCTGACCTTTAGACTGCCTGATGCCCTTGTGAGAGTGTGAGTTTGCGGCGAGTAGATGGTGCACTTACTGTGGTGGAGCGCAGAAGATCATTCATCTGTTTCCTGCACTGCACGGCAATCCTTGTTTAGGCCCCATGGGCACTAACCTCGCTTGTCATCTCCTCCCTGACAGGTGCAGTCAGCTGGGAGGGTCTCCTGCTCCCAACCCTTGGAAAGTGGACCTCCTGCCTTCCGTGGATGGCCTGGAGGAGAATCTCCAGGGAGGATTCGCGGAGAAATGGAACTGAAGATTTATCTTCATTTCAGGGCCAAAATGCATGTCTTATCTGGAGCGCCTGGCCTGCAGTGAATGAACGTCTGTCCGGGAGCCGTTTAAAAAAATGGCGCCAGGACTTTCGATCCCATGAGGTAACGGGTGGGTCAGGAGACTTTCTTCCCGCCCCACCATGAGGTTCACTGAGCTTCTCGTTGATGCATAATTAATGAGCTGGAAAGTGGAAGATTGCACGTGTTCAGTCATCCCTCTGTCCAGCGGGAATCCCGCTGACTCTCCCGCCTTCAGAATGGAAGATTCCGCCTTCCGTATTGGAAAGAATTCTCCTTAGCTGAGGCTGCTAAACTTTATATTCATCCTCCAGCTCTGAAATAGCTGTTTATTATATGGTTTGTTGTACATTGCCTGAACTAAACACTTTCAGGACCAAGATCATGCCCTTTCTTAATTTTGTTTTCTCCCTAGTAAAATTATTTTGTAAACTTATAATTTTAAGTCTTAATGCCAAAAAAACATCCTGGTTTCTCTTCTCTGACATACCGTCAAAGCATCAGTATCCTTTTGATTATAGGGTGTGAATTGTATATCAATTTTGTTTAATTATTGGTAGGGGGAGGGCTTTAACTGGGAATTTGCCTGAACACATTTAAAGAAACACTTATGAAACCCATGGAGTATTTGAATTAGGAGGTGTTTACTTACAATGTTTCACTCTGAAAATAAATGTAAGACTGAGTAAAGATTGTCTTCAGTATCATCCTTCACTTACTGGCTTTCTGGAATAGTATTGGACATAATATTCCAAGCACCCCTAGCCAAGCTGTTCCAGTACAGCTACAACACTGGCATCTGCCCGGCTACGTGGATAATTGCCCAGGTATGTCCTGACCACGAAAAGCAGGACAAATCCAACGTGCCAACCACCACCCTATCAGTCTGCTCTCCAGCATCAGTAAAGTGATGGGAGGGGTCAGCAACAGTGCTATCAAAAAGTACTTGCTTAGCAATAACTTGTTCACTGATGCTCAGTTTGGGTTCCGCCAGGGCCACTCAGCTCCTGACTGCATTACAGCTTTGGGTCAAACATGGACAAAAGAGCTGAACTCCTGAGGTGAGGTGAGGTGAGAGACCAAATATGGCATCAAGGAGCCCTCGCAAAACTGGAGTTAATGGGAATCGGGGGAAAACTCTCCATTGGTTGGAGTCATACCCAGCACAAAGGAAGATGGTTGTGGTTGTTGGAGGTCAGTTATCTCAGCTCCAGGACATCACTGCAGGAGTTCCTCAGGGTAATGTCCTCGGCCCAATCATCTTCAGATGCTTCATCAATGACCTTCCTTCCATCATAAGGTCAGAAGTGGGAATGTTCACTGATGATTGCACAATGTTCAGCACCATTCGCGACTCCTCAGATACAGACGCAGTCCATGTCCAAATGTAGCAAGACCTGGACAATATCCAGGCTTGGGTTGACAAGTGGCAAGTGACGTTTGTGCCACACAAGTGCCCAGGCAATGACCATCTCCAACAAGAGAGAATCTAACCATTGCCCCTTGACATTCAATGGCATTACCATCGGTGAATCCTTCACTATCAACACCCTGGGGATCACCATTGATCAGAAACTGAACTGGACTAGCCATATCATCACTGTGGCTACAAGACCAGGTCGGAAGCTTGGAATCCTACTCACCTCCTGACTCTTTAAAGACTGTCCACCATCTACAAGGTACAAGTCAGGAGTGTGATGGAATATTCTGCATTTGCTTGGATGAATGCAGCTCCAACAATGCTCAAGAAGCTTGACACCATCCAGGACAAAGCAGCCCGCTTGATTGGTGCCTCATTAACAAACATTCACTCCCTCCACCACTGACGCACAGTAGCAGCAGTGTGTACCATCTACAAGACGCACTGCAGGAGCTCACCAAGGTTTCATAGGCTGCACCTTCCAAACCCGTGACCACTACCATCTAGAAGGACAAGGGCAGCAGATAGATGGGAACACCACTGCCTGCAAGTTCCCCTCCAAGTCACTCACCGTCCTGACTTGGAAATATATCGCTGTTCCTTCATTGTCACTTTGTCAAAATCCTGGAATTCCCTCCCTAACAGTGCTGACCTACACCACAGGGACTGCAGCAGTTCAAGAAGGCAGCTCAACACCACCTTCTCAAGGGCAATTAAAGATGGGCTATAAATGCTGGCCTGGCCAGTGATGGCCACATCCCATAAATGAATAAAAAAAGTTCAGCCTTACCAATAAATTATATAGGGTTTACAGGGTTAAATAACTTTTCAACTTGTAATTAAATATCCTAGACACGTATCCCAGTAATTAGCTATTGATAAAAGATTAAGATTTCTGGATTACTGGATAATTAGAATAAATGGCCAATAAAAAACTAAGTTCTTTTCCTCTTCTGTCTCTCCAATTGAAGTTTTATTATATTAAAGGTATTATGTAAATACAATTTGTTGTTGTTATATTGTTATTTAGCTTTCCTTAAAAGGAATTGTTTAGTTGAAGACAACAAGAAAACGATTGAAGACAATTCACAACGCTTCACAATTTCTGTTTTACTATGAATTATATAGGATTTAAACATTGAAAATTGTGTGCCAGTTCTGAGCTTATTGAACTTACTCTTTGTAGATTGCATTGAATGCTACCAATCACCATGGAGACCTGGTTGGAGTTAGGAGAAATTTTACACCATTACCAGCAGGACCTCCTCCAGACTGTTTACAACAGTTCATTTCATTGTGCTTGCTGTGCCAAAAAGCTATTGTTTAATAACAGAAAGACAAATATTCTTTCAAATATTTATAAACACTTGGATCTTTTTGGAACCTCAATACAGGAATTATGACAAAAAAAAATGTAAGAAATTTTCTTCAGTAAAGTTTCTTCATACGCACTGTTACAATTAATCATATATTGGTAGCATTCCTCTGAAATAAAAAGCTAACCTTCCTCCATCCGAACACCCAGAAAGAAAATTCCTCGCTTCTGGAATTTTAAATATGCAACTGGGAACCTTGGATGGGTGCAGTCCTCAGCCTGCTTCAACCTTCCAATGAGCTAAAACATATCAAACAAAGTTTTTGGCAAACGTGTTGATACAGAGCGCATTAAACAAAATTTGACACCAAGATACTCACAGAGATACTAGGGCCGCCAAAAAGCTTGGTCAGAGAGGGAAATGTTCAATTGTGTCTCAAAGAGGAGAAGTATAGAGAGATGGAGGGGGTTTAGGGAAGCAATTCCAGAGCTTAGGGCCTTAGCTAAAGACACCACCACCAAAGGTGGAACTATTTGGGCATGTGCAAGAGGCCAGAATTGGAGGAGCGCAGATATCAGGAAGGGTTGGAGGACTGGAGGAGGTTGAAGAGAAATGGCAAGTCATGGAGGGACTGCAAGAGTGAAACTTTTAAAATCAATGTTATTGCCATACTGTGAGCCAATATAGGTCACCAAGCACAGGGATAATGGGTGCAAGGGACATGGTGCACATTAGAATATGGGCAGAAAGATTTTGGATGACCTCAAGCTTATTTAGGGTACAAGTGAGAGATTGACCAGGAAAGAATAAGGTATAAGGCAGATTATTCTTTGAAAAATACACATTGCTAGGGTGTTGCCACAATTACACAGAGAAAGATCCACATGTTTTGGTACATATTGATGACACATGGAACTCCAAGGTTATTCTTTGTGCAGCTGGCAATAAAGACTAGTTTTCTGCTAACAGCTTATTTTTGGCTTTATTGCACCATTACCTGGGTCTCCTAAATCATCAAGGATTTCTGTTTTAAATAGGGAATTGTCTGAGGGGAATAGATGGGGTGGAAACAGAACCACTGTTTTCCTTCTAGCTTTTAATTTGGCTGCCACAGAAACTTTTACCAAGATGGCCATTTGCTATTTGGTATGAAAGGTTGTTCAGTAAGAGCTATAACAGCTGTGCCCAATTTACCATGATACCACAATTGAAAAAAAAATCAGCATCTGTAGATGTGCTGCATAATTATGATGCATTTTGTGGCAGCTGCGAATGGAATTGGCACTGCAAGTGCTAGCAAAACACATGGGGCTGTCTCTGTGCTGTCTCTGCTTTGGGCTAACTGCTGAATCGTGAGATTTGCAGAACAGGCAGGTAAACCTCTGGCCAATGTGAGGTAAATTCCGACTCTTGTGTCTCTCTCCTGCCAAGCCTTGAGGTTAGGTCCATCATTCACAGGCAGCTTTGCAGGGACCACTTTCATGATTTATATTCAGGGAATCATTTAATGAATAAATGGAATGGCACTACTGAAATATTCAGTAGACGTTTCCATTGTACACTGAGTTTTAAAACCACTTCCATCTTGCAGCTAATAATTATTGATATTTACCATTAATTGGATTAAACAGTTGAGATCTTTTTATTTCTAATTAGGCATGTTTTATTTAACAGTATTTTATCAGAAATTAAGGTTGCATATTTTACAAAGTTGGATTCACTTTTCTATTTACTCTTAATCGTTGTAAATTAGCTGAATGAAAACTTGAGACATGGTAGGAATGTATTTAGTATTACAGCACACTAGTTAGAATGTTTCCATACCATTTTGGGCTTGCTTCCATCTGTGACAAAATACAGGCACCATTTTAGAGCTCCACAGAATCACACAGAAACAAAAAAATTGACAAGGGACTTAGAGCTCAGCTTGCAGTTACTACATTTCAATCATCTTATGGAATGGAATTGCTCCAACAATAATCCTCACAAAGAGTGGGGGACATTTATTTCATTCTGGCCAATTATACTTTTAGGATATTTCTAACATACCTGATTTTTCCTATTACATAAAATGTACAACACTGAAACGGGCCATTTGGGTTTGGCTCAACAGGTCAATGGCACATGAGGCTCCTCCCAGTGCTCTTTATCTCATTCCATCAGCATAACTTTTTATTTCTTCTCCATCATGTGTTTATCTAGCTTCCCTTAAATGCACCCATGCTATTTGCCGCAAGTACTTCTTGTAATAGCGAGATCCACATTCTCACCACTGTTTGAGTAAAGAATTTTCTTCTGAATTCCCTGTTGGACCTTATATTTATGCCCCCTATTTCTGATCACACCCTCGAAAGGAAATTTGATGGGCACTTTAGAGAAATAAACTTGCAGGACTACGGGGATTGAGCAGGGGTGTGGGACTGATTGGATGACTTGACAGACAGCTGACATGGACTTGATGAGCCAAATGGCCTCCTTCTGTACTATAATGACTCTAAGTGGAAACCCCACTCTCCACACATATCCTATCAAAACCTACTAAGGAAAGCTCCCTCTTTAGTGAGCTTCATCAGAGAGTGTGAACTGAATCTTGGGCCAATTGGATTCGGATTCTTACCACGGGTATTTTATGGGAAGGGTTTTCCGCTCGATGTGTGGGCACATGTCCAAGCATGAAATAGTGCACGATGACATTGGGCACGAGTCCTGCTGTCATTGAGCACTCATGTGATATGTTGGTCAGCGGGTGCGTGCAAGAGTCGGAAGCATGCCCGCTGGCAATTAAAAGGCCTATAGAGGACATTAATCAATTAATTTACCTGTATTTTTCACTGCCTATCCAACATGACGGTTGGCGGGCTGGTGAATTGGCCAGGTGGTCTTTGAATTTTTGAAGAAACCTCATCCAAGGGTGGGGGTGAGTTTTCCGTAACTACATTTTTTAAAAAATTGGTTCAGAATTTTTATTCTGTTTATGTTCATGTGAGTGACATCTTTTCAGAATTTCAAAATCTTTATTTTTGATTTTAAAATTCTTCAGCTCCCTGCGACAGCTCTCTGCCTTCAGGGAGCTTTCACTACGCGTTCCCTCGCGCTTGCGCAGACTTCAGTGTTTGCCCTGCTCCTGCCTTCACCCCGGCAGCGCTGAGCGTTTCAGCGCACCTTCCACGCTGGCTGGCTGTTACTCGGTGTGAAATCACGGCCGGGGGCCGATTGTGGGTGGCACACCTTTTCATGGCAGCTCCCGAGCCTGCCCACCAACCCGACAATCCTGCCCTGTGTGTTTTGTGCCTAAAATACAACCTGAGCAATCACACATTTAGGCACACTGTTATAGAAAATGGCATGAATGGGCAAAATCTGTCATGCCAGGACATTTAAATGTTCACAAACTAAACCAAATAACAATGGCACAATTGGCACTGAACAGTACATGGCACAGAGTGTGTATAGTGACACCCCGCTAAAGAAATAGAGACATTGCAAATAAATATAACCCCTGTTCACTAAAATGTCTAAAACAAGTCATGAAACAAATAGCTATTTAATAATCACACGGAAACTTAAAACTCTTGAAAACCATTTTACATTGTGTTGCAAACTAGAGTCAGGCAATGCTAAGGAAAGCATTATGGACACCAGCAGCAATGGATGTAAATACTATTCAAATGACAAATTTGAATAATTTATGGCATTTTAAAAAATTTATGAGGCAAGATGTGCCGGGTGATTGAAGATTCAACCCTTGCAAACTTCCTATTGTGTCTTTTCAAATACTCTCTTCTGGGACTGCCTGATATTCATCTCTCACAATTGTTCTCAAGGATTGGATATCATAACATGGGGCCAAGTGTTTGTAATATGAGAAACTGGAATGAGATTTCCAACTGAAAATGTTAACATCCTCCATGAACTCAGACCAATCCAAAGCAACCAAAGTATGATACTGATATGGTGTTTGGGAAACAGTCAGCAAAAGATAGGTTACTAGTTATTTTACATTAAGAAAATAATCCAACCACAATTGGAGTAAAAGATTAAAGATTGATTTTACTTTGTATTTTATTTGGAGACTTTTGAATGTAGTTATTCAGGGAACTTTCCACAGCAAATGATCCAATTGCTGGCCTCTGCAATGTTCTATCATGTGTATGTGAGGGGAATTTCAGTGATCACGTGGTCCTGATCTTGTGCTCCTTGCTCAAAAGCATTGCAGGTTTGAGATTTGGTACCACAATGTTGTTGGCCCTATGTCTCAGCTGGTCTCCCTTAAAACCATGGTTCGCACCTGGAATTGTTTGATCGGTGAATTTATCTTGTCACCTGCTTATGGTAAAGATACACCTGCTATCTGTCACAGTTTGTTACAACCTGAAAATAATCTTTTGAATGAATTGTTAAAATATCCTCCTCATGTGACCATTATAGATCTAATAGCATTGCTCGAAGCAGAGCATGGAGTTCTCCTGGTGGACAGGCCAATGTTTCTTGTTTAATCAATACCACCAAAAGAAAGATCCTTTATCTCATTAGTGTTAGATGTTACTGGCACCAATTGGCTGCTGACTTTCCCTACATACCAATCACTGACTTTACATAAAAACAACTCACTTTGGGAAGTGCTCGGAGAGGTCACAGTGACACATGAACACAAATATTTCCTTCTTAACATGTAAAAAACAACAAGCAGCAAACACTTATGTTCCTGATTTAAAGTCTGCTTATGAATTATCCTTAGAGGTGAATTGCAGCCTCAAAACAAATTGAGTAAATGTGAATACCAAATGTCTTAACCTTATGCTACCTTTAGTTGTAATGGCAGTGAAGAAGTTCTCAGGATATGGATCTCTGCCTGTAATCTGCTGTCTAATTTATACTACGGCTTAAAGATTGCAATCAGTGCAGTGGGTTACTGTAATTCAGGGCAATGCAGGAGTGTGGCATAATGTACATTTCATGATTGTTCTCCTCAGTGATCCACATCAGATGGCCATGAAAGGAAGCTGCTGCACTTGAACACACACAAAACATGGCTTAACTCAGTTAATGTTAATAATAGTGGCGTAATTAGGTGTGTTCTGGGGGAACATTCCAGAAAATTATCTCTGGCATTCAACTTGGATAAGCAAAAGCATTGAATGGCTGGCAGAGATGCAAGTTAGTATGAAAGGGTGCAATGTCCTGTTTCGCCATCATGCTACTCCTTAAATTTATTGGGCCAGACACAGCAAATTGTGGGAGAGCAGTGGGGTGAGTACAGGCGACAAGATTTACTGAATGATAACAGCAGAGTTATGACAACTTTTATGGGAAGACTACTTGACAACCTCCCTGATCCAGAATTCACTGTCAATGGCTGTTGAAATGACCATGGCCCTCAGTTCATATGCTTTTGGCTTTTTCTAAATACTTGAAGGGGGAAATAAACACCTGAAGTGGAAACATTTGCGCTGCTGTGGGGAAAGAGCAGAGATTGGAAATAATTGGATCACTCTTTCAATGGACAGGCCTCCTTCTGTGCTGCATCACTCTATAATTCTGTGATCACAGGGGCTATTTACAGTATTGCTGAGTTCACTACTCGCAGATGCTTTAGAGAGTTGACTAATGTTTATTAAGCAGAGCCAACGCCTTTATAATATTTGTCAGTAAACAGCAGCAGTAACAAGGTGTCTGCATAATTCTATCACACTGCGGACTCTCCAGGTGTACAAGAGGCGATTGATTGATTGATTACATGCTGGTAGTCATTTGGGTCCAAATCTGGAAGGTTACAGCTTGTATGAACAGAAAAGGGTTGTGCTCTCTTAATGTCTACCTGATCTGCGAGCAACTGAATCATACAGGCCAGTGCTCAGCTCCCCAGCAGCTTGTAAGGCCAGTTATTTTCTGCCAATCAGCCCTGACTAATGACAATGATGACAACCACTGACAGGGCCTCAGTACAACCACCAGAATCATTATTTAATGTATCATTGACAACCTGAAGCAGTGTTTTAAATGTCTGGGCAGATCAGAGATTACAACCCCATGAGGGCCCTTGGAACATTGTGCACGCTCCCCAGTGTTGCCTTGTTAAAGGTCCTGAAAGTGGAGGGAAAAAGACAGAATTCAGAAGATACATTAAATCATGCAAATGAGGAAGCAGCTCCTGAAGCACTAACATAATCTAGGAAAAAACAAAATACTGCGGATGCTGGAAATCTGAAACAGAAACAGAAAATACTGGAAAAACTCAACAGGTCTGGCAGCATCTGTGGAGAGAAAGACACAGTTAGTATTTCGAGTCTATATGACTCCTCTGTGGGAGCTCTGAAGAAGAGTCATATGGACTCGAAACATTAACTCTGTCTTTCTTGCCATAGATGCTGTTAGACCTGCTGAGTTTTTCCAACATAATTTAGAAGCCTGGTGCACTCTGCACTAATACAAGGTTCATTTAAGTAAATGCCTCAGATGTCACTTTAGGAACTACTCAAAATAAATCAGTTTGAAGACCTTCAGAAGACCTATACTCAGTGCCTCCTACATCAATTCCCAATTCTGACTGTGGCATTATTCTGAACAATCACATTATCACCATAGTAGACACATTTAATGTGTTGAGTAAATTGATGTTAATGCACTTTACAACTTATTCTCAGTGATTCTTTATGGAAGGATTATAAATGCTGGCTGATTGGGTTTCACTGAGAAATCCTTCAGCTCTGTTTTATTGGGTTCCCTGCATTTTAGGCAGTCATGTTTGAGACAGTGGTAGCTCCCTACTGCCTTGTGCTTTCAGCCAGCCCCTCTCATGCCTGTTGCACCCGGTGTTTTTGGGATGGTGGCCCAATAATTTTTGCACCTCCTCTCCCTGATACTTCAGAATGCAGTTTCCAATCACAGAATCTCAGAATCACAGAATCACACAGTGCAGAAGAGGCCCTTCGGCCCATTGAGTCTGCACTGACACGTGAGAAACACCTGACCCTACCTACCTAATCCCATTTACCAGCACTTGGCCCATAGCCTTGAATGTTATGATGTGCCAAGTGCTCATCCAGGTACTTTTTAAAGGGTGTGAGGCAACCCGTCTCCACCACACTCCCAGGCAGCGCATTCCAGACCGTCACCACCCTCTGGGTAAAAAAGTTTTTCCTCACATCCCCCCTAAACCTCCTGCCCCTCACCTTGAACTTGTGCCCCCTTGTGACTGACCCTTCAACTAAGGGGAACAGCTGCTCCCTATCCATCCTGTCCGTGCCCCTCATAATCTTGTACACCTCGATCAGGTCGCCCCTCAGTCATCTCTGCTCCAACAAAAACAACCTAAGTCTATCCAACCTCTCTTCATAACTTAAATGTTTCATCCCAGGCAACATCCTGGTGAATCTCCTCTGCACCCCCTCCAGTGCAATCACATCCTTCCTATAATGTGGTGACCAGAACTGCACACATTTGTGGCCTCACCAAGATTCCATACAACTCCAACATGACCTCCCTACTTTTGTAATCTATGCCTCGATTGATAAAGGCAAGTGTCCCATATGCTTTTTTCACCACCCCACTAACATGCCCCTCCGCCTTCAGAGATCTATGGACTCACACACCAAGGTCCCTTTGTTCCTCAGAACTTCCTGGTGTCATGCCGTTCATTGAATACTCCCTTGTCAAATTACTCCTTCCAAAGTGTATCACCGCATACTTTTCAGGGTTAAATTCCACTGCCACTTATCTGCCCACTTGACCATCCCATCTATATCTTCCTGTAGCCCAAGACACTCAACCTCACTGTTAACCACCCGGCCAATCTTTGTGTCATCCGCAAACTTACTAATCCTACCCCCCACATAGTCATCTATGTCGTTTACAAATGACAAATAATAGGGGACCCAGCACAGATCCCTGTGATACGCCACTGGACACTGGCTTCCAGTCACTAAAGCATCCTTCTGTCACCACCCTCTGCCTCCTACAACTAAGCCAATTTTGAATCCACCTTATCAAATTACCCTGTATCCCATGTGCCTTTGCCTTCTTTATAAGTCTCCTATGTGGGACCTTGTCAAAGACTTTGCTGAAATCCATATAAACTACATCAACTGCACTACCCTCATCTACACACCTGGTCACCTCTTCAAAAAATTCAATCAAATTTGTTAGGCATGACCTCCCTCTGACAAAGCCATGCTGACTATCCCTGATCAAACCTTGCCTCTCCAAGTGGAGATAGATTCTCTCCTTCAGAAATTTCTCCAATAGTTTCCCTACAACTGACGTGAGACACACTGGCCTGTAGTTCCCTGGCTTATCTCTACAACACCTCTTAAATAGCGGAGCCACATTAGCTGTTCTTCAGGCCTCTGGCTCCTCCCCCTTGGCCAGAGAGGGATTAAAAATGTGGGTCAGAGCCCCTGCAATCTCCTCCCTTGCCTCCCTCAGCAGTCTGGGACACAAATCATCCAAACCTGGAGATTTGTCCACTTTTAAGCCTGCCAACACCTCCAGTACCTTGTCACTCCCTTTCTCACTTTGCTTAAGAACCTCGCAGTCTCTCTCCCCGAATTCGATACCTTCATCCTCATTCTCTTGGATGAAGATGGATGTGAAGTATTCATTCAACACTTTAGTGATGTCCTCTGGCTCCACCCATAGATTGTCCTCTTGGTCCCTTATGGGCCCTACTCTTTCCCTGGTTATCCTCTTCCTACTGATATACAGCTGCAGCTGGGACACACTTCCTGCACACATGCTGGTCCCGGGCACTGGAAATGTCCCCGGCTTCCCACATGGAGCAGGAGGAGCACACCATGGCTTTGAGCCAATTTCTAAGCATGTGCCTCCAAACTCTCCTGGCATCCAATCTACCTTCGAAGGATGTTTGTTCATTCTGGAAGAGGCTCGGAAAGCAATGTAAGTGGGGAAAGAAAAGTGCTGGCAATGCTGGAAAAGGAAGCAAAAAAAAAGAGTTATCTAGCTAGAAGGTAGGAAGCAGATGAAGGCAGAGTACAAGTGGCATTATAAACGTAACTAAATAATTTATATCCCCTTCACAATTTCCAGTCCCTCTTTGGTATACTCTAACAGAACTCCCACTTTAAAAATATTCTCAATCTTGATGAATGCCTGAGTATACAAAGTAGCTTTTAGCAGATTGAAATCGATAAATGACTCATAGAGAATGAAGGCATAATGAGCTTGGAGTGAGGCAGGCCAATGATTTACTCGGTTCAACTACTGGTGTCAGCTCTCTGCTCAAGAACCGAAATTACAACATAGATTTTGTGCTGAATATTTTCCGGACAGAGCTGTAGTGAGTTCCATCTTGAAGGGGAGGATTTATCTTGTGGAACAGTCGCTCTTGAAATTAAAGTTTGCCAATTTAAACTATTTTGGTAATATATTTGTTGAAAATTGCAATCGTTTTCTTCCGAGATGGATCATTCCCTCAAAAGTGTACCAGACGTCTAAATGACAAAATCATGGTCTATTGTTTTGTTGTTTAAAACCATCAGACTAGTGAATAGTAATACTAATTACAATCAAAGTTCCAATCATAGCACAATACTCAATGTAGAATTAAAATAATTGACTTAAATAGTGCATTTTATACTTTGATGTTTAATGTTTCTGTATTTTGGATCATGGGAGAGTGATAGCTCTTCATGTTTGCATTACTTAAGACAGATCCCTAGTCCTGAAAAAAGAGCAGCTTATGGTTAATTCCCTGGTGTACATATGTCAATCTCCCACAGTCTCAACTATGAAACATTAAATGTAGAAGAACCTTGAAGTAACATTGCTGAAGCAGTGAAGTGGTGGTGCAACGTTAATGCACATTAGACTTTCAAGCATCAATTCTTTCCTATTCAGTTAAATCATAATGTAATCTCTTTAATGTTATAATTTTATCCCTGCATTGAATCCTTTTAACTCTCCACAGTTTCACTTCAAAACTGGGCATCAATAATCCTGTAATTAGCATTGCCATGGATATATTAACATGTGAATAACTCTGAGCTAATCATTTAATTTCTTCCTACCAATTTTTGTATTATTTCTATAACTCTTATTTCACTGAACTTGATGCCACTCACATTCATTTTCTTTGTTATTACCTTTTTTAATCTTGGCCTTATTTTTGGTTGAATATATAGCCTTTCCTAACCACTTTTATAACATTTTGCATTTGGCGAGTAGACTGAATATCATCATAATACATGATCATATTGCTATATATTTTTTATTTCATACTTCTGGTTTTCTATTAAAATATGTATAAGTATTGATTTTTAAATTAAGAATCTGCACTTCATAATGACAGACTGAGCTCTTTGTTTTATTATTAGCTCCAGTTATTGAATTCCTTTCTTTCCTAATGCTATCTTCTCCTTTTTCCATTTTACATGGTATTCCCTGAGTGGCTTTATCCTAGGGCTCTTCCACTTCCTTTCTGTGACTACCATATCAAGGCTTTATGAACAGCCAAGTTGACAAAGGCCTTTAGATTTCCCCTCTCACAGAAAAAAGTGCCCTCAACTCAGTTCTCTCCTACACGGTAAGAGATTGGAAGATTGGTAAATGTTGGAAATCCAACATAAAGGGAAATAATAGAAGTGAAGTCAATAGCACACTAGTGTTTGTGTTCACATAACAGTCTAACGATGTTTCCTTTATATGTTTGGTCCTGACAGCAGGAATACCATGCAATAGAAACAAACTCAGTGTTCTTCCCAACAGAGCCGTTAACATCCTTCTGGTGTGTGATTATCCATGAGTTAACCTTTGTTAACTCTGACAGAAAGTGTTCCTTCTGGCTGCATTTAGTGTCAAAGTCCACAATTCTGACTTCTCAGTCCACTGGTTCAGACTAGCAGCGTACTTTCACCTTGGATACTCTGCATGGACATTTCTCCCACCTCATGGGGGATGTATTGGCCTCACTGACGTACTTATAAATGTGACCTTGCATCAACTGTGTAGGCACGCGATTGCAAGTGTGCACTGGTGTCAGAGTCATAGTAGAAATTTTGATGCCAGCGATTTATGCAGTTACCATGTTGAAAGTCCTCTCTTCAGTACCAAAGGGCAATTTGAGCCAATGGGATCTGACATAATTAGTGAAGTTCTTACAATAAAATTAGTGCAGCAAAAAAGTGCAAATCCCTGAGGTTACCCTATGAATAATGGATTCCACTAACAGATGTATTTATTTCTTTTGCAACTGACAAAATACATCCCTCGTACTCATAAAAAATCTGAAAAGTAGAGAGGGATAGGATCTGAATGTGAAATATAATGCAGAAAATTCACAACATGGACAGAGAAAGCTTCCTGAAAGCGCAGTTGGTAAGTGCACTACTCAGTGTAGGATTGAAATGTGTGAGAATGGTCTGTGCTGAATTAGCTGATTTCTTGTTCAGTTGGGGTATAATAAGTAACTTTGACACTCTTGCGTTATAGGGAAACATCAACCTGTGTCCTCCTGCTCAAAAGTTCACATTTGGATGCTAGGTACAGACCAGATCAAGATGAGTTTGATCTCCTTGAATAACAAGCTTAAACTCACTGGCTTGCTTTCTCTCTACAAATTTGTTCCCCTCTCTCTCCTCTCTTAAAGGCACCTTAGTATGGTACAATTCTATCGGTTCTGGGGTCCCTCCAATATGTCACAAGAATGGCTATTATCCATGTGTGAGCTTTGATAGTATTGGCAGGCTATTGAACTGCAGGGTACATCACAACTGAAGCTGATCTGTCTTCACCATTTCAAACAGGAGTTGCTAGAAAGACAGACTTGCATTTATATAGTGCCTTCCATGACCTCAGGAAATCCCAAAGTTCTTTAGAGCTAATGAAGTACTATTGAAGTGTAGTCACTGTTGTAATAAAGGAGGGAATTTTCCAGCCCCATTGACGTCTGGCATCATGGTGGGTGGGGAGGAACAATATGGCGAGAAGGCCAAAAATCGATTTCACGTTGGTGTGAGAGCACAGTGAGATCATCTGATGGTGTCCGCTATGGCAGAACGCCAATCCCGCTGGAGGCTGGCGTGATCCCGCTTTGCATCCTGCTAATGGATGCAAAGTAACGCCTGACCACACCAGACTTACCGTTACATCGGCAGCAAAACACACCAGCCCTGAACATGACTCAGCAAGTGTGACATACAGAAGTCGGGGCTTTGCTCAGATCACGGACCTCTGAGGAGTAGAAGATGCTGGATCCCCACAGCTACCGGACCCTGGAGCAACACGTGCATCGCATACTGGGTGGAGACTCATGCACATGGATCCACCAGGAAGCAGCTCTTGGAAGATGAGAGGTCTCCATTGATGTCTCAGGTCTGCTTCAGAACATCATGGTCTTGGCCGTGGGCTGCTATGGATGATCAGTTGAGGGGTGGGGAGAAGGAAGGTCCAGCTATGAGTGGGAGAGGAAGGTGTCCCGGTGGGGGAGGGAGCTGAGGTAGGGAGTGGGGGAGTCAAAGGCGTCCGGGGGGGCTGAGGTTGGGAGGGGAGAGGAGGGAGTATGGGGAGAGGAGGAGGATGTAATGGGGGGGAGAATGTGGGAAGTGGGGAGGTAGGTGTAAGGGGGGAGAAAGGTGAAAGGGAAGGATTCTGGGAGGAGGAAGGAGTTCAGAAGGTGGAAGGAGTAAAGGTGGAGGAGAGAGTAAGGGTGGAGGAGGGAGTAAGCAGGGGGATTATCCAGGTGAACGTGCAAGTGAGGGGTCTGTGGAGTCAATGACTGCCTCTTGGGGAGTGAACTGAGGGTGGGCATGGTAGGAGGGAATACTGAGTATGAGGGGGGGGCAGAGTGAGCCAGAAGCGTGGGAGGGTGAGGTTGCGATGGTGGCAATAGAAGGGGCAATGAGTGTGGCTAGTGGGGACTGTGAGGCAGTCATGGACCCTGGGGGTGGGAAAGAGGAGGTCAGGGAGGTCAATGTGGATAGGGGTTGGATTCTCAGGAAAGTAGGGATTGTGCATATTCATCTGGACATGCTGGAAAGATGAGAGTTTAGGTTGGTAGGTAATGGTGGGGAGGTGGAAGGTGATGCCAGGGGGTTCAACAGAGATGGGGGCAAGGAAATGAGTGACTGAGGGAGGGGAAATGATGGGGAAGCTGAGCAGAAATGTGATGACTATCAAATTGAAAGTGAGCGGTCCTCGTGTTGGACAGGTACAGGTGCTGCATGGGAGTGTGATCAGTGGGTGGGTGGAGATGTAGATCCACTCAGATGGATAACTGAAACAGGCAGTATTGAGAATGCTTGGGGCATTGAGATGGATGTAATGGGTGAAGGCTCGGTGTACATATGAGAATGCTTGTATGGAGCTTTGAAAAGCCCTGTGACACGAATCAAAGCTAAAAGACGGCAAGACACCTTATTCAGTGAAAGTGAATATATTTTCAGGTTATAAAGTGACAAAATGTTCACTTGTGCAACTACCTGTGATCAGAAATTCTTAAATCTTTGGGCCTATCACTTCTTCTAGGTGCTGCCCTGACATCTGCAGGGGGGAGGGGAGACAGCCTGTACAATGCTCAGCCCTATTGCCTCTGATGACTTCGGCGTGCATTCTCTGCAAAGTCGAGGCCTTAGGGGCCCCGACTTGCTTTGGCTGTCCACCTGTGGGCTGGCTGCTCCCTCTGGGGTGACAGGGGGTGAGGTTGAAGGGGTCACAGGCAAAGGGAACTCGGAGGGGGAGAACACACTCTGAGGTTTTTGAGTGGTGGCTGCCACTCCTCCTCCCTTTGGATGCCTGAGGACCCAGCCTGACTCCTTGAAGGAAAGGAGCACTTGGAGTGACATCAAGGTGCCCTGTTTCCCTCTCATGTTGTTGCTGCAGGAACTCACCCATGGCTCCCGTTATGGATTGCAGGTCTGGGCATCTCCGTGTTCTGCTGGATCAAGGTCTCTTTGGCATCCACCATCTTACTCATGAAGACTTCCATATGTGCACATCTGAGCACCACTTCATCAGACAGCAGGCCGACACACCCCTCTGACTCGCATGCCACTCTATTGAGAGCTTCCAACAGCTCCGAGTGATGTTCCCCCTCCTTCTGCTGACTCTTCACGATGAGTTGGAAGGTCGAATCAAGAGGCTCGACATCTAACTGGGACCTCACAGATGCCTCTTCCCCAGCAGTCCTCTGAGTGCCGGGGAGCTCGGCTGAACCTGCCTCCTCCTGCTGCGGACACATGTTTGTGCTGTAACCACCAGACTGTGAACCCAAGCCTGCTCTAGATCTAGGTCCCACTGAGGTGTGTGTCTCTGCGCTGGTGGAGGGTGTGGGTAAGTGCTGTGATGGGTCTTCCAGGCTGCTTATTTCCAGCTCTTCAATGGATGAGGTGTCCTCTTGGCTGGAGGTGAGAAACTGGATGGAGCTGAGGTTGCTTGGCGGAGCTCCCTGTGAACCAAAGTAGAGATAATTAGTGCGTGACAGCAGAATCAAAAGCAGGATAGAGAGCACTCACAGTTGCGTTGAAAGAGGGATGATGGGGTGCAGGATCCTCACGCTGGTGTTCACTAACAACTTCACCTTCACTGCAGGCACGGTCCATGTCCTCACCAGGCAGACTCCTCAAAGTGATTGAGGGACCTAATGTGGGCCACTCTAACCCCAGTCTGGGACATCTTCCTGCTGTTGTGAACAGGCTTCTCCTGCATGAAAACAGATGGAGAGAGTGTGAGCAGGACACATGGCACCGTGTGGAGTGTTTGTGTGGTGAGCGGAGATATGGGCGGGATGAGGACATGAGCTCCAGAGGATATAAGGCTGATGGAGATGTGAGGATGTGTGTGAGAGTTAGTGGTGTTGTCCCCTGAGATGTGAGATCCCTATGGGTGTGTGATGGGTTTGTGAGTGTCTGAGTTGAGAGTGATGAGGTGGTTGATTTATCCTGGCGGAACAGATGAGATCATTCATCCTCTTCCTGCACTGGATGGGTGACCTCCTCTGTGCTCCGGTGGCGCTGACCATCACAGGCACAGCCCCCCCAAGCCGGATTGGTGACTCTGGTGGATCTCCTGAGGTTAGAACACGGGTAGATCACATCGTGGTGGCCTTGCACCACATTCAGCAGGCGCCCCACAGAGGCATCACTAAATTTGGGGGCTGCTGTCTTCTTTGCTTTCGGGGCTGTCTGTCACCTGGAGCAGTCCTGGTCTGTAGACATGAAGTAGGCTGCGCTCTGGTGCACTTTAAATTTGGCACCTGGAGCGAAGAAGAACTGAGCGGAAAAATCTGAGCCCGTGGGCCAGTGAGCCACCATATTCCCTGTGAATGCATAATTAATGGGGCGGGACAGGCTGGGATTGGGACGATACGGAGCCAAACTCTCCCATTATGGCTGGCGGGTAAAACATCCATTTCCCCACCCACACTGAACTTTGTGCAAATCTGGGACGATTCCACCCAAAGACTGGGAATATTGGGTATTTTTCCACTTTCTCACCCAGGTGACTGGGGACAATGATATGCCCCTAATGTTGCTTTAGCCTAGATCGGCTTGGTAAAGACCCAGGATTGAATTTAGAATCCTTCTGGGCTGTGCACCTTAGCTAGTTTTTGGGTAAACTTTCTCAGTCATCACGGAAGCTGGTCTCATGGCTGAGTCAGTGGAAACATGTCCCAGTATGAGGCAATGCTTTCAGGAGAGCATGGGACAAAAACATTGAGAGAAAACTTACCAAGGGAAAAACAAAATCAAACAACATGTTCTTTCAGTTGTTTGTAATAGGCAGTCAATAGACCAAAGTCAACCAGCCCACGCTGGCAAAACCCAAAACAAAACATCTACTGTTAGATGTGATTCTGCAATTGGGCAGCACTTGCTGAACAATCCTGAGTGTGCTAACAACTACACTAACAAGGAATTTATGATAATCAGTCAAACTTGCTAGAAGAAACATATATTCACACAGAGGGACAGTTTCTCTTAAAACAAAAGGAATTTCTTCAAGCCTTGCACCTTTATTGAGTTACCCAGGAGTTGGGGAATGTCCAGTTCCCTGGTGCTTTCTCCATGACAATGCCTCAGTCAATCAGCGCCGACTTGCCAATTAATCAACGCCTTTTCTCCTGTAGTATAAATTGTTGTGATCATTTGGAATTTGATGTTCTTGCATTTGTCCTGATGAGTGCAAGACAAAAAGTTTCAGCAACATGTATTTCTTTACAGCAATATAGAAAAGCAAAATATTCTATTCCTAATGTAGTTTGCATAGCTTTCTGTTTAATGCAGTGATGTGTTACTCGCAGTTCATGAGCTGAAAAGAGTCAAAATCAATTTGCCCAAGGACACCAAGCAACATTCTCAGGCTTAATGAACTCAGCATAAATCCAGTATATTACAAACTGTTATTTTTAATGAGAACTGGAAACACAGTTAGAATATTGCAGTGGAACTTCACACCGCATTACTTAACACACAGATAGGACCACTACTGAATCAATGATGTGAGGGAAGACTGTGGTTTATCTCTGTTGTTGCTATTAATATATTATCTCTAAATGTTCTTTCAGGAACTGATTCATCATTACATACAGTGAAGCTGAAGTATCCTGAATTACTGTAACCTGTGCCTGACCTACCCATATCATGGCTGCTGTATTGGATCACAAACTATTCCATTCACAGATTAAGCAATGCCCAATCACAACATTTAAAAATTGTCAGCAGGCTGGTAGAGAATTACAGGTACACAAATATGTTTTTTCTCATTGGTGAATTGTGAAACAATAAAGCAGCCAAGTATAGCCCATGGTATTACGACACTGCAACGAACCATAGAACAGAACCTGAAAATAGTTACAGCAATGGAGGCAGCTATTTGGCTCCTCGAGCAATTTAGTAGTCCCACTTGCCCACTCTCTCCTCATAGCCCTGCAAAAATTGTGTTGAGGTTGAAGATGGGCCATGATCTAATTGATCAATTCGTAGAGCAGGCTTGAGGGGCTGAATGGCCTACTCCTGCTCTTACTTCCTTCTTCCTTATTTTCCACTTCAGGTGCTTATCCAGTTCCCTTTGAAGGCCATGATTGAACGTGCCTTCACCAACCGTTTAGCGCATTCCAGGTAGCTCGCTGCGTAAAAATGTTTTCTTGATGTTGCCTTTGATTAATTTGCCAATCACTTTAAATTGCATCCTCTGTTTCTGGGAACAGTTTCTCCTTATCTACTCGGTTTAGACCCTCATGACTTTGAACGCCTCTATCAAATCTCCTCTCTACATTCTCCTCTCTAAGGAGAACAATTCCAGCATCTCTGTTAATCCAACTTTGTGATTGGTTGCAGCAGATTATACCCTTGCAATTTTCTATAGACTAAAAATTTCTCTGTTCAGAGGGTAGGTGAGAGTCGAAGGTATGGCTTGAAACTGACTGGCGTCAGGTACAGACCAGGCTAGGTAAAGAGAACAGGTTTCCTTCTCTAATGTTCATTGGTGAATCAGTTAGATTTTTATGACAACCCAACAGCTTTATTGTCACTTTTTCTTAATTGCCAGGTTTTCTAAACTGAATTCATGTTCTCCAACTGCTAGGGTGGGATTCGAGTTTGTATCCTCTAGATTAGTCTAGTGACATAAACACAACTCTACCATACCAAGTCATGTTGTTGTTCTTGTGGACCACTGCAGACCAATCAGATCCCATCACTAGTCCATGCTAAACATGACATGAGTTCAGATTGTTGGAAAAATTGACTCTGTCTTTTTTCTTGCTGCAACAGTTTATCTTCACCCCAACTTTAAAAACACTGCATGGCCATGACTACAAACATTGAGTGCTCTAGTTTTGTTACATAATTAATTTCCTGCTGAATCCTGTGCTTTAATTCAGTGTCTCGACTCTGCAATATAAAATAAAAACAGCCAAAGTAAATGCTTTGCCACTGGCACACATCACCAAAATGAAACAGTGCTGTTTACCCTTTTTGAGTACTGAATCTTTTCCTGGAATTTGTATGTTTTTTAACTGCTTAAAATGATTTTGCTGCATGCATAGTGCTGAGTGACCTCACTGGGAATGAATAGAATATTATAGGCTCCACTCCCACGATTTTCAGCCTTGGCAATAGAGCAGAAACATCTCAAATCCGGAATAAATTTGCTCTGATCATATTTAGCACACAAGTGCTCCTCCCTGCCCTTTTCCACTGGAACTTGGCAATGCTTCTGAGGGTGAGGTCTCAAAGGCTGGAAGCTCACGATCACCTCTTTAATGTCTTTTACATTTCATTAGCTGCAAGGTAAAATAAAGTGGGACTTCAAAGGTCGATTAACGCTCATTAGGAATGGGGAAAATGTTCTGTCTCTAGTGTATAACTATTTTTTGAAACAACAGGCTTATAATTCTACCTTGCATAATGTGGAAAGGAAATCATCCCCCCATCCGCATTAGCTTTTCCTCCTATATCCTCATTGCGCTTTCTCTGTCTGGTTTGCTTGGATCCAATTCTATGTCGAACATTTTATTGTTAGCAACCTGATTAACATTTAGCGGTAGTTTAGGGGTCCTCGCACTGGCCGACATACATTTCATGACACGTGCCAAAGAAACTCCAGAAATTTTTTATTTTACTAATTCATGGGATGTGGGCTTCACTGGCTGGGCCAGCATTTATTGCCCATCCCTAGTTTCCCTTCAGAAAGTGGTAGTGAGCTGCCTTCTTGAACCACTGCAGACCATGTGGTGTAGGTACATCCAGAGTGCAGGTAGGGAGGGAGAGAGTTGTTGGTAGTTGGTAAAATTTTCAGCTGAATAAATATTCTTTGGACTTAAGAAACCACCACAAACAAATGGAGTTGGTTTCTGAACTGCTATAGATGGGTTTCGATGTATTCTTTGTTCTGGGAGTGTAGGACACTGATTTGGCAGTTCCTGTTCTTTGTTTTATCCATAGCCCAGAAAGATGGGAAACTGGCAGAAAGTTGGTAGTAGGATCGATGCATCTCTCTGTCAATCAAACACCCCCATTCTCTAAGTAATCCCCACTGTTTACATTTCACTTTAGGAGAAAATTGGAAAATCGTATTGTGGTAAGATTGGACTCTCCCATAGTGAACTGCATTTCCTTCTGTTTTTACTCAAGTCATTCAGTCTTTCTGCTGAAATGCTGCCAATTTTCACTGGAAGAGAGAAGAGAGGCAGATTGTGAGTCAATGCTTAAGTATGATCAGAGCATATTTATACCACATTTGGGGCCCTTTCACCACACTGCCAAGGCTGGAAAAGTGCACTCGACGAATCAGCCTGGGAAGACTACAGTTACAATGTTGGCTAGCTGAAAGTAAAGCAATGTTAATGCACATCTCTCCTTAGCTAATGCTTTCTCTGCCTTCTTGTACCAGCTGAATCTTTGTCACTTTTTGCAACTCTACTTCCTGACCTGATCACTTCTCCTGTTGGGAGATTATACAACACCATCCTATGATTTTTTTTGTCTATTAACTTTAAGCAGCAGAATATTTATGCTTGAATGCCTTGAGACAGGAAATGGTTGACAATGGAGAAAATGGAGAAATGGGATAACTGAGGATCCATAAAGGGCTGTGGAAGGTCAGTTGAGGAAGCTGATGGTCTTTAAAAGAGCCAACGGAAGTTTAGTTCTCATTCTCCTTTGTTCCTTTCACCATGCCAACTTGGCTCTTTAATGCAGCTTCTTCATTGGCACTGGGCCAAAGTCTAGGAACTCCCTGCCTAACAGAGCTGTTGGATTCCCTTTGCCACATAGACTGCTATAGTTCCTAAAGCTGGTCTACCACCACCACTTTCTCAAGGGAAATTGCTTTTTGCATTAAATGCTAGTCTTGTCGGTGATGTCGATATGCCAAAAATAATTTCTTTAAAAGATTCTGCTACCCCTACCATATGCTAGAGTCTGCCACACAATGCTCCCAAATCTCCTTCTCCATGCAGGACTATCCTCTCTACAATTCCATATCCTATGATGCCATATCCTTGCACATTTCCCAGCGTCCGTAGAACCCCACTTTACAGTGATCCCAGACCCATGGGTCTCCCCCTTCAAACCATTGGAAATTATTGCTGAAAAAAATAGACATGTCAAGGCATCTCGTCTTGCATTCATCAGGACACTTTGCAAGAATACCAATATAGGGGGTAAACAACAACTTATACTGTATGAGAAGAGATTGCTGATTGGTTGGCAAGTGGACTCTGATTGGTAGAGGCGTTGCCATGGAGAATGCATCTGTGATGGTGACTGACAGTTAACTGCCAAGCATTGTTTAAAAGTTAAACCAGGCAGCTTGACCTTGATGGTCAAGGCATTGCCCAGAGGAATGAATCAGCAAATGGCTGTCATGTATTTGTTTAGCTGAAACAGTCCTATGTGTGTGCATGTTTTTTTCTGTCTGGAAAGAACAGAGCCCTGTGTAATAGTATATGTAATTTCCAATACACAGAAATGTGCCACACAGTGAGTCCAACTGACTATCCTAAATTGGTTGTCACCGTAACTCCAAGCACACTGAGGATTATTTAGCAAATGTCCAGTCATGGAATCACATGTAATGTTGGACACTGTGTTTTGAGTTTTGCAAGAATAGGCCGGTTGGGTACAGCCTGTACCTTGTCCATTTCGAATAGCAGCTGGGACAGGCTGTTTGATATGATTCGCCGGCTTTTGGAATGTATGGCTTACGTACGGAGCATCGCACTGGCACTGAAATTCATACCACATTGATCATTTGTGTGATAGGCAGAACGTCTTTTGGCTTGACAGCGAATACCACTCGTGATACCACTGCATTGTGGCAGCGTGAAACAGCTAGCTTCACCTGTTGCTCAAATGTCTGAGATACCTTGCCCTTCCAGGGTAATCCGAGGAAGACTTGACATTTTTCCAGGGTCTAAAGTGATGGCTTTAGGCCTGTTCATACAGTGCGAAATGATCTGATCAGGGTAGCTATTATCCCGCAGGATGCCTTTGATGCCCCTACTTCAGCATCAAATTTGCATGGTGAACCAATGGCTAGGGCCTTATTTACAAGGTCGCCGATAAGACCAATTTTATAGCATGTGGAACCATAAGAATCCCAACGTGTATGTTGATCAGTGAAGGTAGGCTAGCAGTAGACCGTGATAGAGAACCCCCTGGCAAATTTCTCAACTAGTACATCAAGGAAGGGGAGTTCATTTGGCTGCTCCATTTCAAAGGTGAATTTGAGAGCTGGCTGGAGCCCGTTAAGACATGTAAGGAAATTATTACATGCAGCTGTGGATTTAAATATAGTGAACGTACCTGTCACGTGTCATTGTTTTCCCCTCATATTGATATTTTCTTGTGAAGTGCGAGGCAAAAAGCTTCGACTTGTCTCTTTTTTCAGCAATACTCCAGTTCTGTGCTATCAAACAGCCATAGGAAATTAGTGCAAGAACCATCGTTTTATTCACAGATCACAGGCTGCCCCAACCTCAGGTAGAGATGTTTTGATGCCACTCTCTTATCCGAGGCACACAACTTAAATCCCACATGGGGGTTTTGGCTATCAGCTCTCCCGCTGCCATGTTTTGAGACATCTTGTGCCACCCAGGTTCTTAAGAAGCCACTGGTGTGACCTTCCCCAGGAACAAGGACCCGGGGAGGTGGGGGTGGGGTGACGGTGGCGGGGGTGGGGGGGGGGGGGGGGGGGGTGGGGGGGGTGGGGGGTTGGGGTTGGGTGGGTGCAGTGGGGTGTGAAGTCCTGCCCGCCGGGAGCTGCTGGGCTCTTGTGACCTAAGCAGTGCCACCGGGCATGACACCCATCGAAGGCCTCAGATTGAGGAGGGTTCCTTGCAGAGGTGAGCGATGGTGGGAAGGGGGATCGTGGTTTGGGGGGTTTATGGGGGAGGGGGTTGGAGGGCGGTCAGTAGGGATGACAGGGCCTCCCCTTCCAGATGCAAGTCCTTCGACCAGGCACTGAGCGCCTTTGAATGAGGGACCCCCAATGGGAGCCCACAAGCAAACTTGCCCGGTGAGTACCTCTCGCCTGCCGCAGAGTTAGTGCCAGCAGCGGTGGTCGGATGAAGCCCTTAAGTGGGCATTAATTGGCATAGTTGGCAGCGGGGTGTCAAAGCAAGTGGATCAGGTTAGATTATTTTATGTGCATGCCCCAATGCGGGAATGTCATGCTAACATTCCTGAACATCTGACATGAGGAATAGGCAGATGGGCTAAATTTGAATGGCTGCCAGTTCCTGTGGAAAAGTAAACAAGTGTTAGTGGTCTTGGGAGAGAAAATTGTGGTGGGGAGTGGAGGGCACGGGGAGACTAAGATAAAGAGGTGGTTGTGCTTATTTATAGAACATTAGTGAATTCCCTCCAGAGTTTTAATAATGTTAAATGAAGAACTAAGCTCCGGGGAGAGAATTATACATTCATTATATTCACTGCTCTTGCCATTTAATTATAAGTGACAGTATTTTATCGAATAGTGGTTCACCTGATTATTCAGAGGTGAGTCACAAAGGTTCCATCAGCAGATTAAATCTATAACAATAGCTAGATTTTATGCCTCTGTCCTTGATTTTGCTCTTGTGGGGAAGAGCATAATAAGAGACCATCAATATAAGATAGATGGGAAATCCAACAGGGAATTCTGAAGAAACCTCTTTATCCAAAGAGTGGTGAGAATGTGGAATCCGTTACCACAGGTTGAAGTGAATAGTATATATGCATTTAAGGGAAACTAGACAAGCACATGAGGGAGAAGGGAATAGATGGTCACGATGGCAGAATTAGATGAGGAAAGATGGGAGGAGACTTGAGTGGACCGTAATCACCAGCATGTACTGGTTGGGCCAAATGGCCTGTTACTGTGTTGTATATCCTCAGTAAAACATCCAGCACCAAGGATCAAAATAAAAGAAACGTATTATCCAGACTCTATTACCTTATGCACATGCAGCTTGGAGTTAGAATGTCATTACATTGTCAATGATATGCTTCATAAAATTAAAATGAAAACACTGTCATCTTCAAATCTAATTTGCATGCAAAGTAGTGTCAAATGCCCAGCAGACTGGATAGAAAACAGTCTGTTATACTCACCTGGAGATAAGTATTGCTCAATTGTAAATCACAGCAAGATATACATTTTGGGTCAGGGATAGCAATAATACCTCTTAGTCAGAAGGTTGTTGGTTCAGGCCCTGCCAGATACCTAACCATGTCATCTAGGTTGACAATTCAGTACAGCGCTGAGGAGTGCTGAACTGTTACAGCCACCTTGTTTTAACTTAAGCCAAGTTCCTGTCAGGCACATGTAAAGGATCCTATGGCAATACTCAAGGAAGAGTAGGGGAGATACACTGGCCTTTATCCCTCATCCAAAACCATCACAAAAAGACTATAGGCACTATTAACAGAAGCAATAGGGGTCTTGCTCTTTGGCTGGAGAGCTGACGAGATCCTGCGATGCCTCCTCTTGGGAAGGCTTGCCGAATTAAGTGTCTCTCAGGCACTTAACTGGCCAGTGGCAGGCCTTTCCTGGGATCAAGGACCCTGGAGGCATAAATCACACCCCCACGGAGAGCTTCCAGCCAATCAGAGGCCAGCAGTTGTGAATTGGTCAGCAGCACCACGAGGGGCGCAGGGGTAGCTGCCGGGAATGTACCCACCTGAGGCCCAGGATCACCGAGGGACTCAGAAGGTAGGTGGGGGTGATGGCAGGATGGGGGTCAGCAGCAAGGGTAGGGGGCTGGCTCTCAGTGACCACCCCCCCCCACACCCCCCCACCCCATTCCGATGTCAGGTCCCTCAATCGGGCGCTGAGTGCTTTTAAACGAGGGACGCCCCCTGCATGTCCACAGGCAACTCTGACAGGGATTGCTTTTCGAGCTTCTTGATGGCAAGTCCCCTCCTGCTGCTGGGTGTATGTCAGCAGCAACCGGCTGAGGCCCTTAAGTGGGCACTTAAAAGCCTCAGTTGGTGGAGAGGTGAGAAAGCCGTCCACGAGCCTTGCTACCCCGGATTTTATTGGGGCAAAAGAGGAAGGAGGTGGGGTCCGCACCCATCCCCATCCCACCCAATTAAATTGTCCCACTATCAATTTCGCCTCAGGGGAAGGGCATTAATTTCCACCAGCTGTCATACTTGCCTGCACTGCATCTATGACTACAATTCAAACAGTACTTTATTGGCGAAAAAGTTTTGTAATAAGGATGTGAAAGCTGCTATATAAATGCAAGTCCTTCTTCACTGTCATCTCACCAAGTATAATCATTACCCTATATCACATTGGTCATCTAACAATACGAAGACAAAAATAACTCCTAATTGCTTCATGGGCACAAGATCTTCTCTTCACTTCAGCACCACTTATTCTCAGTACACTCTGCTTTACTTGCTGCAGACTTTAACCCTCTCTGTGGTTAACGCTTACAGTATGAGCTTTACAAGGACTCATCTATTCACTGAAAAGTAATTGAGGTCCCCAATTGCCTTTAATAAGTAAGACTATGTGTTCATATAATACCTTATACATTGAAACATTTCCATATGTTTCACACAGTGGGCTATGATTTGAAGATCAGTAACTGATTTTCTTCTTGATTTACTGAGCTAACCCATCATTGTGCTTTATTGACCAGGGACTTCCTAGGTTTGATTCCCAGGCGGTTGAGTTAACTAACCTCAGTCAGCCAGTAATTGACCTGCTACAAATGGAATCACTTGCACTCGGAAGGTGAAAATATTTCAGCCATACATCTTGTTCATGATTGCCCTTTGCTGGAAGGCAATTCTATGGTGGAGACTGGGTTAAGGCTGCTCCAGTCTCAGTTACCATTCCCTCCATGATGTCCTACCAGCTCTTGCCATCCAGCCTCATTCATAAGTCTGCAATCAATCTTATGTTTGGTTTAGGGAATACAAGGCTGTCAGCATCGGTGAAAATGTCACTGGTCATCACTGTCTGAAGACAAAGGGAGAAAATTGGGAAAAAGAAGCTGAGGAATAATAATTGGAAGTAGCCAATCTCTGGTACAACATGTAACAGTTACATTTAAACATGCTGTTGTTTTTTTCCAAGAAGTATTCTTCAGATTACCTTCCAAAAATGATATTTTCTTCAAAATCATGGTATGATCCAAGGCAGCTATAAAAACCAGTTTACCTAAAGATAGACTGTGCCAGAACCAGAAATTATGTAATTTCCTTTTCATTAAATGACTCCACAAACCTCAAGTAAATTGGCAATTTCAGCAATGTTAAGGGAAAACTGAATGGCAGCAATTAAGTAATTCCTCGCAATACATTATTTGCTTTTCTCCGAATTCCAGCTGCAGCTCATCATCTGTTCCTTATTCCTCTGGTAAAGCTGCCCTGTAATCATCGACCTTGCCATGATCTTTCTTTCCTTGCTGGGAATATAATTATTTGTGCTGTATAAACTGGGAAATTCCCCCAGGCTGGATTTACATGGGATGGGATATCATAATATCCTTCTGAAATAGCCCTCTCTCCTCTACCCCTCTTAACCGTAATTCTATGACAATAAAATAGACAAGAGTGATTGAGGGGCAAGTGATTTGAACTTCTCTCACAGGCTTGATTTTCTACTGCAGAAGAGATTCCTGGGTTTTCAGAACTACAAGACAAAGAAATGGTACATTTCACCAACACCTTGTTCCACTCATGCACTGCACAATTCTCCAGGGGACATTGAACATGGATACACAATGCTCTACATAAATACTGTGAACCCTTAATTAGCATATTCAATTTCATGCATATCAACTTATAATTTTGTATCTCAAAGCTTGATCCATGTGCAATAATCCTGCCCACGTAATGTGGGTGTTAAATGCCAGTCTTGCTCTATCCCTTCTGGAAGTTATTTCCTAAAGTTAAACCACTTGAATTTTGCTGGCTGTTCCTCTATCCCCAAGGTTTTTGAGGGCAAACTTCAAGATGAACGAAGGGAAGCCAGGTGATCACCTTCACAGCCTACCATGTAGCCATCGTTATCATTATCCACAGAGCCATGTTTATATACCCAGGCATGGTTACTCAGCATTGAGTTCAAAAAATTCAGACCATAATCTCTGCTCCATTTTGTGTCCTTTCCTTTGCTTGTTTTGGTATTATTTCTTTCAGTTGGGAGCACACCAGCTCTAGGCATGTCTTTTGTTTCTTTTTTTGCCTCGTCACCATTCCCTGTGGCCCCGGAAGGCTGACTCTTCTGGTTATTCAATCTCTCTCGACTTCCCCATCACAGGCCTTCCTTTTATTTTTGTCCCACTTTTATGTCTTGGGTAAATGAGTTTGTTGGCCAACCGAACTCTCACTGCTCGCCTTCCTATGTTCCCTTCAGTTGCTGCCTGCAATCAATAATGGGGAGAGACTGAAGTAAGACTACACAGTGTTGGTTTATTGAGACATAGGGCAGAACACCAGATCATATGTGCTCACTCAGAAACCTCCAGAACTAGACTTACAGTTCCCAGTTGCCTGCGCTGTACAGTGATTCAGCAGTGCTGTCACATGATCAGTACAGTTGCATTCTCTTAAAGGGACAGGGCACCTCACTTTACCACATCCCCCTTTACTTAAAAGAACAGCTAACGGGCTTAAAACACACTAACTATTTACACAATAATTATTTACAGGTAAAGTCTCTCAGGAGGCCTTCTTTAATGGGTTGAGTGTCATAGCCCAACAACTTCAGCTGGTGTTTCTGGGACCTGCTTTTCAGAAGCAGTTGCCCACTATACCGCTCAGTGGATGATTTCACCATCTTCTGGCTGCAGTCACATTCACTCCTGCTGCCCCTCCTCTCCAAGCTGAAACAGATAAAGGGCAACAAGCACAAAGCAACACAGCGATGAGCTACATGATGGGTGAGGAGAAAGAGGGAAAGGATAAAAAAAAATGTTTTTCTTTCCAAGGACTGTCAATAATTTTTCTTTTTCTTCCTGCCTGCCCTCTTCCTGAGAGCACTGATCTCTCTCTCTGTCTTCTCTTTAATTTCGCTGTTGGCTGGACTAGACTCTGGCGTGAGATGAACGTGAATGAGTTCAGTAGTTGGGTTTTCCGACAACTCTTCTGAGAATTCAGGGCCTTCTAGCTTTAAAACTTTGTGACCTTTACGCAGCTGCTGCTTCAGCTCTTCCAATCCTTTTCTATTCTCATTAATCGTTTCCTGGAGAATCGCATTTCATTGCCCCCTTCTCAGCTAATTCATTCCTTAACTCAGCTAGAGACAGGCTTAGCTCTTCCTCTTTTCTTCTTCATATCTTTTTCGAGGCACAAATTGGGAGTTGATTGATTTTCCATTTCCTTTCGAAGGATGCTAACTTCAGTTTGAACTCTGTCCCAGTGTAACACTTCTACTGGCTTCTCCTGTTGGGTCTTTGTGTACTCATTTTTTCTTGCAGCAACATTTCTGGTTTCGAATTCTGAACTTAGTGGGCCCGCAAGATTTATCTCTCTCAACCATTTCCTTCAGAGGAGACCCAGTCCCCTGCTCTGACATTGCAAATAGGGGTAATTTTGCAGACTGTTCCTCATACTGCACCTTGACTTGACATACCCTTTTCATATTTATTTCTTCACCCGTGTATGTCCTCAGCTTTGTGTCCGAAACTTCTAACTTCAAAGGATGGGTTCCCTTACTCAGATATCTAAATATTTGCTCTCCAATGACAGACATTGATGCTCCCGGATCAACTTCCATCTTAATGGGTGTCCATAGCAGTGGCAGGAAAAGCACTTGACTTGTTTGAGTTGTTGTTTGCTCACTGAGGGGCTGGATGTATTTCTCTCATCCATTTTGTGGGTTTTCACTGCCGTGCCGTTGTTTTTCAATGGTCTGGAGTGAGAGAGTATTTCCCGTCTTTCCGTGGAGTCTGATGTTTTCGCACCTTTTGTTGCCGGATTGTCCCGCTCGACCAGATGGATGGCGCCATTTTGTGTACCTTTTATAACTTTGGAATTTCTAACAGCACTCTCCATCACGGTAGCTCATTCTAATGCCTTACTGAAGTCTAGACTAGGTTCGGCTAGCAAACGCCTTTGGATAGTATCATCTCCAATCCTGCATATCAGTCAGTCTCTCAACATAATGGATGTTCCGAATTCACAATGCTCAGTTAACGCCTTTAAAATGGCCACATAGTCAGCTATTGTCTCCTCTGGGAGCTTGTTCCTTGAATTGAACTTGAAGCGCTGCATAGTGACTGAGGGCTTTGGTCTCAGGTGACTGTGTACAATTTTTATTAACTTGTGAAAAGTGTGCGGGTCTGGGGCGCTGGGCTATGTAAGGCTGTGGATCAGTCCGTATGTTTTGCTCCCACATGAGGATAAAAGAATCGCTCTCTTCTCCTCCTTCCCCCCAATGTCATTAGTGGTAAAAAATGATCGCTAGGCATTTGACATACTGAGACCAGTCATCTGAAATGGGATTGAATGGATCGACATGTCTGACCTGCAGCATTGTGAATGACTACAAGGGGACTGCACTTCTGATCGGCTTTCCAGGTAATGATGAATTTAGTTGTTTGGCTTACCGTGGAGTCGCCCTCTCTTAGAATTTTCTGTCCATAGCCATTTTTCATGTATTTACCAGTTTAAATGCATTGTCACTTTAAGAGCAGTCACTGTTTTTTAAAACCTCTGTCTCTGCAGCTGTTGGCTTTTCTCTGGAGGGTTTTGTGTTCTTTTTGAGTTTTGGCAGGATCCCACAATCGCAATTCTGCAGGGTTTTTGTTTAATTTTAAATAGCAGCACCACTTTCTACTCCGCTTGCCAGCTGTTGCCTATTTAACAAAGTAAGTACAGATGCTCTTTCCAATGCTTTGCTCACCCATCTTGTGGACTCAAACTCAGGGGTCTTGCAATGTTTTTATCCTCATTGCCATTTTTATGTATTGGGTAAATGGATTTGTTGGCCAACTGAACTCTAACTGCACGCCTTCCTATGTTCTCATCAATTGCTGCTTGCAATTAATAACAGGGAGAGACTGATGTAGGAATAAACAGCGTTGGTTTATTGAGACATAGGGCAGAGCACCAGATCATACATGTTCACTCAGAAACCTCCAGAACTAGACTTACAGTTCCCAGTTACCCATGCTGCACAATGATTCGTCAGTGCTGTCACAGGATCAGTACACTTGCATTCTCTTCAAGGGACAGGGTACCTCACTTTACCACACCCATTCGTCCCTTGCACAAATTCTATTAATCTCTAACTTTTCCTAGTTCTGATGAAGGGTCACAGATCTGAAACCTTAGATCTGTTTCTCTCCACAGATGCTGCCATAAGCTGCTGAGTATTTCCCACACTTTCTGTTTCTACCTCAGGTTTCCAGTACCCATGGTATTCTGCTTTTCAATATGGGTTATCCCACTATGTCTTTGCATTCTTCTATACTTCAACATAAGTCAATCAGCAATGTACAAACATAGAAAAGGAAGAAAGAACTTGCTTTTATTTGCCACCTTTCATGTTCAAAGGATGCACCAAAGCTCTTTATAGATACTGGATTACATTATGGACAATGGATTACGTTATAGGTAATGGATTACATTATAGGTAATAGATGACATTAGGCACAAAGGATTACTTTTTCTGTGCAGTACCTGATGTCCTATAGGCAGACATAGCAGCCAATTTTACAGTGAAGTCTCAGCAATTCAATGGTAACCTATTTGTTGTGGTCCTGGTTGAGGGAAGAATGTTGGCTAGGAGACCAGGAGAACTTCTGGCTCCTCTTTAAAAACTGCCATGGGTTCTGTGACATTCACTTGAGCAAACAGATGCCACCTCAGTTTGATACCTTATCCAATAGGTGATACCCCCATCAATGTAGCATTCCCTCAGTGCTGTACTAAAGTGCCAGTCTAAGATGCTCAAGTCTGTAAGACCTCTGTCACTGGGGGCTGGATTTTATGTCCAGTGAGTGGCTCTGTGGGCAGATGCGGAAGCAGGTGTATCTACTGCTCAAGCCCAGCCCCGTGGCCCCACAATTATTTAATATCTGCTGGGGTTAAATATCTTGAGGCAAGACGTTGGTCCCCATCTGGGGAGGATGTCCCGCCTCCAAGAGCTGGGAGTCAATCAGATAGCTGGTAGCGATCTGGTCCCATCAGCGCCATTGGGAGTGGTGGCCGAGGCTGGGATTGCAGCAGGTCAATCAGCAGTGTTTGTCACTGGGGCTGGATGAAAGACAACTGGGGACGGGTATCGCTAGGGCTAGGCTGTCAGGCTGAGGCAAGGGGAATCGAGGGCTCGGGTGGACAGGATGGTGGGGGGTGGGGGAGGTGGGTGGGTAGTGAAAACGCAGGGGTGTCCGATCAAAACAAGGGGCCCTTATAGGTGGCAACCCTTCCTTCCTGCCCCAGCAATGTTACCTGCTGAGCTTTTGAACTGTTGCTGGCCTCAGCCTGACCCAATGAAATACCAGTGGAGATGGGAAGTGGCCACTTAAGGGCCTCAACTGGGACAAGTGGACGGCCCCGCCACTCAGGTAGGTAGGTAGGTCCTGGGAAAGGCACCTATGGCATTTTACAGGCCCCTTGCCTGCACACCTGCCTGCAGGGGAACATAAAAACATCCCCTAAGAGTTCAGCTGCAGCTGCCTGTGCCGTTGTTCATACGCTACATGTTGGATTTCAGCCCTGATAAATCTCCAGCTAGTGGATTCCTCCATATGCACTGCCTCACGTTGCAGAGTGTCCCAGACAGCCTCATATTAATAATGGAATAATAACAATTTTCTTTTATAAGCAGGCCTCTTGTGGTCAGAAATTCTAGCCTTTGCAGCTGTAAAGGATGTGAGGTCACTCTTCAGGCACTACCTCCCTGTTTTCCTGCTGCCATCTGTACTTGCTGTTGCTCATTGATGCTTAGAGCAGCAACAGATGTTCCCTCTTTAACCTCACTGCCTAAATAAGGGTGATACACCTGTAACAGCACTTGTGACATCTGGATTGATTGTTGCTGGGTTCTGCAGACAGCATGCTTCTTCATCAATGATTCAGAGTTATGGCAGGTCCTTGACAAACGCCCATACAAACAGATGAACGTGATTGGCTGCAATACACCCCTTGTTATATGACATACATGCCAACAGTGTCCCTTGATGTTGCACTGGTTTATGCCAGGCTGACAGTCAGTATGGTGCTGAGCAAGGGAGGCAGTGGTGTAGTTGTATTGTTGCTGCACTAGTAATCCAGAGACCCAGGGTAATGCTCTGGGGACCCAGGTTCAAATCCCACCACAACATATGGCAAAATTTAAATTCAATAAAAATCTGGAATTAAGAGACTGATGTTGACCATAAATTGATTGTTGTAAAACCCCATCTGGTTCACTAATGCTGTCCTTACCTGGTCTGGCTTACATGTCAGTCCAGACCTATGAAAATGTGGTTGACTCTTAACTCTCCCCTGAACAAGGGCAGTTAGGGATGGGCAATAATTGCTGGCCTAGCCAGTAATACCCACATCCCATGAGTGAATTAACTGAGGATCCCCTCCACCCCACTGTGGTTGACTTGGCCCTCAACTGTGCCTGCTCCTCTGTCCTCACCCCTTCCCCTCCCTCCCAGAAGCATGATAGGGTCTCCCTTGTCCTCACTTTTCACCTCACCAGCCATTGCATTCAAAGGATCATCCTCCACCAACTCCAGCATGATGCCACCACCAACCGTATCTTCCCCTCACCCCCTGTCAGCATGCCATAGGGACAGTTCCCTCTGTGACACCTGGTCCACCCCTCCATCACTCTCAATCCCTCATCCCCTTCCCATGGCACCTTCCCACACAATCACAGAAGGTGCAAAACCTGCCTCTTTACTTCCTCCCTCCTCACCATCCAGGGCCCCAAACATTCCTTTCAGGTGAAGCAGCAGTTCACTTGCACCTCCTTCAATTTGGTCTACTGCATTTGCTGCTCCCATTGTGGTCTCCTCTACACTGGGGAGATTAAACACAGACAGGATGACAGCTTAGCGGAACACTTTTGCTTAGTCCATGAGCAAGACCCAAACCTCCCTGTCGCTTGCCATTTCAACACTCCACCCTGTTCTCATGCCCACATGTCCGTCCTTGGCATGCTGCATTTTTCCAGTGAAGCTCAACGCAAACTGGAGGAACAACACCTCATCTTCTGATTAGGTATTTTACAGCCTTCTGGGCTTAACATTGAGTTCAACAACTTCAGACCATGAACTCTCTCTTCCATCCTTACCCTTTTTTAAAATCCAATTTTTAAAATGTTTTATTTATTTTATTATTTATTTATTCATATTTGCTTTATTTATTTTTTATCCTTTTACCCCAACACCCACCCCCAACCTCCCCCCAACAGGTCCATCTGTCACTTGTTTTTATGTTTTGCTTTCAGAGTACTGACCCTTCTTCTGCTATTAACATGTTCTGCTATCTTACCTTTATGCCACTTTCAGCACCTTCTTTAGTCTTTAACACTTTTGTCCTGTGTCCATGACATCCTTGTCAAATTTCTCCTTTGCCCCCACCTATCCTTGACCTTCTATTTTGCCCCAGCCCCTCTTAACCAATATGACTCCCATCACATTTCTACATCTCTTTGGGGCTGAAGAAGAGTCATACGGACTCGAAACGTTAACTCTGTTCCACTCTCCACCGATGCTGCCAGACCGGCTGAGTTTCTCCAGCACCTTCTGTTTTTTGTCTTAGTGCTAACCCCATCCTCGGGGAGGCCTCTGGCCTCAACCTGCCTCACACGTTAGTGCCCAATGCATAAAATGTGCTAAACAGCACCCACAGAGGTTACTGCTGCAGGACCCTCCTTCAGTTCCGCTCCACTATGTGGCATTCACGCCTGCTACAAGTCAGAAAAACTGTTCAGACGTTGGGAGTGCCAGGATCATGCTGCCGCTCATCATGTGTGAGAATACATGAGCAGGCATGACGTTAGGTTTCCTACATTGCTACAATGGCTACACTTCAGCAATATTTCATTGGCTGTAAACCGTGTTCTCATGCCCTTAGATTGTGAAAGGTGAGGGACGAATGCTTTCCTTCTTCTTCTTTTTATTAAGCTGTTTCAGTAAAGCCCTTCTATTATCTTAGGGTGTTAGCAATACGTTGTTAACAATTGTTTAGCAATTGGTTGTAGCTGGAATCGACACCCTGCTATAGTAAGAACATGCAAAGTATATTTTGAAAGATAATCTGAGTGCGTAGGGTAGAAATGGATGTGTAATCGGGTTTGAGGAACCTTTTTTTAACATGCATACTTTGCCCCAATTGCTATAATGTACACATACGTTACATTATCTGGGCTATTTGCTTCAGTTTTGAAAATGTCTCCCCGACTTTGGGGGTAGTTTTAATTTAACACACCTTTACAGGAAACTGATAAAATTGGATTGGTCCCTATTTTTACACCTTACTCAATTTTAGTCTCCAGTGACCTTCTTTCTGGACTGGTTGATTGCAATAAAGCTCCTGCCTTTTAAGTAGGTGCTACAATCCTTTAAATCTCATTGAAAAGACCTGTTGCTTGTCAAACTGTGTAAGAAATGTACTCTAAAGAGTACTTCAACACCTTCTGGATTGATTTGACAGTTTTTTTATTACTCTCAGTATCTTGCTGAGCTTTATTGTTTCTACACCCAGGAAATTTCCAATCCCACCTGCTGCAGACCAGAAATTCCCACCCAGAGTCGACGAACCTTTGGCTGGTTGGTCAAATTTTCTGCCCCACCCATTTCACTTCCATTCTCGGGGGAGGCTGGGAAATCCCAGCCTAGATTTTATTTCAATCTGTGGATAAGCCTGATTCTTCATTTTAACCTAGGCACATTGCCTGGTATTTTGGCACTTGCTGCTTTGTAAAAGAATCAGGAGCCCCATATGATTTCCAGCGTTCAATACCGCAATCAGGGATAAGATTGCATTAGATCAAAGGAAGTGGCTTATAATGTTACCAGAAAACGTGGTGAACCTCAGGACTTGAAGCAATTTAGAATCCAGCAAAGGAGGGCCAAGGAACTGATAAACAAAGGGAAAAGAGAACAAGAATGCAAGCTAGCGAGGAATATAAAGGCAGATTATAAAAGCTTCTTTAGGTGTGTGAAAAGGAAAGAACGAGCAAGGGCAAATGTGTGTCTGTTACAGGTGGAGACAGGAGAATTTATAATGGAGAACAGGGAAATGGCGGAGAAATGAACCATTACTTTGTGTGGGATTTTCCTCTTCATGGACCGAGTGCAATGGCGGAGGGGAAATGCGACCTTTTCCCCCCCGGCCGCAAGGGTGGCTTTTTGTACCCGCTTGTCTGCTTCTCACCTCATTAAATATGCATCAAGAGGAAACGCAATGTATCGCGGGAGGGTGGCCCCTGATTTACCCGCCCTGCCATGAACTCAGCGGATCATCGCTCTGGGCGCCATATTTAAGTTGCACTCGCGGACAGCTTTCTCAATGTCCGCATCCCAGGGCTGTTCCAGGCAAGAGATGGCTCCCAAACCAAAGGTGTCTGCCGTGCCCAAGTTTAGTGATGCCTCCTTGGTCACCTTCCAGATGGCTTTGAGGATCAGGGGAGGCGCTATATGCCTGTGATGATAAAAGGAGGTCACCAACCTCACAACTGCGGCTTGAAAGGAGGTGGCCCCTGTGGTGAGCTCCAACTCCGCACAGAGGAGATCAGCCATCCAGTGCAGGAAGGGGATGAATGGTCTCATCCATTCCGCTAGGGTACGTTAACTATCTCATCACTCTCAACTCACTCTCACAAGCCCCTTACATGTTCACAGGATGACACTCCACTGGCGTCTCACACACTGCCATCACTAGCTCATATCCTGTGTACCTTGCATCCTCCTCCCATGCACGGCTCCACTCAGCACCCACACAAGGCAGGCATCCTTATCATTTGCCTTGGCATGTGTCCTGCTCACACTCTCTGCGTCTGTCTTTACGTAGGACAAACTCGCCCACAATAAAAGGGAGAGGTCTTGGACTTGTGGGGAGAGGCCTGAGCTCAAGGTCCTCATTCCCAATGAGGAGCGTGCTGTTGAGCTGCCAGGAGAGGACAGGGACCTACCTACAGAGATGTTGAGGCCGGTGACGCAGACTCAAGTGACATCTGCACCAGCTGATCCTTCAGACGATACTGTGAGTGCATTACCATGTTTTTGAGTTGGTGCCCATGCACTAATTATCTCTACTCTCTTTCCTAGGCACCTCTGTCAAGTGCCTCAGGGACATTAGGAATCAGCCCCTCCTCTCCAGCCCCCTCGACACCTCAGATCCTGAGGAAACCACTATTGAAGACCCATCACAGTGCTTTCCCACACCCTCCGCCAGCCCAGAGACACATATTTTGGTGGGACCAAGATCCAGAGCAGGATCAGTGTCACAATCTGGTAAACACAACATGGAAGCTGGTCCACAGCAGACAGAGGCAGGGACATCAAACTCGGCACTTCCAAGACTGTTGGAGGCCAGGTTCTGCTGAGAGGAGTCTGTCCACGTTCAGTATGAGGTAATAGCGCTGGATGCCAGCGCACTGAGGCCAACACTGGTAGGATTGCAACTGCCATGGAGACCGTGGTCCAGGACATGGCTACTGCACTGTGCCAGGAGTTGCACTCCATCACTGTGGGCATTGGTGGCATCCATCAGTGGCTACGCAAAAGAGCCAGGACACCTCGATCTCACTCCAGCTGCCCCTTCTCCTCAAAGAGTCAGCCAGGGGCCCTTAGGCACCGATAGGGAGGGGGACCAGCAACTGGACACCCAATGGCCATCACCCATGTGACGCCAGGAGTGTTCAGCTGGTGTCCCAATCCCATCTGCCTGTGACCTCCGCCTATCACCTCCAGCTCCACAGGCTGAGGAGGGTGAACCTGCCCCACAGCAGGAGACACAAAGCTGTCAGGACCCTCCAAGGCTTGGCCCTCCGGAGCTCGCCTGCCAAAGTCATCACAGAGAACGGGGTGTAGCAGTCAGCAAGTGGCCTCCACTCTGCCTTGGATATCGGGAATGCACCAACGTGTAGCAGTAGGGTTAGGGAGATCAAGAAATCAGGATCACAATCATGACACGAGTGTTCACCACAAGCTTTGCATCAATGTTATTAAAACTGCACCCATTCCACATCTCCTGTGGATGCTGCCTCTGCGTGCTGAGCTTTGTTGTGTTCAATCAGATGTCACACCATGATCCCTCGCCTCACTTATTACAGAGTTCACATCATGTGCCTCTGGTCAATGTTGTGTGTAGCCATCTCATCACAGTATGTGTTCCTTCTCAGTTTATTACCGATATCAGGGATGCCTCACCCTCAATGTAAAGTGTGCTTTGTAAGATGAAGGCCCATATAGTCCCCTGACTCGTCTGCATTCTGGAAAGGTGAAGGAGAGTTGTAGATGTGTATAGAGAAGGGCAATCTTTCCTTGAACTCCATGTACTCTCTGTCATCCTTGAGGGTTTGCAATCTATAAGCCCATACTCAGAGGTCGTGTGCACTCCTGCCAGCCTTGTGCATTGTTGACTCTCTGAGTGTATATCTGTGAAGCTGACCAATAAGCATGTGCACCTTCCCACCTCAAGGTGCCAGTGCTCTACCCCTCGTGGGCAAAATTTTGTCTTGGTGTTGAAAGCTACAGCTTTAACCATTTTGCACCTCGGAATTGTCTGCCTAGCACCCACACGTCAATCACCAAAAAGAAGGAATGCAACACTGGCCCATTCCTTCTGCTTAGCCTCCCCTTCCCTAAACACTCACTGAACTCAGCGACGCTACATCCATATGGTGATGTTTTGTGGTCAATGGAACCATTGAGCATGATCTTGATGCTCATATGTTAGCTTGATGGGAAGGTAATGCTCAGGGCAGAAATGGGCTGAGGGCTAGGATGTAATGCAGCTGATGTGTGCTCTTTATTATGTGAGGTGGAACATTGAGGGGTCTATGGTGTGTCTGCATTTTTGGGGTCACAAGGGCTGGGGCTGACCATTATGGGAAACTAATGGCGTAGAAAAGGAAGCTTTTCCATGTTGTCAGGCAGATGTGTGAAGATGGTTATCATGAGGCGGTCTATGTCCATTGAAAGATCAGGCTAACTGGGGCCCCACATCCCTAACTGAGAGTGGAGGGTCTCAGTATAATGGGGGTGAAGGAAATGCTAAGGACTGAGCGCTTTGAAAATGTGTTAATACCTGATGAGCATCCTCACCTGCCTTGGTCCTAGCCTCACCTAGTGATATCACCATCACCTAGTGATATCACCATCACCTAGTGATATCACCTAGTGATATCACCATCACCTAGTGATATCACCATCACCTAGTGATATCACCTAGTGATATCACCTAGTGATATCACCATCACCTAGTGATATCACCATCACCTAGTGATATCACCTAGTGATATCACCTAGTGATATCACCTAGTGATATCACCATCACCTAGTGATATCACCATCACCTATTGATATCACCATCACCTAGTGATATCACCATCAAAGTTACAGATCAGACATTTTTCCTTTGCTGGAGATGGACCTCCTTGAGGTGCTTTAATAGACTGAAGGTATACTACTACGAGTCCACCGAGGACTGTAGTGCAACTCCTGCCTCTTGTAGGCTGCCTTAGTGACTGGGATGCTCTGCTCAAACAGAGAAACAAAGACATCCCTGAGCATCAGCCTCCAAAGGTTCTCTTTCTGTCACTGACTAGTGAGTGACTGTGAGCTCAAGGATTTCATTACAGCCTAGGTACCTATTATCCATTACAGTCCTGGCCATTGGAATGACTGCTCTGTGTCACAGTATGCTTTCCCGCTCTCCTCCCCTGGCCACATTTCAGTAGGCCCCCCCCACCCCCACTCGAGTCCTCGCCTTGCAGCACAATACAACCCTCCCCCACCTTACTGCTGGTCTGGTATATGGAGCCTTGTCTCTATAACCCCCCCTTGACAGTGATAGGGTGTTGCCTGCAAAGCCAGCATGGAGTCGGAGGTACCCTGTGCACTGCGCGGTGCAAGGCAGGCGAACAGACCTTGAAGTCACGAGTGAAGTGCAAGTCGCCAGGTGCATGTCACTTATATATGGTTGTGAGGTGGTGCATTGGAGGCAGTTCAAAGGAGGTTTACTGGATTGATACCTGGAATGAGTGGGTTGTCTTATGAGGAAAGGTTGGACAGACTGGGCTTGTTGCCACTGAAGTTTAGAAGAGTGAGGGGTGATTTGATTGAAGTATACAAGACCCTGAATGGCCTTGACAAGGTGGATGCCGAAAGGATGTTTCCTCTTGCGGATGGGTTCAGAACTAGGGGGCACTGTTTTAAAATAAGGGGTCACCCTTTTAGGACAGAGATGAGGAGAATGTTTTTCTCACTAAGGGCTGTGTGACTTTGGAACTCTCTGCCTCAGAAGATGGTGAAGGCGGGGTCATTGAATATTTTCAAAGCAGAGGTAGATAGATTCTTGTTTGGGAAAGGGAATCAAAGGTTATTGGGGGTAGATGGGAATGTGGAAATCGAAACACAAGGATATCAGCTTTGGTCTTATTGAATAGTGGAGCAGGCTCGAAGGGGCTGCATGGTCTATTCTTGTTCCTATTTCTTATGTTCTATGTGAATCACGCCAGGCTAATTAGATGCCAGGTGGGGCCTTTTGACCCAGCGTGGAGGGGAGTGGGTTGATTCTGGTGATCTGCCTTGATAATGAGCATTCATGATATTCTAATATATTCAAATGGAACTCCCGACATGGCCTGGCGAGAAAAGGGCGCTGTCCTTGGTGGCAGGAGAGCACGCTCGAAACCTGCTTTCACACTGACGGGAAGCTGACTCTTTGGTTCTCGCCATATTTCCACCTCCCGCCAGCCATTCCATCCTCCATGGGCGGGATCGGAAAACCCTGCCCTTTGTGCCTATCTTCATGGAGAAGGAGACAGAAAATCTCCCAGAAATACTAGGGAACGAGGAGGCTTGTGAAAATAAGGAACTGGAAAAAGTAGTATTAATAAAGAGGTAGCACTCAAAATTAATTGATTTGAAGGTCAATAAATTCCCTGGAGCCACTGAGCTGCATCCCAGAGTGTTGAAGGAGGGGGCTATAGAGATAGTGGATACATTGGTGGCTAACTTTCAAAATTCTATACATTCTGGAAAGCTTCCTGAAGACTGGAAAGTAGCAAATGTAAACCCACTATTTAAGAAGTGGAGGAGAGAGAAAACAGAGAACCACAGACCTGTTAGTTTGACTCAATAATAGGGAAAATGTGAAAATTTATTATAAAGGATGTGATAATGAGACACTTGGAAAATAATGGGCAGAGTCAACATGGAGTTTGCAAGGGTAATCTTGTTCGACAAACCTGATGGAGATTTTTGGGGATGTAACTAGCAGAACAGATGAGGGGGAACCAGTGGATGTGGTGTATTTGGATTTTCAGAAGGCTTTCGATAAGGTCCCACACAGGAGGTTGGTAAATAAAATTAGAGCACATGGAATTGGGGGTAATATACTGGTATGATTTGAGAATTTGTTGACAGATAGAAAACAGATAATAAACGGGTCATTCTCAGGATGACAGTGGGGTACTGCAAGGATCAGTGTTGGGGCCTATTATGACCAGTCCCTGGGCAAGGCTCCCCTCACCCCCCCAATTTGTTATTATCCCGGCTGAGATACCCCCAAAATCCTCTGGTGAGGAGAATCAAACTGGCTCCCTTTCTTTATTCAACCCCCTCGGTTGGTCTCAGCAAGGTTAATTTAAAAAAGGATCCCTTCTCTCATGGATACCTTTTCCCAGTCCACATGTTTTTATGTTTTAAAAGGAACCAATTTAACCAGGCATTCTTGAGTTGAAGAAAGAGTGAATTTATTAGTTACTAAAATGCAACAGAAAAAAATAAATACACAGCACACATACACACTGATTAGAAATGAGGTGAGTCCAGAAATAAAATTTAAAATGATATATGAATCAGTGTTTGGCTGGTCCGTGAGGGGTAGATGATGAAACGTTGCAGCTGTTAAGTTGAGCTGACTTTGGACAGTTCAGCAGTTTGTTTGGAGTTCCTTGGTTCTGCAGGTTTGCTGCAAGGAGTTGTCCTGTTTTCATTTCAATTGTGGTTTTGTTGAGTTGTGACTTGCTTCCAGCAACTAGAGAGAGAGAGAGAGGACTTTTTTTACCTGCAAGTGCAGGGATGCCAAGTTGATGTTCTTTAGCTGTGACCTTCACAGCACATCCTCGCAGACCAGGCCTGGAATATCAAAACCAGCACACAGAGACCAGGGTTGCAGTCGGTTTTTTAACCTCTTATCTTGTGCATTCTGGGAAAGGAAAAAAAACAAACATGTTTTTTGCCCAGATCTGCTTTCTTTTCAACTCACATCATGTCCACAGTCTGCAGTGGGATATAACTCACAGGAGATGGTTCTGCTGAGATGGTAATCGGCCTTTATTATCTCCGCAAGCACATTTCAGTTTTTGCATTGCCTCTTTTCCTTTGAGGTGTCTCTGTCTGAAGTAGGCCTTGATACTTTCTGAGCTGTGACATTCTGTACTCTGGACTAGTTGGTTAATAGGAACCCACATGGGAATTTTCCAACAAGTGGTTACTTTGCAGTCTCTGCCAGCTTTTGCTGGTATGGTTGAAAAAACATGACTTATTTAAAATTTCAATGTTTCCTTAAGTAACTCGGGGCTATGATTTGTGGTCATGACAGGCCACAGTTGTTTATAATCTATATAAATGATTTGGCTGTGGGGACCAAATGCAATATTCCCAAATTTGCTGATAACACCAAGCTAACTTGTGAGGAAGATGCAAGGAGGCTTCAAGGGGACTTGGGCAGGCTGAGTGAATGGCCAAGAACATGATAGATGGAATATAAATGGTGAGCGGCTGGGAAGTGTTGATGTCCAAAGGGATCTGGGTGTCCTTGTTCATGAGTCACTAAAAGCTAACATGCAGCTGCAGCAAGCAATTAGGAAGGCAACTGGCATGTTAGCCATCATTGCAAGGGGATTTGAGTACAGGAGTAAAGATGTCTTGCTGCAATTGTATGGATCCTTGGTGAGACCGCATCTGGAGTGTTGTGTACACTTTTAGTCTCCTTATCTAAGGCAGGATATGCTTGCCATACAGGGAGTGCAACGGAAGTTTGCCAGGCTCATCCCCGGGATGGTGGCATTGTCTTATGAGGAGAGATTGAGGAAACTGGGCCTGTATTCTCTAGAATTTTGAAGAATGAGAGGTGATCTCGTTGAAGCTTACAAAATTCTTACTGGGCCTGACAGGGTAGATGTGGGTAGGATGTTTCCCCTGGCTGGTGAGTCTGGAACCAGGGGACACAATCTCAGAATAAGGTGCAAGCCATTTAAGACTGAGACGAGGAGCAATTTCTTCACTCAGAGGGTGGTGAATCTTTAGAATTCTCTACCCCATAGGGCTGTGGAAGTTCAATCAGTGAGTATGTGCAAGACAGAAATCACTAGATTTATTTATACTAATGACATCAAGGGATATGGGGACAACACAGGAAAGTGGCATTGAAGTAAATAATCAGCCATGATCTAATTGAATAATGGAGCAGGCTCAATGGGCTGGATGACCTATTCCTGCTCCTATGGTCCTATAATTATTAATCCAAGACATACGCCCTCATCTACAACGTATACACAGCTCTTGGTTTATGTTCTTTTCACACAAACTACATTTTATGCTGCAGACAAAAGGCAAGGGATTGGAAGAAAGCTGTGCTATTACAAGCTTCTTAGGCAAAGTCCTGGAGTTCTGCCAGTAGGTGTGAAACCAAATGCCTCAGCAAGCTTCATTAAAAGAGAGGACAGGAAGGAAGATGAGAGATAACTGCCGAACATCAGGCACAGAAATAAATGTAAATTTTATCCATACCTTCAGCTTGTCCGCATTTTTAATACAATCAGAAGTGTTAGTGAAATTGTGCTGCATTGGAGATGAATAGCTGCATTCTTATTTAAATTATGCATTTGTATTTATATCCGACACTGGATGCATGAGTTATGAGAAAGTTAATCCCTTTATCATGTGGGAAAAATCCCTTGTTTTCTGAGCTATTTTCTCCTCTTTTCCTTTCTTAAAGCTCCTGTGTAAAGTACCATCCGCAGTTGGACAGGACAAGCAGGCTGCAGGTTACCATTGATATGTTCCCTTAGGCAACTGGCACTCTGTTTCCCTGATCTTTATCTCAAGAAAGCTTATGGTTGGCAACTCTGCGTGGCACAGTACAGATGTGCATTTGCATTTGTGCCCTCCAATAGTTACAACTCCAACAAATAGTGCCCCAAAACTGAGCAATAAAGTAGCATTTTTCCAATAGGGGTCATGATATGATGCCATGGAATTATTTGGAAAAGTGAAACTAACTGTAGCCAAATGCTATCTTGCAGACCTTTTCATTTGTAATGGGAAATTTTCCGTTTGAACTCCTTATTTCTTATGTAGTAGTTCATCATATCTGATGACCAACACTGACTCAAGGAGCACATGTAATATGAGCTGTCAATTAGGTTATCAAGTGACAAACTATTCAGACTTGTGCATTCATTCAGTGGCATTTTTGTTTTCTCTTCTGCATCTCCCTGTGAAGGAAGAACATTTGTACAATTGTGTCAAAGTAGCTGGTACTATTTATAAGAGAAAATTATGTTTCTCTTTTATATCCAAGTAAACAGAAAAAAACTGGATGAAAAGATCAAAGTGGCAACATGAGAGACCTCAGCTTTTAAAGAGGGAAGTCAAACCCGAACTTGTCGAGGATTGGATTGCTAATGCTGTTTGGCACTCGCATCCTGTAGCTAATGTTACATATATCTCTGCAAGGTCAGGGAGCTGAAATGGCTAATATTATCAATCTTGTCTCACAATCAGGCTGAATCTTATTCCTTAAAAGGTGCGTGAGTGTAGATTCCTTGCGCTGCTGATTTGGTTGTTCTACCTGATGGCAAAATGGAATGCTTTGCACTACCGAATATATACTCAGTACATTATTTAAATGAACCCTTGACATACTTTCTTGTCAATTTGCCAAAAGCTCAGAGTAGTACCCAGGAGGAAATAGAACAGCGTGAAAACCGTGGCCTTTTAATCACCAGCGATGAAAATAAATTTATAGACGGAATCCCTGCCTCACCCATCAAGTGAGAGATGCTATAAATATTTTAAGTTGATATTAAAGTAATTTATTATGTGTCACCAATGCTCAACGGAGAAATAAGGCATTGGTAGGATGGTGCTTAAATGAAAACCTAATGGGCTTAGCGCCATCTGGCTCCTCCAGACTACGCCTTTGACCTCTCCTTCATGGTACACTGCAGTGTAGATGAAGCGAGACAGTTGGAGAGAGCAGAGTAAACAAGGTTCTGGTGTTACAGAGAAGTGCATTTTCACCAAACGATATCATCCTCCAGCTTCATATTACTCCTGATTGTTTCATTCCATTCCTTGTGACGCTTTACTATGTTAAAGGTTCGATACAAATGCAAGTTGTTCCTGACAACAATACATTTTTTGCAACAACATTAATTCAACAATAGATTTCTCATATTAGCTTAAAATGAAGCAGGGCAGGTCTGACTTACCTAACATTTACAAGGGAAGTAGCCCATGAGGGAAGATTGGGGTCTTAAAACAATTCCAAATATTTGGGATAATTTATTAGATTACTCATTCAAAACAAATCACACAAGCATACACCCATCTTTGCTAACTGCTCACTATGTTCTGATGCAGTGAAAGGAATTAATATTTAAAAGCTGAGTGCCTGGAAGATATATCATTTGAATTTCCTTGATTTGTTTCAATAAAAGTAAGACATAATATAAAATATTGCATATTCCTGATGACAATAGGTTTAAGAGATTTAAGCTTAAAAGATTGCTTAACTGTGTTAAATGTAGCACTGCACCAGGACACAGGAACACATCAGAGATTCAGATGGCACCACAAGAGTGATGCTTGAGTGGTTAATCTTTAAATTATCACAACCTTGAAGTATATTTCAAATATTTTGTTATTCTAAAAATATGTGAAGTAAATCTACCTTGCTGTGTGGCTGTAAGATTTGATTCCTGGTCTTTGCTGACTTACTCCACCTCAGACAGGTAACATTTGATGTACTATGTTTGACTTTCTCCTGGGGCTAAAGAAGGAAGTCCAATCGGTATTCCTGTTCCCGATCAGAATTCTGCTGGAAAGTGAGTGTGTTAGTGTCAAGTGAGGACAGCGTAGGGTTCATCTGTGATGACTTTCATGGGTGAATAACACTCGTTGCCTGGGTTCCCTCATGAAGAATAACTACGAAGCTAAGGGTTGTCAACACCTGTAGAATTTATAAGCCCAAGCAAGGCACAGCTCTTTCAGGGGAGAAGGGGAGAAAATTGGAAGGAAAATGGAAATAAAAGAATGAATTTTACTCTCCGCTTCTTCCTTGAACAGAGGCCCAAACAATCCCCGTCCACCACTACTCTCCTCCATCTGGCTGAACTTGTTCTCTCACAGAACAATTTCTCCTTAAACTTGTCTCACTTCCTCCAAATAAAAGGTGTGGCTATGGGTACCTGCATGGGCCCCAGCTATGCCTGTCTCTTTATGGGGTATGTGGAACATTCCTTGTTCCAGTCCTACTCTGGCTCCCTTCCACAACTCTTTCTCCGGTACATTGATGATTACTTTGATGCTGCTTCATGCTCTCGTCTGGACCTGGAAAAATGTATCAATTTTGCTTCCAATCTCCACCCCTCCATCATTCTCACATGGTCCATCTCTGAACTTCCCTTCTCTTCCTTGACCTCTCTGTCTCAATCTCTGGTGATAGACTGTCCACCAATATCCATTGCAAGCCTACCAACTCCCACAGTTACCTCGACTACAGCTCCTCACACCCCACTTCCTGTAAGGACTCCATCCCATTCTCTCAGTTCCTTCACCTCCGTCGCATCTGTTCTGATGATGCTACCTTCAAAAAGAGTTCCTCTGACATGTCCTCCTTCTTCCTTAACCGAGGTTTTCCACCCACGGTCGTTGACAGGGCCCTCAACCGTGTCCAGCCCATCTCCCGCGAATCCGCCCTCACGCCTTCTCCTCCCTCCCAGAGCTATGGTAGGGTCCCCGTTGTCCTCACTTATCACCTCACCAGCCTCCGCATTCAAAGGATCATCCTCCGCCATTTCCGCCAACTCCAGTATGATGCCACCACCAAACACATCTTCCTTTCACCCACCCCGGCGGCATTCCGTAGGGATCGTTCCCTCTGGGACACCCTGGTCCACTCCTCCATCACTCCCTACACCTCAACCCCCCTCCCATGGCACCTTCCCATGAAACTGCAGAAGGTGCAACATCTGCCCCTTTACTTCCCCTCTCTTCACCGTCCAAGGGCCCAAACACTCCTTTCAAGTGAAGCAGCATTTCACTTGCACTTCCCTCTATTTAGTCTACTGCATTCGCTGCTCCCAATGCGGTTTCCTCTACATTGGAGAGACCAAACGCAGACTGGGTGATCGCTTTGCGAAACACCTTCAGTCTGTCCGCAAGCATGACCCAGACCTCCCTGTCGCTTGCCATTTCAACACTCCACCCTGCCCTCATGCCCACATGTCCGTCCTTGGCTTGCTGCAATGTTCCAGTGAAGCTCAAAGCAAACTGGAGGAACAGCACCTCATCTTCCGACTTGGCACTTTACAGCCTTCCGGACTGAATATTGAGTTCAACAACTTCAGATCATGAACTCTCTCTCCTCCATCCCCACCCCCTTTCCGATCCCCCTTTTTCCAATAATTTTATTTTTTATATAGATTTTTCTTTTCCCACCTATTTCCATTATTTTTAAATTTATTTCCATCCATTGTTTTATCTCCAGCTTTTAGCCTATTTCGATCCCTTCCCCCCCCCACCCCACCCCCACTAGGACTATCTGTCACTTGCTCGTCCTGCTTTCTACCCTTAATGTCACCATTAGCACATTTCTTAGATAATATCACCACCGTCAACAACCCTTTGTCCTTTTGTCTATGACATCTCTGGCAATCTCTTCTTTGCCTCCACCTATCACTGGCCCTCTATCCCGCTCTACCTGTTCCAGCCCCCTCAACCAGCTTATATTTCACCTCATTTCTATATTTCCTCAGTTCTGATGAAGAGTCATATGGGCTCAAAACGTTAACTGTATCCCTCTCCACAGATGCTGTCAGACCTGCTGAGTTTTTCCAGCTATTTTAATTTTTGTTTCAGATTTCCAGCATCCACAGTGTTTTGCTTTTATCTTAATGAATTTTACTTAATTGATGAAAACCCATTGGAGGTAACAACACTGAATAGATACCTTCATTCAAATAAACAAAAACATGAATGTACCACCTGACATGACCACTGTGGAATTGTAGCCAGATAGCAGTGATTTGCCGTTCTCCCTGACAGCATAATCCAAGGAATGTCTTAAATATGTTAGTCGGTAATAACTACACACAGTGTGGTAATATTCTCATTAAAAGCTTTGGGTCTTTTGAATTTCAGAGCCCATTCATTTTGTGATATTGCACGTTGAAAAGCTTCACTAACTCTCTTGTGCTGTAATGTATGTGAAACCTTCTCAAAATGGAGGAATGCTTTCCTAAATCAAACTGAACCAGCCTGTTTGACACGAATGACTGACAGAAATTAAATAGTAAATGTCAACACCCACATTACTTATGTTCTGCTCGCTGCACATTTTGTGATGTATTTCAATGACTTTTTTTCTTTCCTTTGCCAGATGAAACACAATGATCGATGGAGATCATGGTTTCTAAATATTTATAGATGTCTCTTACTAATGGCTATAACCTTGACTGCAAGGCACAATGTACAACTAACAGCCATACAAGACAGACAGCATTGTAAGTTAGTGTCAGGCATAGCATGACAGAATGTGCAGGACAGCCAAGGTATTTCATGTTGTCAGAATACAAAGTTGGGCTCACCACAAAGGGCAGAGCACTTTTCTCCATGTAGCTTCTTCAGCACCATCCAAACTGAAAATGGGCCTTTTTCTTTAGATCTGAATGGTTGCTGCCATTCATTCCCTTGGCAATTCACCAGCAGAAAGTGACCTGCAGGTGAGGTTGCAACCAACTGCTTTTTATATTAATGTCCTGGGAAGACAAAGATACCAAGATGTTTATATTCCATAAGAACAGCAGTCGGCTGTCCAGCCCTGCGACCCTGTCCCAGCGTTCAATTAAATTACCGCTGATCTGCATCTTAACTAATCTGCCCACCTTGGTACTCCGACTCTTAGTGCTCTTGGATAACAAATCTATCAATCTCTGTTTTGAAATTCTTAATTGACTTGGCCTGTATTCTGGGGGCCAGAGTTTCAGTTTTCCACCAATCTCTCTATGAAGAAGTGCTAGCTGATCTCACCATATTCCTTATGATATAGAGAAAAGAGCAGGGAAATAGAACAACTACAGTTGACCAGCTAGCACTGACACAGGGCCAGAAGGTGAAGGACAATTCATGTGCTGTGATTTCTATGAATTGTTGACTTTATGCATCAGTTGAAGAAGTAATCCATACTGTACCATTTTGACGTCAGGATGACCTTTAAATATTAATATTACAGCATTCCAATGATCATAATATGCTGCCTCTATTTTTTTAATATTACATAAACAATAATGACTGAACTCAAAAGATTCTGCTACAGGTTTCTTGGCCAACTGAGTTCATTATTTCCCCAGCAATCTGGTTTGGGAATTATTCACCAATAAGCTCTGGAGATTGGAATTCCCTATAAGTATTCACATCTGACAGAGGATATATGAGATACGAGAAAATTAATCCCTTTATCATGTAGGAAAAGTTGGTTTTGATCATGTTGTTTTAATGAATATGCATTCTGCCAGCTGGCAAGACAGGACTGGGGCCTGGGAAAGTCCAAATTTGATATCCTGTCAACGAGGCCAAGATTCCACGGAGTGTTGTCCACAAAGGAGTTCAAACATTTGGCAATCTTCCTGAAACACACAGGCAGGTTGGCAGTTAAATGTGGGAACAATCCAAATAAGAGGGATTGTTATCTGGCTCAAGCATAATGGACAATCTCACAATTATTTAAAATGACCAAAATGACCATTGACTCCACACTTCAAGATGCATCAGTGTTTTAGGTTGTGGGATGATGGCATTCCCATGAGTGGTAGTTGAGGGCAACACTTATAGCTCAGAGATTCCCAGCCTGACACTGTTTGCTATAAATTTAGATGGTTTTTCTAGAATTTAATTTTTTATAAGATTGAAGAAAAGACACGTCTTATAGGAAGCAAAGTCCTATGAGTGGGTAAATTTCTGTAAAGGTACTCTTGAATTATTAAGGCTCTTAAAACAGACATATGTCCAGGTAGTAGATAAAAGAGAAAAAGAGGGAACGATAAGGACAATCCCACTGTTAAAGAATAGTAAAAGTGGCTTTTCTTGAAATGATTGATCTTAATTTTTTCCTTGATTTACCAGTCAGAATATGTGTTGGCACAATAGCTATTTCCTTAGCATTTAACATCATGAACAACCTTAAACTAATTATCTTTCTAACTTTAAAGTATAAATTTGCCATTTGAACATGCAGAGTCATTAATTAGGGCATGATGACTTCAAGCAGCTCATTAAGGGAAATTCTATTACTGTGCTCAATAACCATTGAAAGCCACTGTTACCAAAACAATAAAAAGTGAAGATTTGCAGGGAACACGTCTTAATACCACAAAACATTCTTTTACAAGATGCTAAAATATCCAATTTTCAGCTTCAGGTCACAAATTTGGGCAGGTAGGAGGACAGCTCACTAACTGTTGTATTTTCAAGGAAACAGTTTTTCCAATGAGGTCTCATATACACGTTAACAGCTTAATACCTACAGTGTTGATCCTGCTATCTAAAAATGAAGTTAAGAATTGTACAATTTGAGCTGCTGTGTATCTTGGTAACTGCAATATTGCAGCCCTGATCTGTAAACTATGGACAACATATCAGAGCACTCAATCCTGCTTATGTTGCCCAACAGTAATGCTCTATCTGCCTGCCTAACACTTTTAAATTTCTTTTCCTAGCTTTAAATCTCTCCATGGCTTTGTAATACCATTTTAACCTTACTCAGTTCGGGATCTCAGCTTGTGCCCTCCACTCTTCCAAACGTTGACAGTGTGCCCCTCCCCCATTCCCTTGCCATTAGGCACGTGTTGTTCATGTCTCTAAACTAAAGCATTGCATTCTCAAAACTTCCCAATACTCCCCATTCGTATTGTTGCATCTCCCTCTGTTTTCTAAAAGCCTTCTCAAAATCTTCTGTATGGACGGAATTTTATGCCAGTGGGAATTTACAGTCCTGACGAAGTCAATGGACAATTGGGACTGAATTTTGAGGTCAGCAGGGGCACGGTCAGTGGAACCAGGAGCGGCCGGGAAATGGCCTGTTGCCTGCGATTGGCCCCTGACTGTGATTTCATCCAATTAAGGCCCACCCAGCGTGAAACACGGCTCTTCACTGGCCTGGAAGGGCTGAGCGGGGGTTTGGGTCTGACTGTCACCGCAACAAATGGTGACTCAGCGGCCGGTTTAAAAACGGCCCAGACTGCCCCAGAAAGGCTGCTGTGGACGGACGTCGGGTCTGCGTTATCTTGATGGAGTCGAGAGAGGCTGGAGACGCCAGGCGGGCAGGCAGCTCTGGTGGGCACTTGGCTCTCGGCTTTTTGGATGAGGGCCTCGCAGCCCTGCTGGAGGAGGTGGCTGCCAAGAGGGATACCCTTGTTCCCAGAGAGGAGAGGAGGAAGCTACTGCACCTGACAAAGAGGGCATTGGAGGAGGTGGCAGTGTTGGTGAGCAGCCAAGACGTGGTGCGGCTCACATGGTGCAGTGCCGGAAATGGTTCGATGACCTGCAGTGCTCAGGAAGGGTGAGCACCATGTTGGCATGGGTCAGTGTGTAGAAGTATTAAGGTGTGGCCGCACCCCATGGACCTCAGGAGTGTTAGAATCTGAGTGCCAACTGTCAATCACACCGGAGCTGGCCAAGGGGGTGAGCCCTGGCTGCTTGGACTGAGCGCCTTGCGGCTCGAGGGCCACAACTCGGATGAGGTGTTCCTCAGCTGGGGTTGGCCAGGCTGCAATGGTGCTGCAGGTAGAGAGTGGACTCATCAATGTTCCTTCGACCTTTCAGAAGAAGATGAGCCATAACCAAGCAGAGAGGGCACATACAGGGCAGAGACCCACCCAACCTGCTGCTGCTCAGCAGGTGCGAGCAGGAAGCTCTAGAGCTCGAGAGCCGGCGCACTCCCTGGGCAACCAGGTGTTGGAGAGGCTGGGGTGCTAGATGAAGTTAAGAGCATAGGGCACAGAGGTGAGACTCTCAGATTGTGCAACTACCCTAGTGTAGTCTCTTTATTGATGGGAGCCTCGAACCTGGAGTCCTCATTGATCATTGAAAGGCGATGGCACCATGATGCAGGTCTCCATTGTCTCACCAGGGTGCCTGTCATGCACTGTGACAGTGTGATGACTTTAACTAATGACATGTTCTTGTTTTCCTTTTAGATGATGAGCCTCTGGAATTGTCCATTAGGCATGTCCAGCAGGATGTGCAGGAGGACCTGGCGGAGATCCATGAGGGCCTGCAAGCCATGGTCTCTGTTGTGGAGGGGTCCATGCGGAGCATGAGCACTGTGTAGACCCTCATGGCCGAGGACACTGCCTCCTTCATTGAGAGAGTGGCGACTCTCATGTAGAGGCAGCTCCAGGGACAGAATCAGGGGTTCCTGGGATTGCACTTGGACCTGCAAATCCCCATACAGGCACTGACCTCAGGTAGCATCAGTATCCCAGCAAGGTGCCCATCCATCAATGGTGAGCAGGGAGGTCCAGAGTGACCTCATGTTAGCACACGAGCTGTCTGTCATCTCTGTGGGCTCCTCTCAGGGCGCTCTGGATGACAGCAGCAGCTCCTCCGCACCTCTGCCAGTGACCGTCACATCTGGTGAGGCTGCAATGACTGGGGAGCTGCCAGCCATGGCACTGGTTGCTTCCTCCCAGGCTCCACTGACCAGAGGGCGACTGCCAAGGTCATCAAGGCCAACAGGACAGCAGAGTCAGCAGGCTGTTTCCAATGCCGGTGCTGGCGAGTGGTGTCACCAAGACGTAGCACTCACAAACATAAGTTTAAGGCACCATGAGCACGAGAGGGACAGTTCACGAGTGATTTTATGTTCATTTATGTTGGGTTTATATGTCTGCTGGTGTAGTCATCAATACCAGCAATTATAATGATTTCAATGTGACGATAGCATTAAATTTACTTTGGTTCTATTGGCCTGAGTATGCTTCACATTTTTGCTTTCTGATGTAGGGAATGCCAATGTGTAATGCTGGACGTGAGTGGCTGGATACTTTATCGCACAGGCACTGAGTGGACTTTGAGTGCAAATGGAAGGATCATTTCAGACATCCAGGATGGAGGCAGCAGCCCTGGTGTGAGGTTGAAGCTGATCTTCGGTAGCCTAGCTGAGGAAGCGTTGGATCAAGACATCCTGAGCCTCCCTGCCTCCCTGGAGGTTACTGAGGTCTGTCTCCGTGCCCTCATCCTTCTCCTCACCACTCTCCTCTTCTGACTCACTACTAGATTCATCATCTGGGGCCTGTGCAGCCGTGTCAAGATCCTCTTCCTCCAGTGGGACCCCTTTGCCAGTGCCAGATTGTGGAGAGCGCAGCATGCAACCATTATCAGTGACACTCACTCTGGGAGATATTGTGCTGCACCCCCTAAACTGTCCAGGCACAGGAAGTGCACCTTGAGAAGACCTATGGTCCTCTCTATCACCACCCTTTTAGAGACATGACTCATATTGTAGCGCTGCTCAGCTTCTGTTCTTGGATGGTGGAGAGGCGTCATGAGCCACCTTCTGAGGGGATAGCCCTTGTCACCCAGCAGCCATCCATCCAGCCGGGCTGGAGCACTGAAGAGCCCCGGCACCTGGGAGTGTCTGAGGATGTAGGCATCGTGGGAGCTGCCTGGGTACCTTGCACAGACTTGTAGAATCTGCATCCTGTGGTCACACACTATCTGCATGTTCATGAAGTGTGTTATGTTCCTTCTATCAGGTCGCTTTGCTCAGTGAATGGTTGCACGCCTATCTACTGATGCATAAGTTGGTAATCAAGATGATGCAGGTGAAGAGACCATTGTAAGATGAAGCATATACTGTTTATTAACATAAGTAACAAGTGTCTTCTCAATGCAAACGCTATTCTAAAACTACTGATTAACAATGTAGTCCGCGCTACACAGCAATTGGGTAATACAGTCACGTGGTCAATCTGCTCACATTCTCTTAAAGGTACATTGCATCTCAGCTTACCACATGCCTCCCCCTTTACTTGAAGGTACAATTTACAACCTTTACAATGTATCAACTACTTACATAAATAAACCATTTACAAAGTCAGTCTCTCTGGAGTCTTCAAACCTATCGAATGTCGTAGTTCTATGACTTTGGATGGTTTATCCGAGGCCTCCCTCTCAGGACTCATCTGTCCACTAGGGTCTCCAGTAGGAACCTGTAAGTTTGTTTCTTTAACTCTCTCAGGCTTCCTCTTCCTGCCTTGAAGGTCTGGACTACCTTTCGGCCATACCATTGGATGCAGGGTGGAATGGCGAGGTCTTAACATGTGTTATGCCATTGAGACTTACAAATCTTTGGAATTCCCCGCTGGTGAATGCCTTTCCGTTTTCAGACACTATTATCTCCGGTAACCCATGTATCGCAAAACTCTAACGCAATCTGACTTTGGTGGCAGCAGGTGCAGGTAATCTTACTTCGTATACATTCATCCACTTTGAGTGAGCGTCAATGATCAAGAGGAACATTGTGCCAAAAAAAGGCCCCATGTAGTCATCGTGGAGATAGACCAATAGCATTCCTGGCCATTCCCAGGGATGCAATGGAGCTGAAGGGGGCAGTTTCTGTATCTGTTGGCACTATATGCAGCTCTTGACTAAGATTTTGATTTCTGTATCCATCCCTGGCCACCATAAGTAGCTGTGCACCAACATTTTCATTCTAGAGAGGCCGGGGTGAGCACTATGCAATTCGGTCAATAATGGTTTTCTTCCTCTCGGAGGCACAATGACTCTCACTCCACACAGCAAGATGCCATTCCTGGCAGGTGAGCTCATATCTCCTATGAAAATAGTGAATCATTTCTTCAGACTTTGCCTTGTTAGACCATCCCTGTAAGACTTGCTCCCTTACGTGAGACAAAACTGGATCACAAGCTGGATTACATTTGAAAAGAGAAAACTGTATCTTCCAAGCAAAAGAAGTGGTTTAACTGGGTCATGGGGTCGACTCACAGGGCCTTGAACCAGGAGAAGAAAAGGTGAGAGCTATTCGGGAGGCGTCAGCATCTAAAAACGCCACAAAACTCAAGCGTTTCTGAGGAATGATTTCCTATTATGGCTGTTTTCTCCCAAATTTGTTAACAGTGCTGGCTCATTATACTGTTTGCTCAAGAAAAACCACAGGTGGTCTTGGTAAGCTTCACAACAAGAGGCTTTTAGAACAGTAAAGCAGTTGCTACATTCTTTGGCCCTGTTGGTACATTTTGACCCAAAGAGGGAATTAATTTTGACCTGCACAGCATCCCCTTACGTAGTTGGGGGGAATACTCTCCCATCAGGTGGTGGGCAGCTCTGAACGGTCCATTGGTTACGTCTTAAGAACACTCAGTGTTGCAGAACGAAGCTACCCACAAATAGGGAAAGAAGGCTTATCTGTTATATTTGGTATTAAGACGCTCCACCAATGCATCCATGGTCACCCCTTTACCATTATATCCGACCACGAGCCACTGCTAGGCTTGTTTGACGAAGATAAGGCAATACCCCCAATTGCCTCTGCACGCAACTAAAGCTTGTAGCTTCTTACATTTTTATGGTATATGGTATAGTCCCGAGAGGCCTTTTCTAGTTCGACTTGCTGGAAAGCACAGCTCATGTCAAGCTTCGTACATGCAGTTCCCCCTGCTAGCTTGGAGTCCAATTAATCAGTTTTCAGTTTAAGATGCCTATCTAGTCTGGCCACTTTGTTAACAGTCAACTTGTAGACCCTGCATATTCGCACACTCTGGTCAGGCTTTAGTACTGGAACTATGGGTTGTAAGAGTCCCAACCTTTCCAGCCTGTCTAATTCAACATCAGCTTTTTCTCGCAGTGCATAGGGTACTGGCCTCACCTTCATGAATCTGGGGGCTGCCTCAGGATCCATGTGGATTTTAGCTTGCAGCCCCTCAGTCTTTCCAAGCTGCTCCCAGAAAACGGAGGCATATTTCTGTAATAATTCTTGCAGATCTTTTGTTCTGAGTTGAAAAATCTTGGTTCACTCCAACTTTATTAACTTAAACCAGTTCCGACCAAGTAGACTTGGACCCTCCCCTGCTACCACCATTAGGGGTAGATTAACAGACTGATTTCCATACTGTATTAGAACCTTGCATATACCCCTTACTCGCACCAGCATACGTCTTTAATTTAGCATCTGAATTTTCCAGATTTAATGGGTAGTCTCCTCCCTTCAGATATTTGAATGAATGTTCCCCTAGACCTGTCGTGGATTCCCCTGTATCCACCTCCAATCAGATGGGTTTCTTGTTGACTTTCACTGTCACATAGATGGGCTCTGTTTTACCCATTTTTAAGTTGTAAAGTGAGTGAATATCTGACTCTGTTTCCTCCATTATGTTGATTTCACGATTTCTACCTTTTTGCTTAAAGTTTTATCTTAAACTGTCTTTACAATGTCACATAATATGTCCATTACGATGGCAGAAGAAACATTCATTTCTTTTAAACTGTTGTTTGTTTGCAGGCTGTCTGGTTCCATTCCTGTCGTTATTATTGTGGGTTTTCTCTGTTAAACCATTGCTTTTTGCTGATCTGTTAATGGTAGCTGTTTTGTGCCTTTCTGGGAGCTCTGTGCTTTTGCACTATTTCTAACCGGTGTTTCCCTCCTGATGCGATGGACGGTATCATTTTGTGCTCCCTGGATTGCTTCTGAATCCCTGACTGTGTCTCCATTGCGAGCACCAACTCCAGCCCCTTGCTGAAGTTTAAGTTTGTTTCTGACAACGAGCTTTTTTAAATGGCCCCTTCATTAATCCGACATACTAATCGATCTCTTAACATGTCTTTAATTGATGTCCTGAGCTCTCAATGCTCTTTCGGTTGTTTTAAGGCTGCTACATAACAAACGACTGTCTCTCCAGGGACACGAGACCTCAAATTAAATTTAAAATGCTGCGTTGTTACCGAGAGTTTCGACCGAAAGTGGCTTTTCACAAGACTTACCAACTGATCCAATCTTTTGGAATCTGGGGCGTGGGGACAGTGAGACTATGAAATAGGCTGTATGTTTTACTGCCGCAGGTCGATAAGAGTATTGCTCGCTCCTCCTCCACCCCCTGCCGATTTGGTCGTTGGCCAAAAAAGGAAGAACACAAGGCGTTCAATGTAAGGTGACCAGTCATTGGTGGTCTGATCAAATGGCCAAACTGTGGCAGACTGCAGGGAGATAACTTTGATGAATGGCAAAGGCTGTACTTACAATGACCTGCAAGGTACAGCAGATTTACTTCTGTTTAATTTCTGTGGCTTTTTTTGGTGTCGTAGACTGGCCATGTTTTGCCTCGTTGCCAGTTGTTACGTTCCTATATCGGGCCGCTTTGCTCAGTGAGCATGGTCGCTCTCCTGTCTACTGTCGAGTGAGTTGGAAATCAAGATGATGCTGATGAAGAGACCATCGTAAGATGAAGCACATACTGTTTATTAACAGAAGTAATAGAGCACTAACACAGATATCTTCTCAAACCAACCCCTACTCTAAAACTACTGATTAATAATGTAGACCACGGTACACAGCAATTGGGTAACACAGTCACGTGGTCAATCTGCTCACATTCTCTTAAAGGTGTATTGCACCTCAGATTACCACAGAGTTAGTCCCTTCTTGTTGATGAAGGCACCCGGCTGACCCACTGGCACCTTGATGGTCACATGTGTGCAGTCGATTGCACCCTGTGTGTGGGGGAGCCCAGCAATCATTGTGAAACTTCTGGCTCGCTCAGCCTGGCTGGCCTTGTCTGTGCGGTAAAGAAAAAAGTCGACATCTGCTTAAACAGAGCTTCTGTCACCAGCTTGATGCAACTGTGGACAGCTGATTGGGACACCCCACTGAGAGCTGGAAAGATCTGGAGGCATAGAAGTGGAGGGCCACTGTGACTTTCAGAGCCACTGGCATGGGGTGTCCACCCACATGGTCGGAGCTGATCTCAGGACCAGTCACCGAGCAGATGGAGGTCACTGTTTCCCTTGAGAGATGGAGCCTCCTTCGGCATTGCACCTCGGGCATATTGCGGTAGCTACATCGCTGCCTGTAAACCCTGGCAGCAGGATAGTGGTGTCTTCTGTAGCCCCTTCTGCCTTGGACTCCCTGCTGACCCTGCACCCCCTGTGCCTGCGCCTCTCCTCCCACAGGTCCCACCCCTGGAAGCTGCATTGGGAAACCCGGCCTCCTCCCCCTTCTGCCCCTCTCTTCCTCCTCAGCGGAGACATCATTCCCCATTCCCAGGGTAAGGGAAGGCTGTCTGATATCTGGAAGGTTCCAGACAGTCTGAACTCTCCGGGTTCCTTGGAGACACCAGGGAGACCTGTAATTAAGCCAGGAAATGCTAACATTAAAGCCCTGAACAGAGATGAAACTGCCAAGTACCAATAAGTAACCTGCTGAAAACTATGTACCAAACTCCCCATTCCTGACACTGGCAATGCTGCTGACCCCTTTTATCCCACCTGTGAATGAGGTTTTTGAAGTTTTTGGCTGATTGCCTGCTCATTTTGCCCGTGTGACCAGCGCAAAATCGCACGGGCGATGAACAATCGCTGTCAGTTGGCTTCTTAATGGCCTTAAGTGGCCTCTTAATTAATGGTAGGCGCGCATCTGGCACCTGCTCTCACCTGCTGACTGAAGTATTGTGCCAGGGCGCCATGATGTCGGGACGCTCGCCCGGCGTCACCACGCACTATTACCCGCCCGTGGGAGGTAAAATTCTGCCCTTAAATGGTTGGCCACAATTTACGGCCCCTCCCCCGCCCCAATAGGGTGGTAAAGTTCCGCCCCACGTCTTCGAGCTAAGCCCCCCCCCCCAATTCTTTGCCCAACTCCTTCTCCGAATCTGACCCCTTCCCCTTGAGATATTTTGTTGCACTAAAGGGTACAATGTAAATATACAGTTATTGTCTAATCCCAGTTTTGACTCCAAACCTCCCCAAGGATTTGAGCTGCTAATTCTGCTGGACAGGGTAACCCTGCTTTTAAGTCTGGAAATTTCAAAACTTAACCTGATAAAAAAATGTGATTGAGAAACATACACACAAAACGTTGTTTTTCCATTGATATCTGTTTTCATGATATGGAAGTATTGGTCTTTTTTTTAAGCTAGCTAAACTTTCTATTGAGGTTTTTCTATTTCCATTAAAGCAGATAGCAGGGGGTGAGAAGCAGGAGTTGGGACTGGTTCTGGATCCCAAGCCTGCCTCTCGTGGGTGGGAAGTGGGGTTAGCGAGTGTCATTCTTTGGTATTTTCATGGGGACAGGTCTCCTGTTCGATTAAAGGGAGGGGGTGGATGTTCTCACAAAGCTGGAGGGCCAGATCAACAGTAGGTTGCAGTGAAGGGTAAGTAACTGAGAGGGTACTTGTACATGGAGGCGTCCTCTCACTAACATTTTAAAAAGTTTATTAAAAAATACAAAAAAAACCGGCCAGGCTACCACTGGGTGCCCACCTTCAGGCAGCTGAACTGCCCCCCACACCAACAACACCCCCCCAACAACCCCCCTCCCTTCTGTCGCATTGGGAAACTGAAGGCTGACAGGAAAATCCCACTGGTGCTGAGACTGACATGCTGGCTGGAGCCATTATTTTCACTCCCCACCGGCCAGCAGGCCTGAGGTGACAGGGTCTAAAGATTCAGCCCCAGAGCTCAAGCCCCCATCTCAGCACCTGACCCTGATAAACACTGCCCCCCTCAGCCCTCCCTCCACTTCAAGTTTGGACTTGGCAAAAGGTGAGAGGGAGGGGGTGTGAGGGGAGAGGTCAGAGGGCAGCGAGGAGAGGTGGGGGGAATAGTTGGGGCAAATCCGGGGTCAGCAGTGGCCTGCAGTATTCTCTATGTAACTGAAAATGGTAAACCCACTTTTTATTGCCAGTGGCCTCTATAAGGTCCGTGAGTTTCACCTTTGCAGACCTGGAAAGACTGAACAGAGCACGTGCAGCTTAGGTGACCGATTTACTGAAGCAGATATTAGGGGCTGAATTCTTCTCGCGTTGGGCCTGACCTGAACAGAAGCAATAACATTGGGCGAGTGTCCCGACATCATCACGCACTCTCGCGATAGTTCGTTTGGCGGGCGCACACGGATGTGGGAGCGATGCCCACCGTTAATTAACAGGTCACTTAAGGCCCTTAACAATGCAATTGTCTGAGATTTTTCATTACTCGGGCGATTTTCTGCTCGTCGCACTGGCAGAACCAGCAGGCGGCCGGTTGCTGGTTGCTTATTGGTATTTGGCAGCTTCATCCCTGTTCGGGGCTTCATTCTGAGCATTTCCAGGCCTCAGTTCAGAGCTCACTGCTGTCTGCCAGGCCCCTGGAGGATTCAGACCGTGTGGACGCTTCCAGGTATCAGTCAGCCTTCCCTTACCCTGGTAATGGGGATTGTACTCTCCGCTGGAGGCACCTCCTCCTCTGAGGAGGAAGAGAGGGGCAGAAGGGAGAGGAGGCTGGGTGTCCCAATGCAGCATCCTGGGGAGTGACCTGTGGGAGGAGAGGTGCAGGCATTACATACTCGCGTACCCTGCACCAATGAAATAAAAAGGTGAAACATACTCAGGCCATGATGGCAAAACCAGATTTATATCATTTTGACAAGTACAGACTGTTTACATCAACGTCTCTGGTCTTAAGTCCCAGACCAGTATAAATTAACTAAACATAACTGAACATAGAATCACCCGTGACCTGTCCCTCTTGTGCTCTTATGTTTGCGATTGCTACATCTCGGCACACCCCCTCGCTGGCACCAGCATTGGAGACAGCCTGCTGACCCTGTGGTCTTGATGACCATGGCAGTCCTTTGCCCAAGGAGCCAGTGCTTGCCCCACCTGGGAGGGAGCGGCCAGTGGCATGGCTAGCATCTCTCTAGCCACCGCAGCCTCATCAGCTGCCACGGTCACTGGCAGAGGGGCGGAGGAGCTGTTGCCATCACCCAGAGCGCCCTGAGAGGAGCCCACAGAGATGACAGGCAGCTCATGTGCCAAGGTGAGGCTGCTGTAGGACCTCCCTGCTGGACCATTGATGGACAGGCACCTATCAGGGATACTGGGCGCCTCATCCATCTCCCATACGGACACTGACCACTTGAGGTCATTGTCTGTGTGAGGACTTGCAGGTCCAAGCGCATCCCCAGGAACCCCCCATTTTGTCCCTGGAGCTGCCTCTCCATGAGAGTCACCACTAGCTCAATGGAGGAGGCAGTGCGCTCGCCATGACGGTCAACGGGCTCCTCCATCATGAAGACCATGGCACACACTCCCTCAAGGATCTTCGCCAGGTGCTCCCACACATTTCGCTGGACACCCAGCATCTGCCACCTCATGGACACCTCCAGAAGTTCATCACCTGCCTTCAACTGAGCATCGTTGTGGTCCCCAGCAGCCCTCCAACTGCCGGCGGCCTGGGCACTCTCTGGCCAGGAAGGGCTGAGCGGGGGCAGGAACCTTAATTGGCCCGGCAGCATGAAATCGTGGTTGGGGCCCAATCACAGGCAGTGGTCAGTTTCACGGCCATTCTCAGGTCTGTCCACCGCACCTGCCCGACGAGGGCAAAATTCAGCCCCGGGAAGCTGTTACAGATTTGATTTTCTGGATGGGTTTCTCATAAGAAACAGTGAATTTTATTTACAGGGTTTCAGCAGCAGTCACATGTTCTCATCAAGATCCACAACTAGTCAAAAACTCCACCCCTAAAGTTCCCCGCACTTAGGGCTGATTTGTTCACAGTGTCACGTGAACTAATGTTGAAGGTGTGTTCCCCCACTGAAGTGGTTGATGCACCGGTATCCACTTCCATAATCAAAGGTTTTCCACTGACCTGCAGAGTAACCGTGATTGGCTCTGATTTCCCCTCCTTTCGCGTGACAAAGAGAATAAACAATTGAATTAGTGGTTTCTGGTTCGTCCACACTATGTACCTCGATCAGTTTAGCTTTCTGCCTGGGAGTCTGCATCAATCTTGCTTTACGTTGCTTCAGCGCGTCCCCTCTTTTATGATAATAATGGCACTGCACCTCTTTAAAACGGCAAGTTTCAGGGATATGGCTACTTCTTCCGCATCGGTAAGGATTCAGTTTCAGATTTGCTGCTGAGCTGTCCTGCTGTGTGTTTTTTTACATTTTTGGTTAAAAGGGACCGTCTCCCAGTTTGCGGCTGACTCGCTGGTTTTCGGACCATGCCCAGCAGTCTGTTCCAACCCCAACTGGAAGATGGCACCATTTTTTACACTCTGTAAGGCCTCCGAATCCCGCTTGGCACTTTCCATCGCAAGCGCTATTTCCAATCCACTTTTAAAATCGCTATTTACTTTAGCTAAAAACCATCATTGAACGGCATCATTGTGCACACTGCAGATCAATCCATTCCTTAACATATCGCTTAGGGTCTCCCCGAAGTCACAATGTTTGGTTAGCTGTTTCAACTTTGCTCCGTATGTTGCTAGGGTCTCTCCCGGGGCTCTTACTCTTGAAATAAATTTAAACCTCTGCATGATTATGGAGTGTTTGGGTTGAAAATGACCCTACGAGGTCTTCCAGTTCACTGAAGGTCTTCAAACCGGGAGCATTCGGGGCTGTCAAACTATGGATTAATTTATAAATTTTACTCCCACTGATGCTTCAGAGAATTGCTTTCCTTTATTCCTTTGTCGTTATTTTGTTTGCTTGAGAAAAGAAACCAAGGCGTTCTATATATTGACTCCAGTCCTCTGCGGATGAGTTGACGGGGTTGATCCTGCCAAAAAGTGGCATACCTAGTGAGTATATTTTCCCTTTCTTCTGTTTAAAACATGATACTCACATTCACTGAGTGAGGGACAGCCCCGGAACCAATTTATCCTCGTCGCCAGTTGTTGATTTTCCAGACAGGTTTGTCATAAGAGACATGACTTTATTTACAGGGCTTCAGCAGCAGTTACATCCTTCCATCAAGATCCACAACTAGTCAAAACCTCCACCCGTAAGGATCCCCATAGTTAGGACCCATTCGTTCACACTGTCACGTGATGCTACACAGTACAATAAGTCTTAAAGCTACAGTCACTACATTCCTTAGAGGTGCAGTTACTACAGAAACTTACTAACAAATTAAAAGGGGTGTAATGCTCTTTCTGGCAGGGGTCCTGGACATTTGCAGCTCAACAGCAGCCAACGCTTTGCTGTGGGGATTGGGTGTGCATAATGACACCTGGAAATTGGAACCCCCGTGTTTATTTTTTGGCCAAAAATAGGCACAAAGGTAGGGGGGGTGGGGGTTGGTGGGGGTGAAATTCTAATCCAGATAAAGAGGGAGAGTGAAAGAGAAACAGAGAGTTAGGAGACGGATTAAATGAAAATCTCAATTCTGGCACATTTATTCCACGTCATTTTGCGATTGCATAAAACTGTATTCTTTTCTAGGCCATGTATAGATTATCGGAGACTAGAACGTTTACAGCTGTGCTGAACAAGCCCGCATTATTGAGATGTTCTTATTTCTGGATAAGCGTTTCAACAAAATGTAATCCACTTTTGTAAAGTGTTAATTTCACATTAATTGAACAAAAATTGCTACAACACCCACATAAATAAAATCTTCAGATATTTCAAAGTGCTGGATACCATTTTGCCTTAAAGGGGAAGGTAGCTCTAAAAAGAGGAATTTTATTTAAAAATTTTTAAATAAAAATCCTCCACTGTATATTGGAAAAACATATCCTGACCAAACTACTGAGTTGACATGGGAACCGGTGACTTTGGGAACCACACTGGAAGCTGAATAGTCTACACAGGGGAGAATTTCCTCTGCTCACAGCAGGATAGAAAACAGGGGGTGGCGGGGTGGGTGCAATCCCACCTTGCTCATTCCTGGGAGCCCCAAACTGGTTCTGTGGCAATCAGGTAATTCACTGCCTGGCATCAGGTCTCTCATCCCTTTTGAGGGGGGGTATCCTGCCTCCAAGAGCTGTTTGTCACTGGGAGGGCCAGCAGCTATTCAGTCTCAGCAGCACCACTGGGAGTGGTGGCCATTGCTGGAACGGCACCCACGGCTGACAACAGGTCCCTGGACCCCCCCCCAGGAACAAGGTAAGTAGGGTTGGGGTTGCTAGGGCCTTAGGGGAGGGGGTGCTTGGTGAGGGCGAGCCTGTGGGGAGTTGTTGGGGGGAGGGGAGGGGAGAGGGGGCATTAACACGGGGCCGGCCCTTCTGATTGGGCCCTTGCCTGGGTCCCAGAATGCCCAACTGGAAGTGCCTCCACTAGCCAAGCTCTTAGGGGAGGCCACGCACCCTGTCTCCCCCAATCCCCCATGTCCCGGAGGACACCCCCTCCCTCGCACTGGGAGAATTCCAATGGTGGCCACTTTAGGGCCTCATTGAGCCTCTGGGTGGGAAGGCTACCCTCCACATTCTGCACTGTTGAGAGAATTGCAGGGCATCAGGAAGGCAATGGGCTCTCTGCAGCCCACACACCCACCACACCCTGCCGTTCCTCCTACTTTGGTGGCCCACTCCTCCTCTCACCCAGCTCCTCTGGGCCCCACTAAATTCCACCCTACATGTTATCGGCATCAATAAGCTCATGATTTTGTTAAGTACGATGCACACAGGGAATCTTCAGCCATGTCTATAACTGAACAAAATTTGGTACAACTGTATGTCAGCTCTGCCAGTGGCAAAACCCTTCAGCAACAGAAGTTTTCAGGAAAGCAGGAAGCCATTCAGCCCATGTTGTGTGTGCTAACTCTTTGCTGCAGCAAACCAGAACTATTCCTTTTGCCCTGCTCTCTTCCCCTCCTCTGCTTTAAACCTTTTTCTCTTAAAAGGTACAACATATTCTGCCCTGAGGCAAAGTATTCCGTTGTTCAGCAACTCTCTGTATAAAGACATTTCTTCTAACATCGCCCTCCAATGTCTTGGTAGTTTTAAACTGATGGCTCCTCTTCACTGACTCCCCAATCAGCTGGTATGGATTGTTCCTACTGAAAAGTGCCACTAAAACCTGCATAGTTTCATAATTTTAAAAGCCTCGATTCCATTTTCTCTCGACCTTTTCTGCTCGAGTGGAGGTTGTCCCCGTTGCTCAGATCTCTCCTCACGCCCTTATTTTCTTAACTTGGTAGCACAAATTAGAAATTCAAGTGAACACTGCCTAGGATTTTCTGACAATTAAAGTGAGTGGTCAGAAAATGAGGGACTGCGTGTGCCTGAATTTTTGATTTGCGCTGTTGCTGAATGAGGTTCCCACTGGCAGCTCGATTTCGTAACAATGCATGCCATACGGGGAATAAATATTAAATATTTCAGTGTATCCTATGCTAAAAGGTTAAAAAAATTAAAAAGCAGATTAGAAAAAAAATTAGAGGGAATCCGATTGAAACGTGCTTGGCTTTATTCATTGAGCAGATTGTGCCTTATATCACCAAGTAATCTGCCCTTACAGGAACTATTTACTGACATGAAGTGATCTGTCCTGTGAGGTAAGGAGGTAAGATAAATCCAGGAGTGCCCGTCTTTCATGATCTTATTACACTTTGTGCTGATAGGAGTTGAGACATTTCTGGTGACTGCAACTGTTTCTGATCTGTCTCCTGTGTCTCTAATAGCACACTCTTGCCAAGTTCCAGTAGTGATTAAGGGGGAATAATTGCTTCTGGGCATTTGATGTAGCAGATTGTATAGATGCATGCTATTATATAGTGATGTTGTTTGTGCTAAAAAGGCAGTTGTTCACTTTTGTCACGTTCACAAAATTGTTTATGTCAGATTTAAATAGATTACATACATATGAAGGGATAACACGTGACCCCTTATGACCTAGAAGGACAAAAGCAGTTGGCTTTTGGGAATATGACTGCATGCAAGTTCCCCTCTAAGCCCACACACCATCCTGACTTGGAAATATATCACCATTCTTCACTGACGCTGGGACAAAATCCTGGAACCCCCCCTTCCTAACAGCACTGTGGGTGTACCTGCACCAAATGGACTGCAGTTGTTCATGAAGGCAGCTCAGCACCATCTTCTCAACGGTAATTAGGGATGGGCAATAAATGCTGTCCTAGCCAGCGACGCCCACATCCCATGCAAGAATAAAAGAAAGCATTGTTTGGGTCTTTCAAAGGACAAATTGAGGACTAATAGAAAAGCCTGGAGCTAAACTCTCAGCCTTACCTATGAAGATGCACATGGCACCCATCCAATCTGGTTCTACAGCAGGAGAAAGAATAGAGAATTGCATAAAATATTCAGCATGCAGACAATGAGGCAGCTGAAACTTAATGAATAGACTGGCAAGCAGAGTGAAAGAGAAGCAAAGCAGCTCTGACGGGGAAGTGCTTCATATGCTGGAAGCATTCATTTGAGGGCTTAGGGAACATGTTCTCATTAATGTTAAAGTCACAAGTTATTCGTGTGCCATAGCCACAGATGAGATGTTGCCACAAACTTCTGCTAGGATGCTAATGTTGATTTGTGATGATCATACACAAAGGCTCATCCTGTTGCCATAAGAACCACCTAGATTTACCACACTTGCTGATGTTCAACCTATTAACTCAGAGTAATCAAATTTTACGTTTCTAATGCAGGTTTTAGTGACACGATTCAGATGTAATTTAAGTGGTTAGGAACAAGGGAGCTTAAGAAATAGGAACAGGAATAGGCCGTACAGCCTCTTGAGCCTGCTCTGCCCTTGAATAAGTTCATAGGTAAACATCTACTTCAAGTCCACTTTTCCGCACTGTTGCCATATCCCTTGACAGAGTAGGTAGGGAGAAACTGTTCCCGCTCGTAAAAAGATTGAGAATGAGGGGACAGATTTAAAGTGATTTGCAAAAGAAGCAAATGTGATGCGAGAAAAAACTTTTTCACACAGTGAGTGGTTCGGGTCTGGAATGCGCTGCCTGGAAGTGTGGTGGATGCAGGTTCAATCAAGGCATTCAAGGGGGCATTAGCTGATTGTTTATTTCTTTATTTTTAATTCATTCTCGGGATGTGGGCTTCGCTGGCTGGGCCAGCATTTATTGCCCATCCCTAGTTGCCCTTGAGAAGGTGGGGGTGAGCTGCCTTCTTGAACCACTGCAGTCCATGTGGTGTAGGTACACCCACAGTGCTGCTAGGGAGGGAGTTCCAGGATTTTGACCCAGCGACAGTGAAGGAATGATGATATATTTCCAAGTCAGGATGGTGAGTGGCTTGGAGCAGAACTTCCAGCTGGTGGTGTTCCCATGTATCTGCTGCCCTTGTCCTTCTAGATGGTGGTGGTTATGGATTCAGCAGGTGTTGTCGAAGAAGCCTTGGTGAATTCCTGCAGTGCATCATGTAGATGGTACACACTGCTGTCAATGTATGTTGGTGGTAGATAGAGTGAATGTTTGTGGATGTGGTACCAATCTAGTGGGCTGCTTTGTCCTGGATGGTGTCAAGTTTTATGAGTGTTGTTGGAGCTGCACTCATCCAGAAAAGTGGGGAGTATTCCATCACACTCCTGACTTGTGCCTTGTAGATGGTGGACAGGTTTTGGGGAGTCAGGAGGTGAGTTACTCGTCACATGATTCCTAGCCTCTGACCTGCTCTTGTAGCCACAGTATTTACATGGCTAGTCCAGTTCAGTTTCTGGTCAATGGTAACCCCCAGGATGTTGACAGTGGCTACAGTGATGGTAATGCCGTTGAACACCAAGGGATGATGGTTAGATTCTCTCTTGTTGGAGATGGTCATTGCCTGACACCTGTGTGGCATAAATGTTACTTGCCACTTGTCAGCCCAAGCCTGGATATTGTCCAGGTCTTGCTGCATTTGGACCTGGACTGCTTCAGTATCTGAGGAGTCACGACATTTTGCAATCATCAGCGAACATCCCCACTTCTGACCTTATGATGGAAGGAAGGTCATTGATGAAGCAGCTGAAGATGGTGGGGCCAAGGACACTACCCTGAGGAACTCCTGCAGTGATAGAACTGAGAGAACTGACCTCCAACAACCACAGCCATTTTCCTTTATGCTGGGTATGACTCCAACTAGTGGAGAGTTTCCCCCTAATTCCCATTGACTCCAGTTTTGTTAGGGCTCCTTGATGCCACACTCAGTCAAATGCTGCCTTGATGTCAAGGGCAGTCACTCTTACCTCATCTTGGGAGTTCATTTCTTTTGTCCATGTTTGAACCAAGGCTGTAATGAGGTCAGGTGCTGAGTGGCCCTGGCAGAACCCAAACTGGGCATCACTGAGCAGGTTATTGCTAAGCAAGTGCCACTTGATAGTACTGTTGATTACCCCTTCTATTACTTTACTGATGATGGAGAGTAGACTGATGGGGCAGTAATTGGCTGGGTTGGATTTGTCCTGCTTTTTGTGTACAGGACATACCTGGGTAATTTTCTACATAGCCAGGTAGATGCCAGTGTTGTAGCTGTACTGGAACAGCTTGGCTAGGAGTGCGGCAAGTTCTGGAGCACAAGTCTTCAGTCCTATTGCTGGAATATTGTCAGGGCCCATAGTCTTTGCAGTATCCAGTTCCTTCAGCCATTTCTGGATACCACATGGAGTGACTTGAATTGGCTGAAGACTGGCATCTGTGATGCTGGGGACCTCCGGAGGAGGCCGAGATGAATCATCCACTCGGCACTTCTGGCTGAAGATTGTTGCAAATGTTTCAGCCTTATCTTTTGCGCAGATGTGCTGGGCTCCTCCATCATTGAGGATAGGGATATTTGTGGAGCCTCCTCCTCCAGTGAGTTGTTTAATTGTCCACCACCGTTCATGACTGGATGTGGCAGGACTGCAGAGCTTAGATCTGATCCGTTGGTTGTGGGATCGCTTAGCTCTGTCTATCACTTGCACTTATGCGTTTTGGCATGCAAGTAGTCCTGTTTTATAGCTTCACCAGGTTGACACCTCATTTTTAGGTATGCCTGGTGCTGCTCCTGGCATGCCCTCCTGTACTCTTCATTGAACCAGGGTTGATCCGCTGACTTGATGGTAATGGTAGAGTGGGGGATATGGCGGGCCATGAGGTTACAGATTGTGTTCGAGTACAATCTGCTGCTGTGATGGCCCACAGTGCCTTATGGATGCCTAGTCTTGAATTGCTCGATCTGTTTGAATTTAGCATTATCCCATTTAGCATGGTGGTAGTGCCACACAATACAATGGACGCTATCCTCAGACTATACATATAAAAAGAAACAATGTTCAATGTCATGGAGAAAAGGCAGGAGAATAGCACCAGGTTATAATGCTCATTCATAGAGCCAGTGCAAACACAATGGGCCAAAAGTAACATTCACACCGCACAAGTGCCGGACAATGACCATCTCCAACAGCAGAGAATCTAACCATCATGCCTTGACATTCAATGGCATGACCATCGCTGACTCCCCCACTATGAACACCCTGGGGGGTTACAGTTACCAGAAACTGAACTGGACTATCATATAAATACTGTGACTACAAGAGCAGGTCAAAGGCTAGGAATCCTGCAACAAGTAACTCACCTCCTGACTCCCAAAGCCTGTCCACCATCTACAAGGCACAAGTCAGGAGTGTGATGGAATACTCCCCACTTGCCTGGATGAGTGCAGCTCCCACAATCAGCTTGACAACATCCAGGACAAAGCATCCCGCTTGATTGGGGCCTGATCCACAGACTTCACTCCCTCCACCGCCGATGCACAGTAGCAGCATTGTGTACCATCTACAAGATGCACTGCAGGAACTCACCAAACCTCCTTAGACAGCACCTTCCAAAACCACAATCGTTACAGCCTAGAAGGACAAGGACAGCAGACACATGGGAACACCGCCACCTGGAAGTTCCCCTCCAAATCATCCACCATTCTGACTTGGAAATATATCGTCATTCCTTCACTGTCGCTGGGTCAAAATCCTGGAACTCCCTCCCTAACAGCACTGTGGGTGTACCTACACCACATGGACTGCAGCGGTTCAAGAAGGCAGCTCACCATCACCTTCTCAAGGGCAATTAGGGATGGGCAATAAATGCTGGTCCAGCCAACGAAGCCCAGATCCCATAAGTGAATTAAAAAAAAGGCCTCCTTTTGCGCCATAACAACACAGTAATTCTGTGATTTCCATAGTGTCCAAACTCAGATGAGCACTTTGATGACATGGCTTTTAGAGAAAGGCTCATTGATTTGCAACAATGAAATGCTTGGTGCATTGGAAGGCCTGTCAAAAAGCCTGCTCTTACTATCAAAGGATGTAGAAGAGTCCAGCACCAATCTGGCACAGGGCTTTGCCCAGGCCTTGGATCCTATCCTCTCTGCACAGAAATGGTGGCCAATTTCATGAGAACTCTTGTGGACCCAATCATGATCCAGAATGTGATGGCCAATGTCTCATCTTCCATTGCAGCATGAGTAGAAGCCACACAATGTCTGAATGTTGTAAAGGAAACACATGTGAAGGTCATGAAATCATGAAAACTCAAAGAGCTGCCATCATAGCTCTGGATACCAGCGCTCAAAGGGGCTTTCAAGGTTTAGCAGTATCCCAGCAAATTACGAGAACTACGGAGGTGCTGTCATGTTAGAGGAACCTGTTGTCCTCTCTCAGCATGAAGGCATTTGCACTCCCACCACTAGCACTTCACCAGTGCCCCTGCAGTTGGCTGTCTGCCAGCTCAGATTGCTGCTGCCCATCCAAAGCCAGGCCTTTTAGGGCAGGGTTGCTCGAGGTCATCCTGCAAGGTCATCAGCAGTCTCCCCCACTGAAAGCCTGCAGCTTTCTGTCAGCTGTGCTGCAGCCACTAGAACTACATTGGCGCAATAGACAGAGAAAGGAACTTGCAGCACCCACCATGGGAATGCACAAAGGAGATTTACTGAGTTTTGTACAGATTATTGGGCGTTCATTATTGGATAAAGCTGGTATGGAACATGTTTTAGAGTGTTTTTTATTTCAGCATTGTGGCCAAGATAGTGATTCATAGCTGAGGGATGATAAGGTATGGGACTATTGTACATGGCGGGGGGTCTGAAATTGTGTTCAGGGGAACTGAAGTCAAATGAGGAGATCATGTACAGCTCGACTGGAACGTGGGTGTGCTGGCTGCCTGCTACCTCCCTTCTTCTCCTCTTGTTCCTCCTCCTCCTCCTCCTCTTGAGGTTGTCAATGAATCCCTGGTGGAAAAGGATGTGAGTCTATGAAGGCCAGGTTGTGGAGATACAGCAGACCACCATGAATCAGGACATACTCCAGTGTGCTCCTCCAGACTGATCATGCGAAAGCATTGTTTCAGTGCCCTGATGTCTCTTGCTACAACCTGGCTCTCACTCTATGATTGCTGGCCATGTGTAGTTGTGGAGTGGAGTTATGAGCCAGGAGTAAAGTGTTGTCTTGCAGCCACCCTCTGGTTTGATGCAAGGTTGAGAGAATAAGTAGACAGGCGCAAAATGAAAGCATCGTGCTTGCTACCAGAACAGGGGCACTCACCATGTGACACACGGAGCATGGTATTATGCTTTGAATTAATGGTAAACTTTACAGAGCTTCAGTACATCTCAGCATTGAGATGCAGTGCCCGCAAAGACAAATGTGTGCAGTTAATGGCACTCTGCACTATCCTGAGAAAGCCGAGCTCCGCCCGCTTCTCTCTGTATACAGAGAATACAATAAACAGCCCTCTCCTGGTATAAAGAACCTCTGTCACCATTGATGCAATAGTGGATGATGAACTGGGCAATATTAGATATATCATCTGCTCCTCTCTGGAAGAGACCCGATGCAAAGAAACTCAGGGCCACAATCACCTTGTCAGCCTCCAGCAACATGGTCCTCGTCCTGCCCTGAGGCTGCAGGTCTGGTTGCAAGAGGTGGCAGTGTTCAGTGAGCACCTATTTTGTAAAGCCGAGACAATGCACATGCCGTTCCTAGCTTAGGTGGAGGTGAGAGAAACGCTCTCAGGAGACTCTATTTGGATAAGATTTCCAGCTGAGATTCCTGCTCTCCCTCCTCCTCTTCTCTCTGCAAGCAACTCGTCCTTTTATTTTCTGTCTCTGCTCCACCTCCCTCTCATGCTGCAGCCTAAAGAGAATTGCAGCTATAGCATCCACGACTGGGAGCCGGTGCTGTGCCCAGAGCACCCCATGCAGTACCACTGACTGTAGTCTTCACCCACCAACTCCTCTAAACACCATGTGCTACCAAAAACCCCAACACAGTCAGCAGGAAGTAAGCATCAACTATGCAACTTCATTACATTCCCCTTCTAAAGCAGGTAGTCAGCTTGATTCCTTTGATTTGTCATCTCTCGCATATTAAATGGTGGTAATGCCTGTTTTATAGATGATGCTGCACCGCAGCAACATGGGATTTGATATTGTTCACCATCTCATTTTCCTTCAAGTTTTTCATCAGTTTTTAATGTCTCTTCTGTGAACATATATTTAATCAGAGTCAGATTTTTGTGGTGTCTTTTTCATTGTTGATCTGAGTTTTGTTGAATAGGCAGAGCCTGCAATGAATTTCTGAATGGACAATAACATTTGAATTGAATTGAATTGAACTAATGTTGATGATCTCTTTAAATATCACTGGTGGGGGGATCCTTCCTGCTGCTAAGCCTATGCTCAGCTGTGCGTGTGTAGGACAGGGCACTAGCTAGAGGGAAGTAGTTGAAAATGACAGCAATGGCGTCAAATCAATGTTCCACACTCACTGGGTTCAAGATCAGTTTACTCTGCATGGTTCCAATGCATACTCCTCATAGGCCATTGCCCTCTCTAAGATGGTGTTCAATGCATGGAGTACTGGAAATATGCGTGCGCAATGTGGGTGCCATTTTGTGGCTTTTTAAAAATTTATTCATGGGATGTGTGCTTTGCTGACTGGGCCAGCATTTATCGCCTATCCCTAGTTGACCTTGAGAAGGTGGTTTTGGTGAGCTACCTTCTTGAACTGTTGCAGTCCCTGAGGTGTAGGCACACCCACAGTGCTGTTAGGGAGGGAGTTCCAGGATTTTGACCCAGCGACAGTGAAGGAACGGTGATATATTTCCAAGTCAGGATGGTGAGTGGCTTAGAGGGTGGTGTTCCCATGTATTTGCTGCCCTTAACCTTCTAGATGGTAGTGGTCATGGGTTTGGAAGGAGCTGTCAAAGAAGCCTTGGTGAATTCCTACAGTGCATCTTGTAGATGGTACACACTGCTGTTACTGTGCATTGGTGATGGAGAGATTGCTGTGGGAGCTGCACTCGTCCAGGCAAGTGGAGAGTATCCTATCACATCCCTGATTTGTGCCTTGTAGATGGTGGGCAGACTTTGGGGAGTCAGGAGGTGAGTTACTCATTGCACGATTCCTAGCCTCTAATCTGCTCTTGTAGCCACATTATTTATATGGCTAGTCCAGTTCAGTTTCTAGTCAATGGTAGCCCCCAGGATGTAGATAGAGGGGGATTCAGTGATGATAATGCCATTGAACCTCAAGGGACGATGGTTGGATTCCCTCTTGTTAGAGAGAATCCAGCCTAATGTTAACTAAGTTTTGTTAGCACAGTTTTGTTAACAAAACTACACCTGTCGCGCTAAAACTACAGGCACTATGGAGCCCAATTATGCAGCTGTGGTGTATCTGGATTTGGAATAGTGGTTTAACTCTGCTGCTTCAGTGCTGAAACTGTCTGAACAAAATCTCCAATGGAGAACAACTCACTCCAAACTTTGCTAGACTGTAAGGATTAAAAGCCAGATCCAGTAAGATTAGGAGCCAGAACAACCAGAACTCTTCCTGATCATGATATTGAATGACATGCTTTTGAAATGTCAAGCTTACCATACCCTGTGCTTAAAGACTACACAGAGTTCAAGAATGAACAGAGGAACATTTCCATGACGTTTCTTATTCATGCCACACTGCTAAATTTAACAAGCTGAAACCAAACTTTTGACAAATCCCATACTCAACAGCTTCTATGCATTTCTTTCCCCACCACTGAAAATAGAATTATATTTTTCCACCCCTTCACTCACACACAACAGAAAATCTACTCTGGCTGTAGTTTATGGTCAAAGTTTGGGGAAAATGAGCTCTTCTTTTCTGATGGGTTTCGGTGGTCGTTAGCTGAATCTGGACAAGCGGGTTGGTATTGTTCAACTAATGAAATTTGCTGCCTTCACAGGACTGAAAGTAAAAGCAGTAAACAGAGCCAATGTCTTGACTTCAGTACTCAGAAATAGCTAGAGTAGGAGCTGGATCAAAATAGACGTTTATAAAAGGCCATCTGTCATTGTCTGTTGGATATTACTTTTGAAACTCAAATGTCACCCAAACCATGACAGGCTAATCATTAACATCATAAGATACATCTGGAGGAAGTTGAAGAAGTTGCAATATCTCTGCCGGGAAAGCAATAAAGTTATATTTGTGTTGTAGAATCTTGTGTTGAGACATTACAATGTAAAATCAAATGCAACCACTGAACACAAACCGATAATCAGAACCCAGCTGGTTCAGGTTTTGAAACATAAATTGGTTTCCCCTCTCCTCATAATAACCCAACATAATAATTTATCTCTTTCCACATCATTTCCTTACAGTAAACTGATGTTTAAGTTAATTGCAAATCAGAGGGGAGATGAAGAGGAATTTTTTTAACACGGTGAGATTTTATAATCTGGAGTGTACTGCCTGAAAGGGCAGTAGAAGCAGATTCAATAATAACTTTCAAAGGGAATTGGTTATATATATTTGAAAAGGAAAATAATTACATGGTTATAGATAGGGGAGTGTGATTAATTGACCAGCTCTTTCAAAGCGCTGGCAGAGACAAGATGGACCAAATGTCCTCCCTCTGTGCTGTGAAATTGTATGAATATGTAAATGCTGTACTTAGAAATGAAAATAAATGGATGGTTCAAACAAATGTTTCGGAGGGAAGAGCTGGTGTGGGTACATTTTAATGTGATGTGGGGAGGTGTGTTCACGGTGATGTCATCTGGAGACATTGTATTCATGTCTCAGTCAAGGGGATACATGGAAAACAGTAAAGCATCTACTCCCTCCTTCCTTGTGTTAAAAGTATTTGCAGAGATAACCTCTTCATGTAATGCTGATTTTTAGAAAAACAAACTACTGGAAGCAAATTACAATCATGGTCAGACATAAGTATTAAAACAAATGGAGTTCAGAACTCCCAAACTGAGAAAACTGGAAATACTTCAAACAGAAGTCAGTCATTTCTGGTCTAAAGACTGTCCCTTCAGGTCTGAAACGTTTTACCGAAATACCATGAGGATTTGAAATCGGAGGATGGGGAAGAAATTGAGAGGTTATACGATCCCCAGCATTTGAATGTTGCAAGTATCTATATTTGTAGGTTATTCCAGAGAGAAGGTCATGTCTGTGGAAGAAAAACCCTATGAAATTAAGCCAACCCTGTGCAGAATCTCAGAGACTTTGGCCTTGAAATGGTGCTGTGGAACAGTTGTGTTTGCACACTAATGTGTTCGTCTGAAATTCTTCCATTCTGCTATTTTTTAGAACACGTTTTAAAAGAGTTAACACCTCCTCTAAAATAGCACAGAGGAATTTCACATGGCACAATGGTAGCTGAGGGATTAATTTCGGGGCTCACACAAATATAAACCTCAGTGTTTTGAAAATCATGTAATGTTCAAATCATCCTATAACATGAGGATGTATCTTTACTGTATATTGCACTGTGACACAAAATTAACAGGGTCCAACGCCAGTTCTCATGAAGGGTCATAGCTATGAAATATTGGTTTTAATTTTACCATTGGCTTTGGGACCCCAACATGAAGTGAAAAGCGGGATCCGAGCCTGTACTTGCTGTCAGTGCGTCCAGCTCTGCGATTTTACTGCAGGCAACCTCCTAATTGGCTGCTCGTACCCCCACCTTCTAATTGAGAATATTGGGTGGTCTCATGATGCTAATGACCCAATCAGAGAGCTGGTTGCTCTGAATTCTTAACTAATGTCACGAGGAGAGATGGTCGCTGCTGAGGCAGGAAAGAGACCTCAGGTGTTAAAGAAAATTAACAATTCACAGGGTCAAGGATTGGAGGGCTATCCTCTGGGAAGATGGTTTGGACCATGAATTTTGCTTCCCTGCCCCTGGGCTCCTCTTTGGGCTGTCCAGCTTCACATTGTGGCATGCTGTGCTTGAAGCTGTGTTGAGGCAGATTTACGTATTGTATATGCACACCAATAACCGGAAAACTATCTCTTTCATTGCATTTGGAGAACAATGGAATTCTAAAACACTGCCACAACATGTCTGCCATTACAGAATATTCATCAAGTTATCTTCTTACTGTACAATTATAATAGTTATCTGGACTGGAGTTTATTGAAGCTCCCTGTTGTATATTCTAGTTAGACTTGAATCCGGAAATACATAGAAGGATAGGAATGTTGCAACCAAGGCAAGCTATGGAGGGTGAAATGCCAAGTTGAATGCAGTCTGGGGAATAGTGATGTTGCAAGTATTCATAGAAGAACTGTAAAGGTGTTGGAGTTAACAGTTCATTTAACATTGAGAAGGTTATCTAAAACTGCCAAGAGAATACATGAACACAGGGACATATGTTTGTTCCACCATTCAATTAGATCATGACTGATCTGAATCTCAACTCCCTTTATTTGCCTTAGTTCAAAGCCCTTTGCTACCTTTACTCAACAGAAATGCTACTATAACAGTGCTTAACTGCAGGGCAAAAGGTTATGAACAAGTGTCGTGGACTTTGATCCCCTGCCTTACTAATACAAAATAACCAAACATTCTAATAAATGACTATTGTGACTCAGAAGTCATTTAACTGGATAGAACAAAGATTGAAGCTACAATTAGCACAACAATGTATATGTGTATGTTTTTTTTTTTGTATTATATGCATGGATAGATAGACTCGCTACTGCAGCATTTGTCTTATTTTTACCAGTTACTGACGTTATCTTGGTTTAATACAGGTGTTCAAAATAATTAGGGGCTTTGACAGAGTGGATAGGGTAAAACTGTATCTACTGTCAGGAGGTTCAGTAACTAAAGGATAATTGGTTAAAATAAAAGCAAGGGGAACATGTTTTACTCAGCGAATTGTTATAATCTGGAAAACACTGCTTGACAAATGGAAGCAGATTCAGCAGTAACTTTCAAAAGGTAATTGGATATATACTTAAAAAGATAACATTTTGCAGGGCAATGGGGAAAGCGCAATGGGCCTGGATTTTCACTCCATGATGGGTAGCGCGGTCGGGAAATTTCCAAGCTCACCGCACTCGCCTTGGGAGAAACTCCCCTGAAAGGCATAATTTTCGTTTTGGGTAGGTGGGTATGGAATAGAGTTGGGTTCGCTACCCCTGGATAAAAAAGCCCACCTCACTGCTCTGAGACTTTATCCCAGTTGTTTTGTTAAATTTTAGGCAGTCTAGCGCTCACCTCTCACACCCCATCAACTCTCCCATCCATTTCCCATGGCCACTTACAGTCCCATGCCAACTTAATGTCAACTCATGCCAACTCACCCACCAGCCTTGGCCCTTACACCCTTCATACCAACTCATCCAGTATCTACCATGGGCAGAGCTCAGGAACCATGTTGAGAGGAAATAAAATAAAGGTGTAACTATCTATTACAGCCTTCACTATTGTAAATCAAAACTCTCATTCAAGGATTGAAAGCCCATTCAAAACATTTAAATTCCCTCAAGTACTTAATCCATTATGAAAACTAATGGTTGTATACATAGCCCCAAACCAAAGGCAGCTAATGATTTAATATCCTCTTTGGGCTGTCAATCAAATGATGAACTTCAAACTCCCATGCTGAGATAATTATAGGTGGAGGACAGCAGCCAAGCATTAATAATGACATAATGATAGCTCTAGAAATGTCAATTATCAGCTATTGTAACTGCTAGAACAGATTTTCTTTCAACTCTCACTGATACAGTTAGCCTATATTTTTATTTGTTAAAGGGCTGGGGATTTAAATAACTTCACAGCTTGACAGTTAGACAGACCATATCCACCCATCATGAACATTCATGTCTACTCTAAAAATGTATGACTCCTACATAGCACATTAAGGCCCTTGCTATCAATAAAATGGGGTATGCTTAAATCAGCACTGAGTTCAAATGGCTCTGCTGATATTGGGTTTCCTTCATGCACGGGTCATGTCCTGTTCTCTTTCCCCTAATGGAGAAAATGAGATCTGTCAGAAATGGTGGTGGGACCTCCGAATCCGATCCCAGGTGCCATTTATAAGGGTCTTCTCAGCTCCCCAAAAACCTGGGACAGTGAGTGGAACTACTGGATAGCTCTCACAGAGAGTTGGCATAGCCCAAAGGGCTGAATAGCCTTCTTCTGTGCTGTATGATTCAATGCAGCTGAGACCAGATGTAGAGACATTCCTTTACCTCCTAATGCAGTTTTTTTGCATTGGAAGGGAATAGATCTTTTTTTTTTCACTCACTGAGGCAGCTTTCACTGGTTCCAAACATTATGGCATGCTCTTGAAAATCAGGGTTCTGTGCACTTCAAATGTTTTCAGTCGAGTGACTGATGGGGACAAAAATAATATCTCAGAGAATGGTGGGTCGAAACAATGCATAAAAACAAAGAAAATAAGTTTGACTGAGCGGGGTTATTTTAAGAGGGGTGCAAATTTTCAAAAATGGAAGAGAAGAGAAATTTGTGGTACACTGATTGAATGTTCATTGAGGGCAACCAGATACGCTTTCCTTTACAGAAGGTACAGTTGGTAAATTTGCTGATGACACAAAAATAGTAAGATGTGAAGAGGACATAAGGAGGCTACAGAGAGATAATAGATTAAGTGAGTGGGCAAAGATCTGGAAAACGAAGTATGTCAAGACAGTGGATTACAGCCCTGGGTTACTTATGGACATGTTGAAATTTTTAAGGAAGACATATGTTTTTTTTAAAGACATGCAAGCAAAGACACCGAGCAAGAGAAGGCTGAGAATGTAAAGTACCCACCTTCTTAAAAATTCCTATGTGGATTATACTTGACCGACTAGTCCCAAGAGAACATGGAATGTTGCACCTAAAAAGGTGTCAAGACCTACTTCCAACAGAGCGTCATGATAGTGGATTACAGCCCTGAAGTACTTACGAGCATGTTGAAATTTTTAAGGAAGATGTGTTTTTTTTTAAAGACGTACAAGCAATGACCCTGAGCAAAAGATGGCTGAGAATGTAAAGTACCCACCTTCTTAAAAATTCCTATGTGGATTATACTTGACCGACTAGTCCTGAGAGAACATGGAAATTCACACCTAAAAAGGTGTCAAGGCCCACTTCAGACAGAGACACTTGACAGGAAGAGATGAAATGCAAAAGACTGAACTTTAATCTCCTGTGATTGAGGAGACAATGGAGACTTATTGCCTCATCTCAGCAGACATCCGAAACCATCTTCTGCTGAATTATATCTCAATGAGGAAATGATCCGAGTTGACAGAAAATGGACTCTGGGTGAAAGACGTGTTTGCTTTTTGCCTTCAAGGAAAACACAAGGAAAAAGCTAGCTGCCAACTTGATATGTGTTTGCTAGTGTGCTGTGAGAGTCACAGCAGAAGAAGATCAACTAGGCATCCCTGCAGCTTGCAGCTTGCAGGCAAAAGGCTATCTCTCTTTCTGTTACTGGTGAAAAATCAGCAAAGCCACAATCAAAAGGTAAGTAGGACAGCTTCTTCAGCCAACCTGCTGAACCAAGTGTCCCCAAACCAATTGCTAAACTGCCAAAGTCAGCTCCACTGGAATCACCCAACTTAACGGCTGCAAAATTTCACCACTTACTCCTCAAGGACAAGCCAAAGACTAATTTGTATATCTTCTTAAAATCTTTTATTTGGACTCAACTTTTCATTTCTGATCTGTGTGTATGTGTGTTGCATTTTTATTACTTTTTTTTCCCTCAGGTTTTTAGCAGCTAATAAAATTGCTCTTCCTTTGACTCAAGAAAGCCTGGTTAAATTGGGTCCTTCTAATACACAGATACATTCAGACTGGGAAAAGGTATCCATGGGGAGAATGGATCCCCTTTAAATTAACCTTGCTGTGACTAACTGAAGGGATTTAATATAGAAGGGGAGCCAGTTCATTCCTCCTCGTCCAGAGGCATAATAATATTGGGATCCCATTTGGGAATTTATCAAATTGGGGGACCTCACCTGGGAACTGGTCATAACAAGAGAAACTTGAAAGGAAGAGGTGAAATGCAAAAGACTGAACTGTAACCTCTTGTGGTTGTGAAGAGACTGGAAACTGATTGCCATATCTCAGCAGACATCCAAAACCACCTTCTGTTGAGTTATATCTCAGAATGTGAAAATGGTGAGTTGAAAAAAAATGGACTCTGGGTGAAAGACATGTTTGTTTTTGCCATTCTAGGAATACACAAGGAAATGTGTTAAAAAGCTAGCTGCAGACCAGATCTGTGTGGGCTAGTGTGCTAGTGTGGAAGTGTGCTAGTGTGGAAGTGTGCTAGTGTGGAAGTGTGCTAGTGTGCTGTGAGAGTGATGGCAGCAGAAGATCAACTAGTTACCCTGTGGCTTGCAGGCAAAGTCTCTCTCCCTCTCTCTGTTGCTGCAGGCAAGACAGCAAAACCACAATCAAGAAGGAAAAGGACAGCTTCCTCCACCAACCTGCAGAACCGAGTGTCTCCAAACTAACTGCTAAACTGCAAAAGTCAGCTCTACCAGAATCACTCAACTAAATGGCTGCAATGTATTACCATCTACACCTCAGGGGCAAGCCAAAGACTGACTCGTATATTTTTTTAAAAAAACTTTTATTTGGTCTCAACTTCTCATTTCTGATCTGTGTGTATGTGTGTTGTATTTTAATTATTTTTTTCTCAGGTTTTTAGTAACTAATAAAATTACTCTTCCTTTAACTCAAGAAAGCCTGGTTAAATTGGCTTCTTCTAAAAGATAAATATATTCTGGCTAGGAAAAGATATCCACGGGGGGAAGGGATCCTTTTTAAATTAACCTTGTTGTGACCAGCCGAGGGGGTTGAATAAAGAAAGATAGCCAGCTCATTCCTCCTCACCCGGGAGCATAACAAAACTGGGGTCCCGTTTCGGGGTGGGGGGGGTTAACAAATTGGGGAACCTTGTCTGGGGGACTGGTCAAAACAAGTATAATGTGGGAAAATGTGAAATTGTCCATTGTGGCAGGAAAAATAAAAAAAGAAGCATATTATCTAAATGGTGAGAAATTGCAGAGGTATCTGGGTGTTCTAGTGCATGAATCGCAAAAGGTTAGTATGCAGGTACAGCAAGTAATTGGGAAAGCTAATAGAATGTTCTCATTTATTGTGAGGGGGATTGAATACATAAGTAGGTAGGTTATGCCTCAGCTATACAGGGCATTGGTGAGGCCACATCTGGAGCACTGTGTACATTATTGTTCTCCTTAATTAAGGAAGGATGTAAATGCATTGGAGCAGTTCAGAGATGGTTTACCAGATTAATACCTGGAATGGGTGGGTTGTCTTATGAGGAAAACTTAGATAGGCTAGGCTTGTATCTGCTGGAGTTTAGAAGAGTAAGAGGCAACTTGACTGAAGCATATAAGATCCTGAGTGGTCTTGACAAGTTGGATATGAAGACGATATTTCCACATGTGGAACAATCTAGAACTAGGAGTCACTGTTTAAAAATCGTTCGCCCATTTAGGACAGAGATGAGGAGAAATTTTTTCTCTCAATGGGTCTTGAGCCTTTGGAACTCTTTTCCTTAAAAGGCACTGGAAGCAAAGTCTTTGAATGTATTTAAGGCAGAGCTAGCTAAATTCTTGATAAACAAGGGGGCAAAAGGTTATTGGGGGAAGGTAGGAATATGGAGTTGAGGTTACAATCAGATTAGCCATGATCTTTTTGAATGGTGGAGGAGGCTCAAGGGGCTGAATGGCCTACTCCTGCTCCTAATTCGCATGTTTGTAACTTCAATTTAATAAACTTTCTCATCATTACAATACACATTCAAGTTTTGCACCGTTTCTTGAAAGTGTTTTTGAAAGTGCACTGATTTACAGAATTGATACACAAAGCAGCGACAGCATCAATTGTGTGTGTTTGATCTTTGTAATGGTGGCAGTGGGACTTACTCCAGAGCATAGTTTTTAAAAACAGATCCCAAAACACAGGAAAAACATCATCTCAAGCAGTTTTAATGGCAGATCTGGCCCTCAGTCTGTGTTTACATTGGCACAGCAAACTGTTTACACGGCGTTTGGAGCAACTGAATGGGTAAACACTGAAAACGTCACTGAGCTGGACTGTTGGACTGGTTGCCATGGTTCCTCTATAGTGTTGAATGCACAGTACATTTCATTTCTCATCCTTAATCTTCTTCTAGTCCATGACTCCAGTAATGAACCAAACCCTGTTCATTGCACTGGTTTCTCTAAACCAATTCTCCTTACTAGTTCTTCAAGGTTTTAATGTTCATGTTTTATAAAGCAACTTAGAGAGACCATGCACACACCTGGACAAATCCATTTTAAATAGAGGTCTGGCTGGAATTAGATGCCTCAGTTCTTGAAACTCTGAAATGAAACAAAAACTATTTCTAAATGTAAGGGGAAAAACGTGGAGCAAATTGAGTGCAAAAGAAAATGTGAGTAAATACAGAAGAACATGAGCATTGGAAGCAGGAGGAGGCCATCTGGCCTCTTGAGCCTGCTCTGCCATTCAATAAGATCACGGCTGATCTGATTGTGGTGTCAACACCACTTTCCTACCTACCTCCATAACCCTTAACTCCCTTGCCAATCAAAAATCTATCTAACTCAGTCTTGAATATATTTAATGACCACATCTCTACTGCTGTCAGGGGAAGAGAGTTCCACAGGGCAATGGGCCCCTTAGAGAGGAAAAGACATCTCTGCATCTTAGAAGAAACTCACAAATCTGATGGGGAACCTAATATCTTAAGGTGTTAATCCTAAATTAGCACTATAAAATGGCTGATTAACATGAAAATGGCTGCTAACTTGAATTATTGCCAGTACATATAAAGTAAACAAGGTTTGCTAGACTGTAAGAAATTGGGACACAGCCAGAATAGCCGGCTGTATATCTGCAGTCTAACATTCATGAACAGTCCCACTTCCGAGCATGGGGTCACTCTCAGATAAGATAACATAATGGTTTACACCAACACAATTAAAATGAATGATTAACGACGCAGTGACGTGTAGCTGAACACATTTCTTTAAAAACTTGACTCTTGGTTATACAGTCAGTTACTTTGGACATAGGTTGAGTCATAGCTTAGCTTGGACTCCCTATCTCTTTGAGGTGGAGATTCTTCAAAGACTAATATAACCATATTGGATTTTGTGAGTATAATTTTGTTTCATTTATTTGTTTGACTATCCAATAACTTTGCTGATAAGGTGGAATCAAAATTGTATGTATCTTTACTACACTATTGACATGTTATGATTAGATTTAGTTACTATCTATAACCTTACGTATAAACTGTAATCTATAATTGGCTTCAATAAAAGACATGCATTTTTGAAGCAAATGAGGGGTGTAGTCTAAAGTATATATTATCTTGAGAACCCACACATTAACACATTACCCTAGAAGTCTTGGTTAGATTTCTAAGAGCTAGCATTGGTAAACTTTCAAAAAAGTTGGTCTACTAAGACATGCCTCAATATATGTAGCATTCCAACTGCTCTGGATGCTATACTCCTTTCATGCTTGGAAGTTTCTGTCAGTTGAGTCTCTAAGCTAGCAATAAGTTTGAGGGAATTGGCTTACCTTGTCAGGGGTAAAGATAGTAGAACCATTAACACCCTAATTTTTAAGTTGTGTCCCTTAGTTCTGGACTCCCCCCACAAGGGGAAACATTCTCTCAGCATCCATGCTGTCAAGTCCCCTCAGGAACTTATAAGCTTCAATAAGATCACCACTCATTCTTCTAAATTCCAATGGGTATTGGACCAACAGGTGAATCTTTCCTCATTGGATAACCCCTTCATCCCATCAACACCTTCATTCAAATTCTATGATCTAGATTGTCTGATGTACAGCATCATGGGTATGCGTGAATATTTGGGTTACAGTGGTATTGTGATGACATTACTGGATTAGTAATCCACTAAGCATAGAGCATATTCCAGACATCATAGGCTGGATTTTCAGAGTACAGTTGGGAATGTAATTGGGCAGGAGGCGAGCTTGCCAACCACTTAGCGGAGCCAAGTATCTGCACGAGCAGGAGCTGCCTGTCTTGTGCAACCGCTGAAGGCAGGTGGCAGCCATGATGGGCCTGCTGCTGCCTTGCTGAATAGAGCAGGCAGTTCCTTAGAAGGCCAAGAACTGGGACAGGGTGGACAGTGGCCATGCAGGGAAAATAAAGGTACAAGGCTTGATCCAGCACAAGTTGGCCCATTAGACTTCAGTTTTCCAGAAATAGAAGTAAACTTTCTGATGTCCCCACAATGAACCTGACAGCTGAACACTAACATGGGTTTGCCAAATTGACCATGGAAAATCCTGTACTCACCCTTCCTGGCCCTTTAATGTTCTGCAATTGGGTCCTTCTGTCTTGGACTCTAGCCATGGGGCTTTCATCCTTAGGCAGATTGAATACATACTCTGGTATCTGCTTAGCTCTTGTTTATTAGTGCTACTTCTAAATAGGTTACAGAGTAGGCACGTAGCCTTTCGGCTTGATTCCAACATCTCTCTCTCTCTCTCTCTCGTCTAACGCATTACTGACTAGTGTCAGTGATACGTTAGCAACTTTGTCAGACATTAGCATATCTCATCTGTTAACCCTTTATACTACACCTCCCCCCAAGTATGCTATCCTACTTTTTAACAACAACATGAAACTATGTCTTTAGCTATTTGCATTACATTTCTGTAATGCTAATCTCTGTAATTTCTGTCCCTTTTTTTTACAATTAAAGATTCTACTCAACTCCAACTCTTCCTCTCCCCCTTCCCAAGTCACAGTTCTGGGGGTTTCAATCCCCCTCAGTATTCTCAGCCCTTAGGGAAGATCGTTTGGAGACATGAGGGTTTGCTTCTGCATCTGGTAGGACATCATGATCTGAATAATAGGACAACATTTTATAAGCATTGCTGTCAGCAGAGCTGGGAATCAGAGTGAAGATTTCAGAACGACTGAACTGCAAGGACAACAAAGATGTTTCAACAAAAGACTGATGAAAAAGAGGAGACTGAAGAGAATCGATCTTTGGACTCCCTGGGACTAGAAGAGGAGAACTCAGGACGCTCTAGGAAACTTGTTGCCCCCTCAAAGGACTCCGGGAAGAAGATTAAAGAGAGCAATGATCGTCAACTCCAGGAAAGACTGTCACAGCTGTATCATGGATTGCTGCATCAAAGACTGAAAAGGCATTGAAGATCTGAGATTCCAATGAACTTAGATGATGAAGGAGAAAAAGCTTCTTGTAAGGCTGACAGAAAAAGAAGAAGAGATGCTTTCCCAATGATTTTTCAGGAGGATTGTCTATTTTCTGTAGTTGGTGGTAAGAGAACCACACTTCTCTCTGTACACGGCTGCACCACTATGGGAAGAGCTGCTGAGAATATAAAAACAAGACAGCCTCTGTAATGAGAAAAATTTCCTGTAGAAAAGTAATTCAGGGACAAAATTGTTGTACGGACTTTTTCAGCTCCAGAATTGCTAGAGATTCTGCCACATCTTCTGTGCTGACTGCTAGCTCTGAGTAGAAGAAAGATGTTGACTGGGACAGAAGGATGAGTGGCAATTGATTTTTCATCCCAGAAAGGTACCAGCTCTTGAGCAGTGTGATCCTCTATGGACTCTGACATGGAATCAGGCAAAGCATTCTCTTTGGAAGACGCCTCACGGATAACAGGAGAGAAGGTAGGCAATAATTCAGCAGATTCCGTGGAACTAAGATCTGAATACTGCTCAGCCATAAAAAGCATGGCTGATTCTTCTAAATTGACAACAGGGAAGTTATAAGGTGCATCCAACAAAGGGAAAGATGAATCATTCTCCAGGACCCCAATCTCCTAGAGGTCACTCAGTGCTGCAAGAGATTCTTCCTCATCACTCTCTAGGAGAAGCCAATTCAGGTCCAGCAGGTCTTCATGGGGATGGTCACCATGTGCTGCAGTGCCATCTGTATCCTCAATCTCTGGCCTTATTTCGTGAAAACTGAGAGATTCATAACTTCCTTGTCTGTCCTGGGTCTAATGATGGTGTCTCTGTGAAGAAAAGGAGCTTACTGCTGAGTGTATAAACTTCCTCAGTTTCTGAAGGCTAAATTTCCACTGCTTCTAAATATAAGGTTGAAGATTGGGTGCATGAAAGACAGTGAGTCATTCAAAGGATGAGCATCATCTAGTTCTTCTTGGATTCCTAGAAGTATGTTAACATGCCCCTCAGTAAGGATGTGCATTGACTGTGAAGAACATAAAGCGAATCAATGAACTGTCACCCCCATGTAGACAAGTGGAGCAATAATCCTGCCTTTGATTGGAAGGTCTATGTCACCTGGACATTGTAACTTGATGTCTGACAGATAAAGGGTCATTGGCTGAAGCCAGTTGAGGTCACTGCTAATATGCTAATAGCAGCTTCCAGTACCAATTCTACAAGAAGTTTCAAAGCTTCTGCTGTAACCGCCGGCCTTCTGGATTAAGACTGTCTACTTCCCCTAGGAATTCTGTGGTTCTGTCTTTTTCTAGGCTTTCAATTTCTGGGGAGTAACGAGCTTTGTAAACACTTGCTAGTCTGTGACTTCGATTAAAATGACTGAATTTGCAGAAATTGAAATGTCCAGTTTTACCATACTGGAAGCATTCCGCACACAGGGATGTCTTGCCATGGATGCTGGGCTTATTGCGCCACCATGCTTTCACATCCTTTTTCGTAGTTTGGAAGGCTCCCTTGTGGGTGGGCCCACTGTTGGTGGGTCTACCCAGTCAACGGAGTCACTCTGATTGATAGTTTGATTTAACAGTTTTGAGTTGGAGATTCATCACTCTCTGAACACTCTGCTCAGAGACAGGGCTCTATGGTGGATCAAAAAAGGCATCAAAGGCTTTAATAATGCAGTCAAAATCTGTGGCAGACCCCTGCACACCCTGCCTTAGGAGAACATCATCTGCTATCAGGCCCACTGCATAAAGAAAGGAACTAATTTGAAGCTTTGGCTCCTTTCCATGAAGTTGTGATCTGCTCGGTACTGGAGAAAATGACGTTTCCATATCTCCCATTGCTGGCCTCTCTGCGGGTCCTCAAGGTGGCTAAACAAGTGGGGCAAGGGCAGGGACTGCTCACTAGGTATGGTCATCATTACCTTTCTCCAATGTGCCTCCTTCATCCCCCAAAATACCTTCGAGCTGTTTTAAGGTCTGTTGTTCCTTCAATAACACCAATGTGTCTTTTACATTGATGTCCCCATTGCTGCCACCTTTTTGTGAGATTGGGTCCTTCTGTCTTGGACTCTAGGGCAGAATTTTCTGCCTGTCGGGTGTGGGTGCGGGTGGGGCTGTGGCCCACCCAATCTCCGGCGGGCAGGGAGCTGATCCCCGCTGGAGAAGCTGGCCCCGCTGCCATTTTACGTGGGTGGGCCAATTAAGGTATGAGAGGCGCTATGTGGGCAGAGGGTGGGGGGGGGGGGATTCCCCAAAAGCGAGAGTGCGCTCTTTCACGCATGCGCATGATAGAGCGCGCATCTCCCTGAGGCTAAGTGCTGCCTCAGGGAGATCGCTGACACTTTTAAAAATGTTAAAAATAGAGAAAAAAAAATCCTTAACATATCCCCCTCATGTGACAATGTCACACGAGATGGGACATGTTCATAAATAACATTAAAACTTTATTAAACTTTTAAAACCCTATATGAAAGGTCACCCCGCCGGTGGATGAGATTTCATGTTTTCTCTATTCCCCGCTGGGGCTCCTGGCTGACCCACCAACTTTAAGGTCGGACGGGCAGGTCCTTTAATTGTCTCAATGATCCTGTCAACGGCCTCAATTGGCCACTGACAGGTCGGCGGGTCCGCAGCTGATTTTGCTGAGCCCCCACCTTCCTGAAAATTTAACTGGGCCGAGATGACATTGGGGGTTCCACCTGACATCATCCTGCGTCATTTTACACTTCAGCGAGCAGGCCCCACCCCCTGCTCACCAATGGCAAAATTCAGCCCTCGGTGTGGGACTTAGTTCTTGGAAAGATCGTAGACATCCTCTGGCATCTGTGTAACATTTGTATATTAGTGCTACTTCTAAATAGATTACACAGTAGGCACATAGCTCTTAGGCATGATTCCAACCTCTCCCTCTGTCTCTCAAGAGAGTCTAACACATGACTGACCAGTGTCAGTAGGACATCATCACCTATGTCAGACATTAGGGATGGAGCTTACTGGTGCATTAAATTTGGGGTGAACTGGTCTCCCATTTCCTGAAGCCTTCCAGCCCTTTGAAAACGTTGACTGCTCTGGAGGCATTGGGAACCACAGACAGGCTCTGGGAGTGTGATTTTTAAATTGCTGGCATTTGAAAATTCGGTCCCTTGAATTCAAATCTTACTATGGCAGTTTGACAATGTGAAATCAAGTTTTAAAAAAAATCTGGGAATAAAAATCTGACATCAGTAAAAAGTGACTGTGAAGCGAGCCAGATTGTCATAAAAACTCAACTGGTTCACTTTTGTCTTTTAGGGAAGGAAATCTGGCATCCTCATCCAGTCTGGGCTCAATGTGATTCCAGTCCCACATCATTATGGTTGAATATTAGCCGCCCTCTGAAGCAGACGGAGATAAAGAGAATTTTTTTCTTTCAGAGAGCCATTAGAATGTGGAATTCTGTTCCCAAGAGAGTAGTGGTGGCAGTGTCATTGAATATTTTTAAGGCTGAGTTGGATAGATTCTTGATTAACAGCAGAGTCAAAAGTTGTAGGGGCTGACAGGAAAGAGGAGTTGAGGCCACTAGCAGATCAGCCATGATCTTATCAAATGGCAGAGAAGCCTTGAGGAGCTGAATGGTCTACTCCTGCTCCTGATCTGTATGTTCCTAAATTAGAATGTAAACCATTCAGTTGTATCAAACGGCTACAGTGGTTCAAGAAGGCAACTACCAACTATTTTCTCAGGGTGACTCAGAATAGGTGTCGAGGTCAGCATCAGTAGATTTTCCTTCCACTCTCGACAACCGTGACCATCTGTGGAAATGTAGCTCAAAAATAGGTCAATATGTTCAGGAAGGAAGCAAAACAGAAAATGGGAACATTGGAATGGGAGGAGAAATATAGTCAAAATTAAAGGTAAATAGCAAACACAGTGAGTGCTTTGAACAGTTAACTCAGCAATTACAAAGAACAATTTTCTCTATGAAAACTAACAGTCACTTAGGTTCCCATAGCTTCAAAAAGACATCTGCAGAAATGACAACTGCAAAACTTTTTTTCACGCTGAGCTTCATTGCTTGTAGCGACAAACCACTATGAAACATTGCTCTGTTTCTTTTTCATCAACAAAGCTTCTGGTATCAGATACCATTTGCAAATGGAACAAAAAGACAGTTGGCTGTAATATTGAACTTGGGTGACAGTATAATATGCGAGATCAGCCAGCCAATATATGTCTCTCCCCATTTCCGTTTCAAATGAAGTCAACAGACGTAGTTTTCCACAATGGAAATGAATATGAGCAGAAAGATATAACCAGCAGGGTCAATACCATTCATTTCATACTATTGCTCAAAGTCAGAATTAACCCTATTCTGTCCAGATTTCAGTAGTTTGGATTCTATTTTAGATAATTTGTTTTTCTTGATTTTCTTGTTCCAGTCAAATCCCAAAATCCATTTGATCCTTTAATGCTGAGGGGACAGTGGTGTTAACAGCACGAATCTCTCTAAGGAGAATACCATTCTTTTATGTCCTGAGTCTGTGAGCTCACTAGCCCATTAACCTCGAATTGCATGCCTTCACATACACTTGTTAGTTGATGCTTGCTATCAACAACGGAGACATAAGAACAAACTGTGATTGTTTATTGTAATGGAAGGCAGAGCACTAAATCCTTGCATGCTCCCACAACCACCTCCAGCTCTACGGTTAACCAGGAGCCTGTGCTGTACAGTGATTGGTCAGCACTGTCACATGGTTAGTCCACTTGCATTCTCTTAAAGGTACGCAGTACTCCACTTTACCACTCATTTCTAAACAATCTATTAGGGGAGCGATTTGAAGAAAGAGCCTGTTTGAATTGGACCTGGTAAGGGGGATACTGGGCACCCCAGTGTCACCAGACAGGTAGTTAGTGCCTCTCTGTAGGAGGACACCACCAGTAAAAGGAACAAACCTGAGGTTCTGTCAAACTGAAGGTATCAGTATTTTGTTATGATGTTCAACTGTACAATCGACGTCCTGTGGTGCCCACCATTCCCAGGAGGCTTCAAGAAGACGAATGGGCATCGCATACGCCCTGCCCAGGGCAAGCTGACCTCATACAAACCTCAGACAGAGGGAGTCAGTCAGTCAGAATGACCACTCCCATGGGCCCACACAGCATCAATGCCACTCCAGAGACTTGAGCACAAAATCTAAGCCCATACTTCTAGTGTAGCACTGAAGAAGTGCTGAACTGTTGGAAGTGCAATCTTTTGAGTGAAACATTAAGTTGTCTGACTGCTCAGGTGGCCATAAAAGATCTCATGGCATGGTTTGAAAAAAAGGCAGGGAATTTCTATAATATCTATCCCTTATTCAATGTCACTAAAAAACAGATTAGCTGGTCATTATAACATTGCTGCTTGTGGAACCTTGCTGTGCACAAATTGGCTGCTGTAATTCCTACATTACAACAGTGCCTACACTTTAAAAGTATTTAATTTGCTGTAAAATACACCTTGAAGTCATGAAAGGTGCTATATAAATGCAAGCCTTTATTTCCCTGACAGGTGTGTGCCTTTGCTTTCTGGGCTGCAGCAGTTTCCCTATGAGCCCAGACCCAACACAATTCTCTAACCAACACTGGGATAGGAATGGTAAAATAAAGTGACTGCACCAATCACTTGGTTGATACTCAGAGCCCTGATTCCTGCGTGATGACACATAGAGGATATAATACACAGAGTAGTGTGCTGAATTTTTTTCAGCATTTTCACAACTCCAAAACCTAGCAATGGAACTGTAATTCCAAGTGCTTTATGCATGGGAGGCACCAAATCAGAAAAGCACAGCAGCATTGGACATGTGAATAATTAATGAGACATGAACAATTAAAGCACTTTTCTTCTCAAGGGGGAACATGCACGTTCCTTAACAAGCTGCTTGACTTCTGGTTTCCCATGCAGCCTGACTGTTATCATAAAGGCAGCAGCTGTGATTTATGCCTTTCTACTGCAGGAGAGGTCAGTAGCAAGACCAAAATAGTGTGCATTGACTTACTGCAACCTTCCTGCCTAAGGCCTACCATCTACATCTTTCAGTGAGCCTCAATTAAGGCTTTCAATACTTATACCAGAAACAGGTCATTGCGACATGTTAATTGGAGGCCCATGATGAAGCTAGGACCCTGTTACCATTCTGGAAAAGGACAGCGTAATGTCAGGCAATGCTTATTTCAACAAGAGGGAATCTAACCATCTCCCCTTGAGATTCAATGGCATTACCATCTTTTAATCCTCCACCATCAACATCCTAGGGTCATTATTAACCAGAAATTTAACTGGACCAGCTACTTATTTACCCTGATGACAAGAGCTGTTCAGATGTACTCTTCAGTGAGTTACTCACCCCCTGACACCCTAAAGCCTCTCCACCATCTACAAGGAGCAAGTCAAGAGTGTGATAGAATACCCTTCACTTGCCTGGTTGAATACGGGTCTAACAACACTGAAGAAGCTCAAAACTATCCAGGACAAATCAGTCTGCTTGACTAGCACTCCATCCCCCACCTTAAAGATTCTGTCACCCCACCATCACCACATCATGGTTGTAGTGTGCACTACTACAAGGAGCAAAGCAGAAAGTCACCAAGGCTCCTTTGACAATACCTCTGAACTCTACCACTTAGAATGTGAAAGGCAACAGGCACAAGAGGCATCTCCAAGTTTCCATCCAAATCACACACCATCGTGACTTGGAAATATATCACTGTTTGTTCATTGCTGCTGGGTCAAAATCCTAGAAATCCCTACCTAATGTCACTGAGGGATTACATCCATCACAAGGACTCAAAAACTTGGTTCAAAAAGCTGGCTCACCGCCTACTCAAAGGCAATTAGGGATGGGCAACAAATACTCGCCTTGCCAACACCATTCACATCCCATGAATGATGAAATAAAAAAGGCTCACTCTTTCATCTAAAAACCCTCAGAAAACCTTTTGAATGGAAAGAGCTGAGGGCTGACAAAACTAGATGAAGTGAGAGGGATCATCTCCGGCCTCTTATGGCTCCATCCTTCTCTGAATTCTTCAGACAGACGGCTCAATTATTCAAGACAGACAAGGAGTGTTTTTATACATAATATTACTGGGGAAAAGTAAATTTAAGTAAGCTCTTTCCAACTCTCAAAGCATTGTCGATTGAATAAAACCTTCAAGGTGCCAGTATTTGTATTGAAAGAATTGCTGTCTCAATTAGAAATCTGTCTCAGATTATAATATCTGATTATGTATAAAAATAAGATGTGAGAGAAACTGGTCTTAAACCTGATATGTATTGTGACAAGAAACAAGAAACAATTACCACCATACATTATGGACAAAAATGCTTAATTTTTGTCACTGTCCAATTTTTCTAAAGACAATACTTTTCTCTTGTCTGATTCTTGTGAAACCACAGTTTTTATATCAAATCAAAATAACCTAGTTATTCTCTTAACCGAATCTAAATCAAACATTGCAGTGGGATTTTACTAAGGATACACAACTGAGACAAACGGAATTTGAAAAGTCACAAGGTTTGATTTAAATGTGGGCCTCAGTTTAGGCATCCAACACTTGCACCAGAAACTGGCCATTGTGACAAGCTGACTGGAGCCCCAGGTTGAAGCTAGGACCCTGATGCCATTTTGGTAAAGAAGGGCATAGTGCCAGGCAATGATCATCTCCAACAAGAGAGTTTAAACACCTCCTCTTGAGATTCAATGGCATTACCATTGTTAAGTCCCCCATCATCAATTTCCTGGGGTCATCGTTAACCAGAAAGTTAACTGCACCAGCCACATATTTACTGCAATTACAAGAGCTGATCTGATGAATATTCTTCAGCGAATTACTCACCTCCTGACATCCCAATGTCTTTCCACCATCTACAAGGCACAAGTCAGGAAGACTCTTCACGTGCCTGGGTGACTACAGCCCAAATGATGCTCAAGAAGCTCAACATGATCCAGAACAAAGCAGTCTGCTTAATGAGCACCCCATCCTTCACCTTAACTGTTCCCTCACACCACCACGGCTGCACCATGGCTGTAGTGTGTATTACCTACAAGAGGCACAGCAGAGACTCATCTTAGGTGATCCATGCAGAGAGACCTTAGTCTCCCATAGCAGATTTTCCCAGCAGTTTCCTAGATCATTTGAAGACTTTTGATCGAACCCTATGTGTTGATACTGTTTACATGGAGAATTTCCTCGGGCCAGTCCTAAATTGGCCTTCCACTAGTTTTAACCTACACTTCCTTGTCCTACTGCTCCAGTTTATCAAAGTGGAAGTGTTTTTCCCATGTGATTTTATGAGGTAGATAATTTAAAGAGCAATATTGCAACCAGAATTTAACATTGCACTGGCAGCTTTCAGCTTTTCACTTGTTGGAAAGATTGTTACATTTTCTACATGTGATTTTTTTTTGGGATGACAGATATATTACTGAATGTTAAAGAGAATACAATTGTATTGCATTGTTGAGAATTCCCCAGAGCAGCGACGAATGCATTAACTTGGTCTTCCAGAATGATGCCAGACATCACTTAAATTTCCAATACTTGCAAGCCAATTGGAACAAATGCCCCTTTTGTGCTGCTTTTATTTTTTTGGCAGCTGAGTGTAAGTTCCATTCACTGGAGCCTAAACACTGCCAATAGAAGAAACTGTAGCTCTTCCCTCTCAGTCATAATACAGCTGATCTGACTTGATCATAAAGTATGACAAAACAGCAAAAGAATAACATACTTTAATTAACATTTTAAGATTCAGTACCTGCATATCTTAGGTTCTGACATTTTGAAGTCAAAGCTGCATTTGGACATATAGGTGAGGTTTATAAACTGCAAACTGTACATGCTTTAGGGATTATCATACTTCAGTTACTTATAGGTTCTACAATCGTTTTTTTTTAATCTTCCTCTGTATTTGGTTATATTTAATGGTTATGTATGAGATTTAGGGCAAAATTTTCCGTTCTGAAGTCTGGGTTCAGTGGTGGGCACAGGCGTTGGAGTGATTTTTGCTGAGGGGATGGGTGGCTGACCCATGTGCGATTTTGCGCTGATCAGCTCATTACTTATGCATTCGTGCAGAGCACAGCGAATCACGTGGCAGGGGAGGACAGGAAGTCACCATCATGGGGTCAAAGGTCCGGGCGCCATATTGAAAGGGCACACGGACAGCCATTCACTGACTGCAAGCCTGGAGCTCCGAGTTCTGCCAAGAGCAGGATTCCCCGGAAAAGAAAGCAATTTGCGGCCCCACAGCTCAGCCAAGCTTCCCTGGAGACTCTCCTTCAGGCTGTCCAGGAAAGGCAGGAGGTGCTGTTTCCCAGGGGTGTCGGCAGGAGGCCCTCCTGTCTGACCACGACAGCCTGAATGGAGGTTACAGTGGAGGTTGGTGTCTGTGGGGCCCAGTACAGAGACACCCAGCAGTGTTGGAAGAGGATGAATGATCTGCTGTACTCCACCAGGGTAAGTGCACCGTCTACTCAGAGCAAACTGACACTCATAAAAGCATCAGGCAGCGTAAGTGTGTGGGTGCACAGGGATGCCACACAGGAGCTGGGGTTGCAACATTCACCAGCAGATGGGACCTGTGCACTCAATGTGTGCCAGCCACTTCATGCTCTCAATCTCCCATCAGTTGCAAGACATCCTACTTGCTGATCACTTACTGGGCAAGGCTCAGTAGCTGCTATAGGCTAACCCGGACCCTAACCCTAACCCTAACCCTGAATTGCTCATGCACCCATTGGGATGATAATCAATCCTTCTGTCTGTCTGTAGGACAAGAACACCCACAGTAATTGGGAATGGTCCAAGACTGGAGGTGGTATTCCAGACATTTGAGTCCTCACCCCTAATGTGGAGGAGAGATAGCTGGGGAGGAGCAGGACTGTGCCTGTGCTGACGGCAAGATAGGGCTTGCCCAGGAATCCAGTGAGGATGCCTCCAGTCTGCAATTGTCAGCTGCACCCCAGATTGAGATGCTTATTTAATTAAGGAGCCTGCTTAGTCAATTACTAAATCTTTATACTCTCTATTCAAGGCACCAGCAAGAAAAGGGGAAAGCCCACAATGCAGACCAGCCACAGCTCCATGTCCAATCTCACCATTGAACAGGATGCTTCAGAAGCCTCAGAGGATGCAATGTCATGGCGTTCACCTGCACCCTCCTCCAGTGCTGATATAGTCACCTCAGTGTGTCCACGTTCCAGAGTAGGCTTGGGGTCACAATCTGGTGAGCTCATCACTAACCCAAGTCCACAGCTGCCAGAGGAAGTGACAGCTGAGATCTCTGACACTTGGAGGACTGCCGGAGAACAGGCCCCTGCTCATCCACATGCAGATGATGAGCCTCTGGACCCAGACCTAAGAGGAATGTTGGAGATGCAGAGTCTGGCAGAGGAACATTAGGCAGTGTTACCTGAGGTCATGAGCATGCTGGACTGAAGGCTGGAGGAGTCCGTCAATGTTCTGTTGCATGTTGTGGCTCCACTTAGCTGCCTCCATGGAAAGGCGATGCTGCCTTGGAGACCCTGGTCCGGCAGGACGTATAGCGGCTGCTGGATATGTGCTCAGACCTGCACTCCATCACTCTAGCAATGGGTGCAGTGCAGCGGTGACTAGGTGAGAGTGGGAGGGGCACCTACAGGGTGAAGGAACACTAGTCAGGCACCCCAAGGGTTTCATCCCAGAAGAGTTCAAGGGTGCCCTGCTGCTCTGCCTCCCCTTTGTCAGTGACCCCATCACCTCCAGCAGGTCAGGCTGAGCAGGAAGCACCTGCACTTTAGCAAGATAGGGCTGTCTAGGCCTTGGGCCACCAGGGAACACTCTCCAAAGATATCCCAAACAGGATAAAGCAGTCAGCAGGCTGCCTTCGCCTCAAATATAGATGTCGGGGCTGCACCTAGATGTAGCAGTAGGTAAAGAAAGATTATGGAATTTTGAAGGCACACAGGTGGAATGGGTGAACAACCATTGTCTAGCTTCTGGCACTGGTAAATGTGTGTTCACTTGCACTGTTTGGAAGTTTCCTGGGTTCCATCTTGCTGCTAGAATGGTCACTACCATTTAAGGGTGTGGAATTTGTGCCCCCATCAGAATCTGATAATGAACTCCTATAGATTCACATCTCCCACATTATCAAAATAGTGATTACTCAATAATCCCACATGTGCATGTTTAAGCACTGGCCATCGTATGTGAGTACGTGGCCTGGCTACACATCATGCAAGCTGGTACTTGCAGCTGACCATGTTCTGACCTCTGAAAATGTGTTCAGTGAGGTCATTGCATCTCTTGTTGCTGTTGCCCTGATGTGAGGTGTGGGTGGATGCTACAGTATTTGAGGGTAGTTAAATCTGCTATGTGAGTGGCAAATAACACTGTAGATGCAGTTTTCAGGGCTGGGAGAGTGAAGCTCTACACTGTCTTCTTAACAGTAGAAAATGAGAGGCTGCCCTACCTGTCTGGAGGAAGCTGTGCTGGATGCATCCAATTGTTAATGGCCTTCCTTGGTGATTTGTCATTTTGAGCTAACATGAAAATGAAGGCTGCAAGTAAGTGGCTGACAGGCAAATTAACCTCCTTACAAATTAGAGTGTAGGATTTCAGAAGTGTGTGTGCCGTTGACTGAAGCTTTTGTTAGACCTCACTTGGAGATGTGTTTGCCCTGCTCGTCTTCTTATCAAGGATGGCAGTAGACCTCGCATAAAGGGTTTTCAACCAAAGTGCATCATTGAAGGATTGGGGTTTTAGCCCATAAGGTGAGAGAGAGTAGAATGGGCCTGTGTGCTGGACCGTGCCAAGGACTGTGAGACTATCCATGTGCATCTCCAGGCATCTGCAGGGTTCATGCAGGAAAGATGTTTAACTTGGCTGGGATGTCCACAATGACAGACCAAAGCCTTGCACCAATGCTATGGCTATCTAGGACTGAGACCTGTGGGAGTCTGTGATTAGAGGGTCTGGGGGAGGGGGGGGTTGGGGGGGGTGGGGGGGGCGGTGGTTGGCGGTGGGGGTTTGCATCTCAGCATCCCATAGTGCAGGTGAGGCACTCTCAGTAATTGGCCAAGAAAGTTACCTTGAAACTTCTTGGTAGGATAAAGATGTCAAGAAGCTTGGGTTTGCTATGAGTCAGTGGTGACCAGGGAACAAGAACACCATCTCCTCTGATCAATCTGCATCGAGGGGTGACCTCAAGGGGCCAAATGGTGTTCTCATGCTGCTCCTCCCTATGGACCCACCTCTCTGGTTCTGCCTGAAAGAGCTCTCTGCCAGGTCTTCCCCTTTTGGGAGCAAGTGTGAGGGTGACATGAGTGCAATCCCGCCAAGGTCAGATTATGCAAATGGAGTGCAACTGAAGAAACTGAACGCAGATTGGAGTTGGTGAGTGGGGAGTTCAGTGAAGGGGGGAAGGAAGTGTTCATTTCTTTTTTCTATTTTTCTCACCCTGTAGGAATTGGTTTTTTCTCTACTACAGGGAAAGGAACAAGCTGTTTGGTGAGTATCTGGTGAATGGTTAAGGTGTGTTCTATTCCTAACGTTTGAAGTAGTATACCAATTGATGGTAAAGTTAATAAAATATATTAAAAGCACCATAAATAAGTGAATAATATAGCTAAGTAATCATTTAAAGCACAATAAGGATGGCAGGACAGATGATGTGTCAAGACTGCAGCTCTTGGATAACATTGTGATCCAGGGCAAACACATCTGCAGTCAATGCTTGTGGCTCCAGGAGCTTCAACTCAGAGCTGTGGAGCTGGAGGCTGAGCTGGAGAGTCTGCGACTCATAAGGGAGGGGGAATGTTACCTGCATGCTTTGTAACAGGAGGCAGTCACACCACATAGGGTAGGGTCTTTTGATTTGGTCAGTGGTCAGGGACAGGAGGGTGTGACTGTGACTGAGGGCAGGTGAGGGGACCCAGAGGGCAGGAGTGCAGAGTGTGAGCCTCTGTAATTTTCCAATAGGTTCGAGGTTCTCTAAGCTCGTTTGGGTGAGAGTGGGAGCTGCAGGGTGGATGAGAAACTGACCATGGCACCATGGTACAAAAAGCCATCCAAGTGGGGGGAACAAAAAGGAACATGATGGTAGTGGGGGGCAGTATAGTAAGGAGGGTTGACACTGTTCTCTGCAGCAAAGAATGAGAGTCCAGAGAGCCATGTTGCCTGCCCAGTGACAGGTTTGGGGACATGTGCTCAGGGCTGGAGAGGAACGTGCAGTGGAAGGGGGAGGATACGGTTGTTGTGTCCATGTAGGAACCAATGACATTGGTAGAACTAGGAAAGAGGTTCTGCATTGAGGATGTGAGGAGCTAGGTACTAAACTGAAAAGCAGAATTATAACCTCTGGATTATTACCTGAGCCGCATGCAAATTAGCATAGGGTACATAAAATTAGAGAGATGCATACATGGCCCAAAGCCTGGTGTGGGAGAAGTGGGTTCTGGTTTGTGGGGCACTGGCACCAGTACCGGGGAATGTGGGGGCTGTACCATTGGGATGAGCCGTGCTGGGACCAGTGCTCTTGCAAACCGCTAACTAGGGAAGTAGAGAGGGTTTTAAATTAAATAGTGGGGGCAAGGAACCAAATGTGGAAAGATGTGATATATCAAAGAGTAGAGACAAGGTAAGAGAGGAAAATAGTAATGTGAGAAATGAAAGTCGGAGAATGGCAGGAAGGGACAGAGAGAAAAAAAACCTAAGAATGCACCAAGAATCAGGATTAGATGTCGCAAAGTTTAAAAAGTCAAAACTAAAAGCTGTGTATCTGAATGCGTGTAGCATTCATAACAAAGTAAATAAATTGATAGCGCAGATTGAAGTAAATAAATATGATCTGATAGCCATTACGAGGCACGACTGCAGGGTGACAAAGATGGGTCCTGAATATTGAGGGGTATATGATATTCAAGAAGAATAGGAAGCAAGGTAAACGTGTAGGTGTAGCACAGTTCATCAAGGTTGGCATTTGTGCAATAGTTAGAGATGACCTTAGTTCAGGAGATTAGGATGGAGAATTGGTTTGGGTGGAGATGAGTAATAGTAGGGGAAAGAAGTCACTATTGGGGGTGATCTACAGGCCCCTCAATAGCAACCACAATTTAGGGCAAAGTATTCCAGAAGGAATATTGGGTGCTTGTGATAAATGGGTGACAATAACCATGGATGACTTTAATGTGCATATAAATTGGAAAAATTAGATGGCAGTAGTAGCCAGGATGGGGAGCTCATTGAATGCTTTTGAGATAGTTTCTTAGAGCAGCACTTTCTGGAACCAACCAGAGAGCAGGTTATATTAGACTTGGTATTGTGTAATATGACAGGATTAATTAATGGCATCAAGATAAAGGTACCCTTAGGCAGCAGTGATCACAGTATGATTGAATTTAATATCCAGTATGAAAGGGAGAAGAGTAGGTCTAAGACTAGTATTTTAACCTTAAATAAAAACAACTATATGGGCATGAAAGTTGAGCTGGCTGAAGTTTACAAGGGGATAGATCAATAGAGAAGCAATGGCAGTTAAGGGGATATTTCAGAATACTCAGAATCAGTATATCCCTACTATAAAGCAAAATTCTAAAGGGAGGACCCACTATCTGGGGTTAACTAAAGCAGTGAGACAAAGCATCAAACTTATGGATAAAACATATAACTGCGCAAAGATGAGCGGCAGGTCAGATGATTGGTCTGAATATGAAGAATGACAGAGAATGATTAAAAGGTTAATCAGCAGAAAGAAATTAAGTATGAGAGGAAGCTAACTAGAAATGTAAAAACAGATAGCAAGAGTTTCTACAGGTATTTAAAAAGGAAAAGAGTAGGTAAACTGAGTGTTGGTCCTCTGGAGAGAATGGGGAGTTAATAATAGATAATAAGGAAATGGTGGATGAAGTGAACAAATATTTTGCTTCTGTCTTCACTATGGAGGAGAAAATAAATTCCAATAATAGCTGTAAATCAGGAAGCGGAAGGGAGAGGGGAGCTTGGTGAAATTACAATCACTAGGGAAGCAGTACTGGGCAAACTGATGGAATTGTGGGCTGACAAGTCTCTGGGTCCAGATGGACTTCATCCTAGGGTCTTAAAAGAGGTGGTTAATAAGGTAATAGATGCATTGGTGTTAATTTTCCAAAATTCCTTAGATTCTGGAAAGGTTCCATCAGACTGGAAAGGAGCAAATATAACCCCTCTTTTCAAGAAGGGAGGGAGGCAGGAAACAGGAAACAATAGGTCAGTTAGCTTGACATCTGTCATGGGGAAGGTGTTAGAGTTGATCACTAAAGTGGTTATAGATCGGCACTTAGAAAAACACAAGGTAATTGGGAGGAGTTGGCATGGTTTAGTGAAAGGTAAATCATGTTTAACCAATTGATTAGAATTCTTTGAAGGAGTAACATAAAGGTGAGCCTGTAGATGTACTGCACCTGGATTTTCAGAAGGTATTTGATAAGATGCCACATCAGAGGTTAGTGTAGAAAATAAAAGCTCATGGTGTAGGGGGTAACATATTAGCCTGGATTGAGGATTGGCTGGCTGGCAGAAAACAGAGAGTATGAATAAATGGGTCTTTTTCTGATTGGCAGGATGTGACTAGTGGAACCCTGCAGGGGTCTGTGCTAGGGCCTCAACTTTTTACAATTTTTATCAATGACTTAGATGAGAGGAGCAAAGGCATGGTGGCTAAATTTGCAGACTGCACAAAGATAGGTAGGAAAGTATGTTGTGAAGAAGACATAAGGAGTTTGGAGATGGATATAGATAAGCTGAGTGAATGGGCAAAACTCTGGCAGTTGGAGTATAATGTGGGAAAATGTGAAGTTATTCGTTCTGGCAGGAAGAATAAAAAAGCAGAATATTACTTAAATGAAAAACAGCTGCAGAATTCTGAGGTGCAGGGGGATCTAGGTGTTCTCATGCATGAGTCACATACAGTTAGTAAGCAGGTACAGCAAGCAATTACGAAGACTAATGGAATGCTATCATTTACCATAAGAAGAATTGAACGTAAAAGTGAGGATGTTTTCCTTCAGCTATACAGGGCATTGGTGAGAACACATTTCAAATATTGTGTGCAATTTTGGTCTCCTTATTTAAGGAGAGATGTCAAGGCTTAGAGGTTTACTAGATTGATAACAAAAAGAAAAATACCTGGAAAAACTCAGCAGGTCTGACAGCATCTGTATAGAGGAATATAGTTAATGGTTTGAGTCCGTATGACTCTTCATCAGAAATGAGGAAATAGAGAAATGAGGTGAAATATAAGCTGGCTGAGGAGGGTGGGACAGGTAGAGCTGGATAGAGGACAAGTGATCCTTTGCCTCCACCTATCACTTGTCCTCTATCCAGCTCTACCTGTCCCACCCTCCTCAACCAGCTTATATTTCACCTCATTTCTATATTCCCTCAGTTCTGATGAAGAGTCATACAGACTCAAACCATTAACTATATTCCTCTCTGCAGATGCTGTCAGACCTGCTGAGTTTTCCCAGATATTTTTGTTTTTGTTTTGCTTTTCAGCATCCGCAGTTTTTTGCTTTTATCTTTTTACTAGATTGATACCTGGAATGAGTGAGTTGTCTTATGAGGATAGGTTTGACAGGCTTGGCTTAGAAGCGTTTAGAAGAGTGAGGGGTGACTTGATTGAAGTATATAAGATCCAGAATGGTATTGACAAGGTGGACGAGGAAAGAATGTATCCTCTTGTGGGTGAGTCCAGAATTAGGAGTGGCCCTTATAGGATAGAGATGAGGGGAATTTTTTTCTCTTAGAGGGTTGTGCGACTTTGGAACTCTGCTTCAGAAGACAGTGGGAGTGGGGCCATGAATATTTTTGAGGCAGAAGTAGAACAATTCTTATTAGGTAAGGGAATCAAAGGTTATTGGGGGGGTAGATGGGAATGTAGAACTCAAAGCACATACAGATCATCCATGATCTTATTGAATGGTGGATCAGACTCGGGGGGCCAAATAGCCTACTTCTGTTCCTATTTCGTATGTTCATATGTTTGGTTTTGATACTCCTTCCAAGTTGCCATTCTCATGGACTTTGTGACGTCATGGGTGAAATCTCAATTCTACTTACAGGTGCCCAAGGTTGCTGGAGGATGGAGTGCTGCACAGATTCTAATGTGCACATTTAACACCAGGGCTTTGTATATTGGCATAGTTTGGCACATGCAAAGGATCAAACCACCAGCATGACAGACATTGAGTAGTGCAATTTAATTCAGCTATCACAAATCGAGGTGCATTAGAGAAAAATATAATGCCTAGTTACCAGCCAGCAGAGGACAGAAAGCCAAAAAGTTCAAGAAATGTGTCTTCTGTTTATTCTGCCTGGAACCTGGTAACTATCAGATTTGTACGGGCCTGTCTGCTAAGTCATAACCCTGCTATGTCCTCTGCATGTGACTCAGCAACATCGTGGCCATCGTCAGCTCCATTCCTTCACCGTCCTCATTATTGGAGGAGACATCCCGGTTCTCCATGTCTCCATTAGCCAAAACATCCCCCTTTTGTAACAATAGGTTGTGCAAAGAGCAACAGTCAATCCAGGAGTATGGTGAGTATTGGAGAGCCCAATATGAGTGGTCCAAACATCTGAACCTCATCTTTAGGAAGTCTATTATCTGTTCAATCATGGCCCTGGTGGAGGCAAGTGCAGCATTGTAGCTCTCCTCAGCAGCACTCTGCGGATGGCAAACTGGTGTCATCATCCAGGTCTTCTGAGGGCTATCCCTTGTCCCTAAGAAGCCATCCCTGAAATTGCTGAAGTCCTTCAAAAATCTTTGGCACCTGGGAGTGGATCAGATTGTAGATGTCATGAGAGCTTCCTGGGAACCAAGCACAGACACGCAGAATTCGCCCTCTGTGATCACATATGATCTGCACTTTCAAAGAATAGAATCCTTTTCTATTGATGAATGTAACAGGCTATTGCCAGGGAGCTCTCCACGCAGATCCCCTAGTGGAGCTCTGGAAGTAGCCACTTTCAAAGAAGTTTAGGGCAGCAGTGTCCTTCAATGCCACTGACATGGGATTCTCTCCAAGTCCTTGCAGTCGCAGTTTGTTGTGGAGAAGTTGCCAGTTGTGTGCAACGGAAGGCACCTCTGGCACTGCCTTTCACTCATCTGTAGATAGGTACACCGCCTGTGATACATACACCAGTGGCCGGGCTATTGCAGTAAACCCTGTTCGCCAGCACCCTGACCCTCTTGAGTCCCCGCTGCCTCTTGCTGCTTCTTCTGGCTGGCCCTGCTTCTCCTCATGTGGGTGAGAGCCAGTAGAAAGTCAGGATTGCCTGGAGCCTGCATCATTGAGGCCGCAGCGGATCTGTGAGCAAATTGAAGTAGCAAACCTAGTGAGCATATTCTTTACAGCCAGAGTTTGTCAGTCCATCTTGTCCATGCCAGCCCGAGGACACTTAGGTGCCCTTTCTAATCCCACCTTCCTGCACCCGGCCCATAGCCCTGCAGCTTACAGCTCTTTAGGTACAGATCCAGGTACCAACTTGGGCAGCGAATTCCAGACACCCACTACCCTCTGTGTAAAAAGTTCTTCCTCATGCCCCCCTATACCTTCTGCCACTTATCTTGACTTAATCTGGATTTAAGTCCAGTCTATTCTTTAAGTGCAGTGAGTATAAACCAGATTATCGATCATCCTTTGTTTTCCCAGCACCCTTACAATATACCAGTTTGGGTCGATCCAATTTTGATACGCTTAGACAACTTGGGGCTTAATTTATTTTCCCATACAATTTGTTATGACTGGTCATCAGGTGAGGTCCCCCAATCTGTTATGATCCCTGTTGATATACCCCAAATTGTTATGCTCCCAGGTGAGTAGGGTTGAACTAGCTCCCCCTCCTTATTCAACCCCCTCAGTTGGTCACAACAAGGTTATTTTAAAAGGACCCCCTCCCTCGTGGATACCTTTTCCCAGTCTAGAGGTATTTATGTGTTAAAAGGAGCCAATTTAATCAGGCTTTCTTGAGTCAAAGAAAGAGTGAGTTTATTAGTTACTAAAACACGAGAAAAAATAATAAAAACATAATACACATACACACAGATTAGAAATGTGAAGCAGTCCAGAAATAAAAGTTAAAAAACATATATGAATCAGTCTTTGGCTTGTCCATGAGGAGTAGATGGTGAAACATTACAGCTGTTAAGTTGGATGGTTCCGGTAGAGCTGACTTTGGCAATTGAATAGTTGGCTTGGAGATTCTTCGTTCTGCAGGTTAGCTGAAGGAGTTGTTCTGTTTCCTTTTTTGACTTTTGCTTTGCTGACTTGTAACTTGCTTCTCGCAACAGAGAGAGAGACTCTTTTGCCTTCAAGCGAAGGGATGCCTAGTTGATGTTCTTCAACTGTGACCTTCACAGAACGCATTAGCACTGTAGAACTAGAACACTAGACTAGCACACAGGACTAGGGTTGCAATTGTCTTTTAATTTCTTTTCTTGTGTATTCCTGGAAGGGAAAAAAACTAACATGTCTTTCACCCAGAAACTGCTTTCCTTCAACTCAGATCATGTCCACAATCTGGGACATAACTCAACAGGAGTTGGTTCCTGCTGAGATGGTAACCAGTTTTTGCATTGCATCTCTACATTTGAAGTGTCTCTGTCTGAAGGGGGCCTTGAGACCTTTTTAGGTGCAACATTCTGTTCTCTCTGGATTAGTTGGTCACGTATAATCCACATAGGAATTTTCCAGCAAGTGGTTACTTTACAGTCTCAGCCAGCTTTTAGGTTCTTCTTTAAAAAAAACACGTCTTACTTAAAAGTCCAATATGTCTGTAAGTAATTTGGGGTTACGGGCCACTGTTATGACAAGTTCTACTAATGATTTATTTCACATGGAAATTCCCGGAAGAAGTGTGAGATTCTTGGTATTGTTAAAAGAAATATTATCAAAATTGTGTTCAAAATTTTGAAGGATTTTGATAGAATGAGTAAGGAGGAATTGTTTCCACTCCTGGAGGGTTGGTAAATAGAGAACACAGATTTAAAATATTGGCAAAAGAACCAGAGGAGAAATGAGGAGAATGTTTTTTTAATGCCATGATCTAGAGTGCACTGGCTGAGAGGGTGGTGGAAGCAGATTCAATAGCAATCTTTAAAAAGGAATTGGATAAATACTTGAAAACAAAACAAAACATGGCAATGGGGCATAAATGGGGTATGAGTGGGCAGTAGAGTGGGGCATGAGTGGGCAGTGGAGTGGGGCATGAGTGGGCAGTGGAGTGGGGCATGAGTGGGGCATGAGTGGGCAGTGGGACTAACTGGACATCTTTCAAAGAGCTGGCACAGGTACATTGGGTTGAATGCTTTCCTTGTTAGGCAAGGGAATCAAAGGTTATTTGGGGTAGATAGGAATGTGGAATTCAAAACACAAACAGATCAGCCATGATCTTATTGAATGGCAGAGCAGGTTTGAGGGGCCGAATGGCTTACATCTGCTCCTATTGTGTATGTTTGTATATTTTGTTCCGGAGAGGACTAATAGTGCAGACTAGCTACGTCAGGCAATGGCTTGGTTTGGGATGTCAGTGCCTCTGCTTAGACCAATACATTTACAAAAAGAACTACTCCTTCACTTCAGGACAGCAATTAAGTCACTTGCAGCTGAATCTAAGTCAGTTCCCATAATGGATCACATGAAGTAGTGAAAGATTCCAATACACAAATTCTCCAAACTCCACAATGTATTTGTTTTCAGGTTTTACTTTAAGCCAATGAAACAATTCAATGCTTTTGGGCATACTTACCTTTGTTCTAATATGCCATTCTTCATATACTGAAAGGCTTATGGAAAATACTAGCAGTGTCTATATCTAGAACATAAGTGCAAAAGAAATAGGGGTAGGAGTTGACCAACCATCCCCTCAGAACTTCTGTACCATTTAATACGATCATGGTTCATCTTCTGCCTCAACTCCACTCCACCTCAACCACCACCGTCACCCCATTCCTCTTATCACCCCTCCGCACCCCAGTTCCCCATATTCCTTGATTCTCTGAGAGGCCAAATATCTGTTGATCTCAGCCTTAAATATACTCAACGATGGAGCATCTACAATCCTCTGGTCAGAAGAAACTGTGCTCCTCAGGTCAGACAGCTGTCCCTTTCTTTCCCTTCCAGCGTACAGACTTTCTTTGCTTCTTAACAACAGTCTTAAATCAAAACATAATGAGAACATTGACTTATTCATTTTAAACAAAAGCAAAAGCAAAGTTTGCTTTTATAGCCCAGATCCAGCTACCCAATGTTTTCTCATGACATTCTAATTATAGAGATATGTGCACTTTATGCTCAACTTAGAAGCAGATCCAGAGGAATGGAGGCTAAGAATGTTGCTAGGTGAAAGATTACAATTCAAAGAATGTGGGCTGTTGCATTCAAAAATGATAATCTGCACTGATTCAAATAAATGATGACTTTGTATACAATGCTTACGCGATTATCCACATTCTTGAGGTCCTTGATAAGCCTACTGTTTACAGAATAGCAGAGGATTCTCAACTTTCCCAGCCTTTAGGGAATTATCTTTGTTAACCGAGAGGATAATGGAACTTTCACTTCTCTCAGTCTCATATCTCCCTGATGGTACCCTGTAGAATAATAGAATATTAGGAAGACTCAGTTAAAAATCCTTCGCTGATAACCTTCATTATCGATAAGTGAGCTATTCTCAGGTCCATGGAACTTCACCCCCTCCCTGTCTCTCCTGCAGGTTCCAAAACTGACCTCCTTCATGCCTGTTTACAGATTATATTACTAGACAAACTCTAACACTGCAATTAAATAAGAGTTACCTACGAACCAAAGAGGGATTCTAGTTGGCTTCAAAGAGGGGCTCCATTCTGATTTGCTCCAATCTTATCTTGATTGTCTTTCACAACTGTGCTATTTGCAGAATCTGCAGTGTGAAATATTCATTTGTCTTATGTTATCTCTTCACTCTGAACCGCAAACCTTTTCCACCAAAAGACCGTCAATATTTCTAAATTTACTTATTTTCGGTCAATGAAAGAGATTTGAATTACAAAATTGTTGGAACAAATATCCTAAAATTGATCCACAATTAAATTATGTGGAACCCAACTGACACTTGGGGCAGAATGTTCCAGTCCTGCCAAGAGCAGGATTCATGGCAGGTGGAGTGGAAAATTTGGAGAGAGGCTAAACATCGGATTTCTGCTGGCGAGCAAACAAGTCAGATTTTTCCTCTCAGCTCTTTCCCGGCAGCTGGTGGCTGGTCGGGTTTCCCATCTATCCATGTCGTGAATACTCATTAAAAATGCAAGTCATTGGAATCAGTTTCCCACTCGCAATAATTTGCCACGCCGGTGGGAAATTAGACTGGCCTGAATCACGAATGGTAATAATTGACGTGCAACTGTCCGCCTTTAGTTCACTTTGAGGTGAGTGCAACATTCAAAGCCAACCTACAACAGTGTTGTTTCTGGTCATCAGCGATGCCAAAGCTGCGATGTTAGGCCAGACTAGTAGGTGTGTCTAGTTGGGCTGCTCACAGTGGGTGTGATGGGTGTGTAGTTGGGTTCCTCATGGTGGATGGTGTGGGTGTGTAGCTGGGCTCCTCATGGTGGATGGTGCGAGCGTGTAGCTGGACTCCTCATGGTGGGTCCTGCACTTTCGGGAAGGACAGCACTCAATGTGTGCTGTGGGTCTCAGCAGGGTTGCAGTCTACCAGCAGAGACCAACATGGCGGCAAAGGTTGTAGGGGGAGAGTTGACAGAGACATAAGTGTGAAGGGTATGGGGGAGGGTTGGTTTGGGGGTTGGGGAATGATGGCAGGGGTGGGGAAACAATGGCCTGGGATGGAAGGGTAGAATGCAAACACAGCAGGGAGGTGGGCGGGCTTTGTATGACATGAGTGGCAGGGTATGGATGCAGCTCTAGAGTAGGGAAGGGAGAGGGGGTGTTAGTGCACCACAGTAGGGAAGGGTTACACAGAGACTCATGAAGGGGGAGGGAAACGGTGCAGTGAACGGTCCTGAAGCAACTGGGGAGCTGAGTGACAGGTAGTCATAGCTCCAGGACTGAGGGAAAAAAGTTGGGATGAGAGATTAAAGGCAGTCCTGGGGCTTCACAGGCCTGCTACATTGCTATGCATGGTGCACACATTGTGGTCCTGCTCCAGGGAGCGGCAAGGCCAGAGTGCTCAATGGGGATCAGGCACAGCACGGAGTGCAGGTTGTGAACGTTACCCCACATTCGGTGGTGCTGGGGGTGTCTGGGTGTGTACTGGGCTGCAGATGGGGTGATCATGGTTAGGGGAGGCTGAGCAGCCTGTAAATGGGGAAAACGTTATAAAGGGCAGGGTACTCAAAACTCTCGTGAGTGGGGATGTGGGTCGTCTCTGTATATCATCATGCACACAGCCTCAAGATGGGGAGGGGTGAGATCCACATGTGGCATGGTGACATCCACAATGATGGGTTCAGGGGGAGGACAGGAATATCCACGACAAAAACCCTGGGCTCCAGGGTTAGTGGGGGAGGTTGGAGAATTGCCAGAGGGAGGTCTACCTACACATCATGGGGCTTCTGGATGATCAGAAGGACATGAATGATAACCAGGGAGGGTAAAAGCTGGTCTCAAAGTAGACATGCAGCACCCACAATGATAGTTTAAAAGTAAAACTGGAAAAAATCTCCATGGGAGGGGTCTGAAGCAGTGTGGGAAGGGCCCATGATGAGACCTGGGGCCCTTTCAGGGGGCAGCCTCATACTCATTAGATTGTCCGCATGGGGGTGAGGGCTCAGCTGATAGAACTCATGAACACTTTATTGAGAAGTTAGAATTGGAACCACTAACAAATGGTGTGCTTTTACACGAGACTGCAGCAGTTAACGGGGTCACATTAGAGGTGGTCTCATTGAGCATTTAAAAGTGGGAGGAGTGTGGGAATGGAAGATGTAGTCAGCCATTAAGGGAGCACAACTGCTAGTTATCTGCAAGATGCTCAATAAAACCCAGTAAAGTGCATTGTCCAATTGGCATTGGTTACGGGCCAAAGGACATCCAGTCATTCCAAAAGTGTAAGGCAGGCTTAATCTCTAATCCAGGTCAGGTATTGTATGAATGCCTTTAGTGAGGGTCAATGTAGCATGGCTGTGCTCAAAGCACTTCCACCCCCTATGGCAGTGAGGTGTCAGGATGTTGGGGAGGCTTCTTGAGCATCTATAAACTGTGTGGGAGAGCCTCAGCTCCAAGGCTGGAACTGGGAAAGGCGAGTAGCACAGACACATCACGAGGGCATGACAGTGGAGGTCTATCAAAGTTGGTCATTCTACATTAATCTCTTGGATCTACCTGTCCGCAAGAAGGAGGAGGATTGCAGAATGGAGAATGCACTCAATGCTGTCTTCTTCATGGCAGTGTTCCAACTAAGGAGGAGAAGAAGGGCCAGGGGCTGTCTAGCCCAGCTTTGAGTGGAGCCCCTGCCTGAGGACCATGGTCCTGGGGAGTTCCAGGAAGACCCAGAGGCTGAGGAGTTAAGACCCATCCAATGGAGGTGACTGATACAACTAAGGGTATCGTGAAGACCCGTTTCCTATTTGTAGATGAGCAAGGGACAGGGCCACGCATGTTTACACTTGTCAAGAGATGTGGTGGGTCATGCCTGCCAAATTCAGTGGGAGGATCTAATGCTGCACAGACTGGGAGACCATCCTCTGCCAGTGTCCCTGAAGGTCATTGTCGCATTCATTTTTTTTGCAAGCGACTCGTTCCAGGGTTCCACAGGGCGTCTATGAGGCATCTCTCAGTCCTCAGCACATAAATCTATAAAGGAGGTGATGGATGTCCTCTGCAGTAAGGCTCATCATTATATAAAGTTCACACTGGATAAAGCTAGCCAGGCTGCTAGATTCCTGGGACCTGCGGTGATCTCAAGCTTCCCTAGAGTACAGCGTGTAATCGTTTGCACACATGTGGCATTGATAGCTCCAGGGCAGCTGACCCTGGTGTTCATTAACAGGAAAGGTTTCCACTCCCTCAGCGTTCAACTGCTGTGCTATCATCAGAAGCACATCATGCATGTTTGTGCCAGGTACCCTGGGAGTTCCCACGACCCTGATATCACTCCCAGGTGCCTCAGGTATTCGAAAGGCCACAGTGCTTACAGGATTCGCTGCTGCGTGATAAAGGGTACCCGCTGAAAAGATGGCTCATAACACCTGCGCATTATCCTCAAAGTGCCTTGAAGGAGAGACACAACACAGTGCACATTGTGACGAGACCCATTATTGAATAAACCATTGGCATCCTGAAGATGCGCTTCTGATGTTTTGACCATCCAGCCGGAGCTCCGCAGTACTCTCCACAGAGGGTCTCCCACATCATCGTAGTCTATTGCGCCCTACACAACCTGGGGCTTAAAAGGGGAGAACTCTTGCCAGAGGGAGACACGGAGGAGACTGAGAACCCCTCGGATGATGTAGGCCTGGAAGGGCAGGAACTTGAAGACGGCGATGAGGGACAGCTCCCATGTGATGGAGCCCTTGAAGTGGCACAAGCCCATAGCACACTGATAGCCACAAGGTTCCAGGAGGAGTAGGGTCCAGGTGAGGGGAGCCTCACATTTCCTCTGTCCCTTACTGTGATGCTATTGCCTGGAAAAGCCTTTATGACCAGTGGCATCGTAAGCAAGGTCTGCATTCGGCCTTGGACCTGCAACCCTCAAGGATCAAGAGGCCCATCATCTTTGGAAGGGTCAGCAGCCAAAGCTGGATGTAGCCACTGTGGGAAGTGCAAGGCTAACAATGAGCACAAACCTTGCATCAGCTGCACATTATGCAGTCGTGGTCAGCTAAATGAGCTAAATGCTGGTTCCACAGAGATGCGCACATGGTTGGAGAGATCATCGTGACTACAGGTCTTGTGCTTTGACACAAACTATGAAGACAACTCACTGTTGATAAAACAACATTATTTATAACTCTCCAAGGCACATGAGCGCACTTAACTCTATGATGCCCTGTAAGGAATAAAGGTTCCAAATCCTATGTGCAGACACTTTCAGGAAAGATCTTGTCACATCTCCCTGACGTACAGAAGGGACGAGTAACTAACATGAGTCCACTAAACATTATATGAATCTGAGGCTTACAAATGGAGACAATCACGGATTGGGGGCTTGGCTCTTGCTCACAATAAGAGGGCACATAGATAAATATGCACAAGGCATTCAGATGATGAGATCATTGTCATGAACAGCAAATGTATTAACAAAGATGCATTATATACACATTGAGTGAACCTCTGAGCCCCCATAGTGATCTCAACATTTCTTACTTTTTCTAACCCTACAGCTATGTCTTGGTGCAGCCCCAACATCTGCAGCAGAGGTGGAGGCAGCCTGCTGACTGTGATGCCCTGTTGTCTGTGATGACTTTGGCAGGCATCCTCTGGAGGGCTGAGACTTGGAGGGTCCTGGCCTACTTTGGGTCTGCTGCTGTGTGGCAGGTACATTCTCCTTGGCCTGTGGAGCTGGAGGTGATGGAGTCACAGGCAGACAGGATTGGGATCGGCTGGACACTCTAAGAGTCACCTTGGTGGATGGCCTCAGGGTTTCCAGCTGATGGTCCTCCACCCTTTATGTACCTGAGGGCCCCTGCCTGACTCCTTGAGGAAAAGGGGCACCTGGAGTGAGGTTGAGGTGCCCCTTCCCCTCTCACCGAGCCACTGATGGATCCCACCAATGCCTATAGTGATGGAGTGCAGGTCCGAGCGCAAATCCCGCAGAATCTGCTGGACCAAGGTCTCCAAGGCAGCTGCCGTCCTTCCCATGGAGACCTCAAGGTGTTTGCATGTTGGGGCCACGAACAGACCCCTCCTTCCTTCGCACTGCTTGATGTTCCACCGCTTGTCTCTGCATCTCCAGCATGTTTGCTACAACCGTTTCCAAAGGCTCAGCATTTGACTCGGACACAGTAAGTACCAGTTCTCCAGCAGTTCTCTGAGTGCCAGATACCTGGGCTGCCACTGCTTCCAACTCCTGTGGAGACCTGTCCATGAGGTGTTTCTCAGAATGTGACCCTGAGCCTAATCTAGAACTATGATCCACTGGGGTGTGTGTCTCTGCACTGGTTGAGGGTGCAGGTGAACACAGTGACAGGTCTTGACTGAATGAATTCTCAGTATCCTCCTGTGAGGTGGCCTGTGGACTGGGGCTTATGTTTGCTCTAGTGGTCTGTCTGGGCCTGCTGGTGCTGGAAGACAGAGCAGATAGATTTTGTTCATGAGCAGGCTGAATACAACACTGCATGTCACTCACTGTGAATGTCAGGATGTGATCAACTCATGGAGGCCTCATCCATATTGCCTTGCTGGGAGAGGCCCATCCTAGCCTCACTGCAGGAATGACTCCTGTCTTCTCCTGCCTACTCAGCACAATTTGGTCAGCTCGAGTATGTTGGTATTATGACACAGCCAATGCTAAGGGCTGACTTGTTCAAACCCAGAAGGAAACATGAAAAACTGTCAAAATCCATTTTTGCAATTTATATGTTTCGAGATGCAGGCTTTGAATTCAGTAATAATATGACCACTGTGGTCTCAAGAGGTTTTTTATAAAACTAAATTAAACATTTATTAATACAAGAAAAATTGTAAGCATCTATATATGTCTACAAAATTACTACGATAATAACTACAAAAATCTCCTAATTAATCCGATTCTCATTTGAGGCAAAAGTAAAACTCAGATTTAAAGACTCCAAGCAAAGCACATTGACTGTACAAATTCAAAATGAGGTTCCCTGCAGACACAGTTGGATGCGTTCAGGCTGGTTAGATCTTAAATGCCTCTGCGTTACACACACAAACTCCTTTCTATTTATACCTAGCTTTTCCTTTGACTGTAAATTTTCCATTGTATTACTAGGTTTTTAATTTTGACTCTTCTAACAATAACACTCTTTGATTCCACCAGTTTTATTAGTAAATGAGAAAAAAAAATAAAAGCATTCCTTAGCATCTTCTAGCTAGGTGCAAGATTTCACCTATTCTTTTGAATGGTTTATTTAAAAATGCAAATTGCTCCCATGACACCTGTGTTTCTAAACTTCCCCATGTTTATCTAATTACCATTTCAAATCTACTTCTTTCTATACTTCGAAATACCCAGACTAGCTGGCTTTAATCCAATTAAGATACACACAGATACACACACATACACACAAACACCACTAAACTCCATTTAAAAAAAATAATTTCCAATAACATTATAGACATTAATCTCTTCATGGCCATCCCTCCTCCAGTCTGGGGTCTCTCCCTCCTGTTGTGGGCAAGCTTGGCCTGCATGAAGACAAATGGATGGAATGCAGTGAGAAGGGATGGAGGAGGGATTGAGAAGCATGCATGCCTACTGTGTGTGCCGAGCTCTCCCCAGCAAGGGCTGATGCTGTGTATTGTGCAACATGATAGATGAGATGCTGGTGATGAGCCATTCAATGCTGGTATATCTCCTGCTAATATTGTGTGAGATCCCTGAGCTGTGTGATGCTTTGAGTGCACAGTGCCACGATGAGAGTGTGTGTTTGAAGTGAGAAGAAGGGCAATTTATCCTGGTGGTGTGGGTGAGAGCAGTCATCCTCTTCCTGCACTGCATCACATTTCTTTAGCAGTTTCCTGCTGAGCTGACCTCCTTTGAGACTGTCTCCCAGGCTGGTGGGGTGGGGTTGGTGGACTTCCTGGATCCTTCCTTCAGATAAAGTACATCCCAGTGCTGGCTGACAGCTCTTCTTAAAGTCTCCAGAGAGCAGTGGCTAAACCTTGGCACAACACTCTTTTTGTTGCTTGGGGTCATCTCAGTGTCACTTGTCCACATAGCTGGGCTACAGAGAATGATTACGTGAGTTCAATGGTGTTTGAATATGGCATTAGGACCCTTACTCCGATAGGTGATGGCGGGGCGGACAAATCAGTGCTTGCCCTGCTATTTAATTCGGAGCTACTTGCTGATGCATAATTAATGAGCTTCCGAGTGTAAAATTGGGCGCGGTATCCCACTCTGCTGCCCAGCAGGAAATGTGCTGTTATCTCACTCGCCACCACACTTCATCTCCAGAGTGGAAAATTCCGCCCTTAGAATAACTTGTCTGAGTTAAGAGGAGACCTGACTAAACACAGAACAGAAATGTGCAGTTTTCCTTCATGCTAGCAAAACATATTGGAGGATTCGGGCTACCTTATCCATGAATGTAGCTGCCAGTGTGGTCTCACTTATAAAATAGCCAGAGTAAATAAGACATGAGTCTTCATAAGATAAATATGGATGATAAAGATCACTCAGCCTACCCTAGCTCATCCTTCCAGATCCCATCACAGCATTTAAATTCTTAGCAGGTTTTTGCCTCTGCAACCCTAAGTCAACTGTATGTTGACAGCTTTTAATGTGAAGGAGAACTTGACATCAGTTGCAGATTGATCTTCTGTTAGTTTGAACCTCTCTGGCTGCTATTATCATGGTCTAGTCTGAAGTAACATTCTAGATTTTGTTTTGTACCATATACTAACTTGTATGAATCTTTGTGGTCTTTATATGTGATCATAATGTGTGTGATCAAAAGACAAACTTGAGTTGATTACATTATTCAAATTATGTGATCTTTCTGAAAGTCAGAGCCTAAATAATAAAAAAAACCAAGTGGAATCTGTAAAATGCTACTGAGAGGATTAGTGACTTAATGATTCTGGATGAAGATAAAAAGAATGCCTTGCTTTTCATGGGTAAGGTAAACTGTCTTTGATAGTTTAATTCTCAATATACAGTCTTATCATAAAGAAACCTTGAACTGGATGAGCCTACTGTAACTAGCTGTTATTTATGTATGAGCAAATTTAAGAGACTTTGGATGTTTCGTGTAGCCATGGTGATAAAAGTTAAAAATGGATGTAAAAAGAGAATTTGAAGAGAGGGATTGCAAGTCAGCCAATGTTATAAAAGCCCTAATTATAAAATGAATGTTGAAAAAAGGGCTTTTTTATGCAGCTGCTGCTTTCCTTTGGAAACAGGGGGCGGAATTTAGTGATGACTCTGGGCACGTGAAACATGGTGGATGGGGGAATTAATTAAGTGGGAGTTGAAATTTCAAATTTACAACAGTGCGTTTGGACTGAAAAATTAATTCGACAACCTGGCAGCGGCAGGTTAGACCTCACGCCTCCCGGTGGTGTCTTCCTTTTTTCAATACATTTGTATCCCATGAATACTCATTACCTTAAAACGTCCTGAAATTAAGTCCCACCTTCAAGATTAAGTCAGCAGCGCACAGGATACTCGTGGTATCTAGTTGACATTCGTTTAAAGGTGGCGTGCATCAGTCGGCTTCGTGCACTTGTGCCTGAGGTGAGTGGTTGTCTTTGTTGGACTCTGTGGCACAAAGGAGGGGAGCAGGGGAATGGTAAATTGGATACCGGGTCAGATCCAGCCTAGGTGAGTCAGGGCTGCGGTAGGGGGCCGGTTTGGCTGCATTGTTAAGGCACACGTTGCCATGGCTGTGACCAGAGGCCTGTCATCAATTAGCGACCAGCCAGTGTGAAACACACACTGAGAACCTCAGCGCTGCCGGGGTGGGGGTGGGGGTGGGAGGAGAGCGAGCGCTGAAGTCTGTGTGTGTGTGTGTGGGGGGGGAGCACGTGCACTAATATCTCCCCGAGACACAGAGCTGCCTCAGGGAGCTGAAGAACTTTACAATCAAAAATAAAGATTCTAAAAATAAGGGAAACATGTCCCCACGTGTGACTCAGTCACATGGACAGGGACATATTAAAAATGATGTTTACACTTTTTTTATTTTTTTTAAATTACTGCTTGAGACCTCATCCCAGATGAAGTTTCCTAAAAAATGCAAAGGTTGCCTGGCCTATTTGCCCAGCTGCCCAACTGTAAGGTCGGACGGGCAGTGACAAGCACAAACTATGTTCTAGTTTAATGGCCTTTATAGGCCTCTTAGTTGTTGGCGGTTGTGCTGCTGACTCTCGCCTGTGCCCACCACCCGAAATAACGGACGCCTGACGTCCTTGCACGTAATTTTACTCCTGATCGGGCTGGGTGCCTGTCTGGGGGATGTAAAATCCTGTCCATGGTGCGCATGGACTCCTTCATAGTCCGCGCAAAGCTACACATAACCCCTGGAACTTTTGCCACATGTTTCCCTAACCTCTGGTGCAGTTCCAGCAGGCTTGTTGTGGCTGTGACCAGGGTCCTGGTTCCTAACAGCCTGGGTGTCTGGGGTCTCGGCTGTCACAGCCTCTCTCAGCTGCTGGGCCTGTCTGTGCTGTGCTCACCAAAATGTGGCCCTGATTCTAAATTCAACCCCTCCGCAACCCGGGTGGGTGTCACTGAGCTGGTGGAGGGGGGTTTGGGAGACGCAGCTGACAGTTGGCATGAAGCTATTAATGTCTATGATATTATTGGAAAATATTTTTATAGAGATTGGGCATCCCTCTGCGCGTCTTCACCTTTCCATCAGGTTGTGGGTCTGCTTGTCCTATAGGAGAAAGTGGAGATTTATTCACTTGACAAATGACTATTGACCCCCTTGTCTGCATTCAGCCCCATCACACATATTGGCCATCGATGAGCCAATCACTCACTCAAGCCAAACTGTCACACGCTTTGGCCTCAAGTGCTACATGGTCCTACGGCTGATCAAGCATTCACCCACCTGGCTCACTACATCTTCATATAATTATATTGACTAATGCCCTTGTCACCATGCCACTTACCTAGGTGGATCAAAGGAGGTCATTGACTCTTTTTCTGCACCAGACGCAGGAACTTTGGTGGAACCCATGGCTGCTAACCTTCTCGGTGATCTGCGTCCAGACCTCCTTGGTTGGGGGGTGGGGGTGGTGCGCGTGGGGACCTCCTGCTGCCCTGTTGCCATCACTCAGGAAGAACACCTTCCACCGTTCCCTGGCAGCCTGGAGGAGAATCTGCGGGGAGGCCTTGCTAAATCTCGGGGCTGGCCTACGTCTTTGCTCTGACATCTCAAATTGTACTTCTAAAGGGCTTGGGTGTGATGGTGATGGGGTGGTCCTAGAGCAATGGGTTTTAATAAGGAGAGGAACTGATAGGGGGATAAGTTTGAGGGGGGCTGAGGAGATAAGGGGTGCACAGTACAAATGGTTCAGACTTCTGACAATAAGAAAGTTGTGGTCTCAATTCAGAGACTCTCTGCCTCAGAAGGTGGTGGAAGTGGGGTCATTGAACATTTTTAAGGCAGAGGTAGATAGATTCTTGTTAGGCAAGGGAATCAAAGGTTATCGGGGGTAGCGAGGAATGTAGAAAGTGAAACACAATAAGATCAGCCAAGGTCTTTGAATGGTGGACCAGGCTCGAGGGGCTGAATGGTCTACTCCTGTTCCTTTTTTTTTAGGTATAACTTCCACTTATATAGCACCACTAAGCTAATAAAATGTCCTGAGTCACTTCATGGAGAGACAGATCCTGAATGGAGAAAAGAGTTATTAACAAGGGGTGACCTACAACTTCATAAAAGTGTTGGATTTTGAAGTATTTCTAATGGAGGTGGAAGAGCAGTAGAGATAAATAAAGGCTGAGGGGCTTAGACAGGAGCTGACCCAAGGACATCATTCTCCCAGGATCTAAACCAAAACACTGACAGTGTAAATGCAACTTCACTGTCTAAACATGTTGCTGAACTGCATATCTCAACATTACAACAGTGACTGCACTTTAAAAGCTGAAAGTGCTTTGGGACTCCCTAAGGTCATGAAAGGTGCTAGATAGATACAAGTCTTGAAACGTCAACTGTATTCCTGTCTGCAGATGCTGTCAGACCTGCTGAGTTTTTCCAGGTATTTTTGTTTTTGTTTTTGTTCTAGATGCAAGTCTTTCTTTTCCTTTTTGCCATTTTAATAGTAACAGAGGCTGAATGGCTTATGCCAGAAATGTATTCTTTTTTCTGAGCATTGGCAAATCGAGAATCTTAGCAGCAGTATTAAAAAGCAATTAAAATGGACGACAAGGGGTTAACATACACTGGACATGTTTGCTATTAAGTTGTCAAACTTCTGCTGAAGTATGCTTTTAATGTAATTGGACAATACTGTAATGGTCAGAGGAGAAGTGGTGCAAAGACTCCCTTCTCTTTCCAGCCCTCGACTGACCACAAGAAGTGTTTTATTTTAAAGAATTCACTTGCCAATACAGTGAGTGTTTAACTGTTTACATGCTGTGACTGTAAAAGATACACACAGACAGGTTTCCTCGTAACTTAAAAGAGAAAAGTATCTGTTGTACTTAACACCCAATGTAAACTAAATAATAATAATGCTCTAACCCTCACTCACACATCGTTCAACAGTTCAGGCACGCGCAGAGGGAGGATGGGTTATATTGTTTAAGAGTTCAAAACAAAGTCAATTGTATATGGATTGATGGCTTGGATAATGTGAAACTTGTGTCGATGGTCTTTTCCGATTCTCCGTTGAGACAATTTAAAGATGTTGATGGATGATTTCTGTCTTTTCTTCTGGAGTTAGCAGCTGCTAAGTTGATACTTAAGATGCTGCCTGCAGTGTGTGGCTGGTCAAAAAAACAGACAGGGGAGAAGTTTGCAGGATTGCTGCAGAGAGAGAGAGAGAGAGAGCGCCAACTCGGTCTTTCAGGTCCCATTCTGACTGGTCTGAAAAGAAGCAGTTTCTTAAAACACAAAGGCTGGGATTTTCCAGTCGCAAAGTCAATGAACCTTTGGCTGGTCCATCAAATTTCCCATCCTGCCCGGGATGATTCCCACTGTGGGCGGGACTTGAAAATCCCGGCCAAAGAGGGTTAGCTTGCATTTCACATGATCTCCTCTCACAAACTGCCATTTTACTGAAACACAGTCCTATGGGAATCGTCGTGGGTGGGGTGCAAAATTTGACGGACCAGCCAAAGGTCCATTGACTTTGGGTGGGACCAAGAAAGCCCAGCCACAGCCAGAGTAAGCTCATTCCATTCATTCATGGAAGGTGGGCATCGCTGGCTAGGCCAGCATTTATTGCCCATCCCTAATTACCCTTGTTCAGACGGCATTTAAGAATCAACCGCATTACTGTGGGTCTGGAGTCACTTTAGGCCAGACCAGGTAAGGAGAGCAGATTTCCTTCCCTAAAGGACATTAGTGAACCCAATCGGTGTTTAAAAATGGTTAAGGTCCTTTCTCAGCCAGGGTCCTTTGTCCAGATTGATGAGTCTAATAGCATGGTCCACATCCAGCTCAATACAGACCTCTTGACATTTAATTGCACTACCATCACTGAATCCCCCACTCTCAAGATCCTGTGGGTTACCATTGACCAGAAACTGAACTGGACCAGCCATATAAATACTGTGGCTACAAGAGCAAGCCAGAGGCTAGGAATCCCACAGCGAGTAACTCAACTCCTGACTCCCCAAAGCCTGTCCACCATCTACAAGGCACAAGTCAGGAATGTGATGGAATACTCCCCACTTGCCTGGATGAGTGCAGCTCCAACAACACATTCAGGACAAAGCAGTCGCTTGATTGGCACCCCATCCACAAACATTCACTCCCTCCAAAACTGATGCACATTGGTAGCAGTGTGTACCATTTACTATACTACTATATACTACTCGCCAAGGCTCCTTCAACAGCACCTTCTAAACCCATGACCGCTGTCATCAGAAAGGACAAGGGCAGCAGACACTTGGGAACACCACCACCTGGGAGTTCCCCTCCAAGCCATTCACCATCCTGACTTGGAAGTATATCACCATTCCTTCACTGTTGCTGGGTCAAAATCCTGGAACTCCCTCCCTAACAGCACTGTGGATGTACCTACACCTCAGGGACTGCAGTGGTTGAAGAAGGCAGCTCACCACCACCTTCTCAAGGGTAATTAGAGATGGCCAAAAAATGCTGGCCTAGCCAGCGATGCCCACATCCCATTAATGAATATAAGAAAATGCCATAGTGCCAAGGATTGGACATGAATCCATATGCTCAACATCACTGTAACTATGCTTCAGCAAACCACTCAGACTCTTGATGGTGCCAGAATGCTAGACATTTAATTTCTATTGGAGCATCAAGAGCTGAATTAATCACAGTTAAAAACTGTTCTGAAAGTGGGATGGGGGAATTGGTGGTATATGTTCTCTAGGTGTATAATTAACTGGACTTCTGTAACTGATTAGATACATTAACGAGTATGCTATATCCTTTGCAATAAACAATGGGCAGTATTGGCAAGGTTGAAGTGGGTGTGATGGTCCTGATAACTGTCCAAAGTGTAATGCTGAAAATGAATACATGATCAGACTCTGACATGGTGACCTCCAGTGTGAAAAAGCTGATTGACACTCAACAAAATAGGGGCATAGATGAGCAATGCTACTTGGATGAGAAGACAATCTCTGCCATCTGACAGTTACTCAGCATGAGTTAGCATTTTTCAGAGAATAGAGGTTAAAACTTCAGGGGCTGAAATGTCTTTCCTCTTTATTTTCTTTATATTACTGTTTTACCAGACATTTAATTCTGTTGTTTTTGAGATTTGAATAGGGAACTTCTTAACACTGTCGTGAGAATTTGTTTCTTTGTCACTCTGGTTCAAAATTAGAATCAGGAGGTTTAAAAGACAGTTATCCATATGGCTGTCTTTGCACCCCTGGCATTTACACAGTTAGAATACTGCTCTATTGCATGCACCTAGAATCTTTTATTTTTTCATGGAATCACTAACCAGTCCAGCATTTATTGCCCATCCCTATTTGTCCTTGAGAAGATATGATGAGCCACCAGCTTCAGCCATTGCAATCCATGTGGTATAGGTACTCCCACAGTGCTGTTAGCTGTCATACAGATCGATTAACAGATAAAACTCTGCTATCAATCCCACTATTAAGACAACAACATTATATTTGCTAACCAATAGCATTTCCAGCCACAGATCATGTTTTCGTGCAGTGATTGGAAAAACAGTTGATTTACCCCAGGCTGCAGACACCCTATTACAGGTTGTCTTGCATCTCTATGTATGGTTGGGTTCCTATGACATGGGACAAAAGCCCAACACTGCATATTTAAAAGCTTTATCCTTATTGCTATTTTACTTTTTAAACGGAACTTTTTCTGCTGAACAAGGAAAATTAAGATGGCTGCTACAAGTCACCTGGTCACTGGGTTGTCCCTCTGTCTGGGAGCTATCGCCAAGGAGAGAAGAATTCCTTTCTCAGTTTCTGGAATGTCACAACTTGCTATGCATAGAGAGCTGCTAACAGACTCACTTTACACCTGGGACTGTTCGGACCAGCTTCAGAGGGAATTACAGGATGTCCTTTCTATTTGATGAGCCAACCTTCCTTATGGAGTCAGTGGGCCTGCTCAGGCAACGCCCACCCCCCCCCACAAACACCACACCCTCAACGTAGATGGCATCCCTTTCAACTACTAATGACTGAGACATTGTCAGTCCTGAATCCAAAGCCAATTCCAGATGCTGGAAGTAATTGTGGAGAGGGACGGTCACATGACCCAAACCCCTGGCCTTATTGGAAGTTTAAGATTGCATCTCTGGTCTTCACAGCCAGGCTGCTGTTTTAACATCAATTGGACAGACATCCAGCAGCCAGCCTGGGTAAGCAGTCTTAATTCGATAAAGCCAGCTTGAATTTAAATGTCTCTGATCAACGCCTGCCAAGTGGTCTAAACACAGAAAAGCCCATCGTGCAGCAGCATCATTCATTTCAAGGTTTCTCGTATTGTTTAACCAGCCAGAAACACACCGGCATGGAAACCCACCATGAAGGAAACACCCTCTGGGCTCTGACTTTGGACTTTGCAAGTCAGGTGAATTAACATTCGTTTTTTGTGGTTCTTTACTGGAAAACTCCTTTCCTCTGCTCCCCTTTATTGTGTGTGTGGATGGAGTAGGATGTTGTGGACACTTTTTTTCTAAGGTTCTTAACGTGCAAAATAAACTAACCTTCTGAGTTAATCCTAACTCGAGTTTGCTGTGGGATTATGAGTAAAATTGGATCACGAAAACCGAGGGATTAGGAAACCATGCCACAGCCTATTCTTTTAAAAATTAATTCTAAACACCTTTTGCTTATGTGGTAAGAGGGAATCAGTGGAGTTTGAACTGTCCCTCTCCTGTCTGTAAAATGCATGCACAGGAAAGATGAAACATGCTGCATTATTGAATGTGCTCAGTTGGAGGGAATCAGCTGTTTTACTGTTAACTCTTTCCACAAACAGAAGTTTAGAACAATTTGGAAATATGGGGAGGTTTTGCCTTCAGATGAAGACTTGTGTCTTCTTGGCTCAGTTTTTACCCGATGAGGGTACAATTCTGCCCAATGCCTCTCTGTCCAACAGTCTCTCATTCTGCATTAGGGTGTCAGCCTAAATTTTGTGTTTGAGTCCTGGTGGAGGAATTTGAGGCCACACCCTTCTTACTCAGGGCTGGGTGTGCAGGTCACTGAGCATCAGCTGCCCTTTGTAGGGGCTTTTAGGCCTCAGTAAGCTCTCACCCCGCATCCTGATATAAAAACTGATCCAAACCCTTAAAAGCACACTGTACAAGAAGATAACATGAAAAATAATAATCCTCTGCAGCTCAATGAATGTTTAATCCTATTCACTGTCATAGATCATGTTAGCAAATCCTGCAGAGTGTAACTTATGGGTGAAGAAATTGTGCAGGTAATAAAAGAAAATCAGTCGATCGATTTATTTTTCTGCATTTAATAGTTTTTACAATGGGTTATTTCATTTTATAAAACTTATTGGAGCAGGAATGGAATTCACAACATGAATGTGGAAGCAGTTTAGTGCAGAGGAGGATAATTGATGAAACTTGTAACAATCTCCTGGTGGAGCCGATGCACATTCTCTCTTTTACATTGCATGGTGAATTTATTGGAATATTTTCTTCCTTATCCGTTCATTCAGCTCTTTGTTTGTTTTTCCTTTTTCCTTCCAGAACCTGGCTGTGAATAGTTTAGTGGTTTCTGTGCAACTCTTGTTGCATTCCTTAAACATACTCAGTGTTTTGGCAGCACATGGGCCTCCACAGACTTGACTATCACATATGCAATCCTAGTGAGGGATCTTTGGACTTCACCCATTGCTCTCCCCAGTCACCTTCCAATCACTCCCACCATAATGAACTGCAACAAAAACAACAACCTGCATTTACTTAGCATCATTAACATGGAAAAACATGTTTCATGAATGTATATCAGAAACAAGTAAATGCCAAGCCACTGAATGCCAATATTACAGTAAAGCTGACTGAAAGTTTGATCAGCAAGGTAGACTTTAAGGAGGATTTTCAAGGAAGAGACAGCTGTGAGAAGACATAAGCCTTTGGGAGGGATTATACGGGAAGCCACAAATGAGGATGATGGGGCGAAGGGAAGACCACAAGAGGTCACGTGGTCAGAGGAATGGGACGATTATAGTGGCTGAGAAAAGGCAGGGGAATGGCATTAGGTGAATAACTCCTGCAGAAGGCCAGCACAGACATGATGGGCTGCGTGATCTTCTGTGCTGTAACCATTCTATGATTCAAGGAGATTAAAGAGATATTGATGGGTGATGCCATGAACTGATTTACATATAAAGGCGATAATTTTAAATTTGGAATATAGTTCGGTGTTGACAAGGGGTGAGGTTGAAGGTCAGCAAGAGTGATGGGTGATCAGGATACAGGCAACCGAGTTTTGAATGAACAGGAGATTGGTCAAAATGAAGGGTAAGAGTTAGGAAATGCGGTGGCCAATTGGGAGTAACATTTTTGGATAAAGGGCAGCCAAACATTTGGAATTAGTACATATCCGAGATAAAAAATGGGGGCAAGAAAGGTGTTTTGCTTTGAAGGTGCTGAGTGGAAGAACTGGAGCCTTCCTTGCTGAATCCAGATATGCATTCACTGTGGGACACTTGTGCCCTGCAGAATCAGTAGGCAGATTAAGTGACTTTTTACATAGAATTGAACAAAAGCATTAACTGAAACCTGAGGTGCAGGGATCCCTGCCCTGTGATTAGTTTAAATTAGCACTATTTGCTCAGGATGTATTAGTACATTTTTGAAATGTTCCTATTCCTATATCATGCACAATTTCCACCCCGAGAAAGTGAAAATCAAGTATTTTTATTAATCAAGCTGTGACACAGTCACCTAGTTGTTTGATTGTGTGCACAAACAGGTGTATAAGAGATGGCTCTTGTACAGCACACACCCACTAGTGCTGTCCCAGGCAGCACATAATATTCAGACTGCCTGCTTGTTACTATGAATCATATGTTCTGCACTAATTGGTTGCGTGTGTGTTTGCCCATCTCTGACATCACTCAAAGGCAGCCAACTTTGCTTAAAGGGGATAAGCACTCTTACTGCAGACAACAGGGAGACAAAGTTCCATGCTCAGAAATGTCTGCAGCAAATACTGATAGGGAGCCCAGCTTTCCTGGTGCTGCCTTGAAGCCAGGGTGCAGGCAGTAGACAGAAGGATGGAAATCTTTTAACCCCAGAGGGGAAAGCTCCCCAGGCAACAACTCTGCTACCATGGAAAGAGATCACTGAAGAGGACAAGACCAGGTGCTCAGCTCCAGGAACATGCCTGCATTGAACAAAATGTTCAACAACCTCAACATATTGCTCCTTTACTCCTTGCTGATGCCTCTAGTCTCACGAGTCAAAGTACTTCCCTCCCTCACTTGCCTTCACTCATCTACAATCACTACACCCCACTGCACTACACTTCCACCTCCTCACATACACACTACTAGTGCAATCCTCAATTCTCCACACCTTCCATCTGACACACTGCATACCAGCTATTCTTCCATGATAGTTCCATTCTCTAAACACTTCACAAGACTGTCACTAACATCTTCTTGCAGGAGAAGAGTTATAGCCATAGAGTCATTATGGCAGAGAAGGAGGCTATTCAGCTCATCTAGCCCATTCCTGCTGACTGTGAAGCAACCCAGTCAGTCCCAGTTCCCTGCACTATCCCCAGCCCTGTAGGTTTACCTCCCTCAAATGTCTGTCCAATTGTCTTTTGAAATCATTGATCATCTCCGCTTCCACCACCCTCGTAAGGTGGCCAAGGTCATTGCCTATCATCTGCCCTGTATCTCATGTCAAAAACTTCCGAGCCCTTGTACCATTAGCTTTTATTTTTCTACCTTATTTAAACTTGTTATAGTCTTGTCCACCTGTATCAAATCTCCCCTCAATCGCCTTGGGAACAACCCCAGCTTCTCCAACCTAAAGCTAAATCTCCTTATCCTTGGAATTAATCATTTTCTCTGCATCCTCTCAAGGAACTTCACATCTACCCTAAAGTGTGCTGATCAGAATGCAATATTCCAGTTCTAGACAGAACTTTACAAAAGTTCAGAAGTTCCTCCACAACTCCTGGTGGGAAGGTGCCAGTGGAGGAGGCCAAGCCAACTGGGAGACTCTCCTGTCTCGAAGGACACCTGCTGACCATCAGGAACAGGTGGATGAGTTTAGCAGCTGTTGAGTGAGGTGTTGACACAGATCAAAATTTGAAAAGTTTCCTCCGACAAGCGGAGGCCCTTATTTACTCAAGTTGTTTGTTGCTTTAAATTGTTCTAGAGTGCAGTCTGGACAACGACGGAGAAGCCTGATCCAATGTGATAGACAGGGTGCGTTTGAAATGGGCATGCGATTCCTGCCTGCTATATTGGAAGCTTACACACCCAAGAAACAGGCATGGTGCAATCAAATTTCTAGGCAACTGTATCACATGCTAGGAAGGTGTTCTTGAGTAGGCCATGTTGAGCAAAGTAAAATGTTTCCCCTCCTTTCATTCATGGGATGGATTTAATTACATTTGGCATCTCCCCTCTGCAGAATCAGAATCTCAGTGTGTGGGGAATGGGGGATTGATTAAGGTGTTGTACAAGGTGGCAGGTTTGGCAACTGTAAAGCAACAAGGTCAAGAAAGAATAACACTGCAATTCCTCATTCAGTCTGTTTGGAGAATTTGGCCCGAGATCACAAGATTGGGAACAGAACAAACAAAAAAAAGGGTTATGTCAGATGCCAAGATTGAGATGCCTCAATATTGCAGTAAGCCTTGAGGTGTATGTGGTGGGGCGGAAATTAAAAAGGAAATTAAGAAGGTGAAGAGAGGGTGTGAAAAAATATTGACAAGCAAAATCAAGCAAAACCCAAAAGATGTTTCATAAATAGATAAAAAGAGGATTACGAAGGACAGAGGAGGGCCAATTAGAGACCAACAAAGGTAACTTGCATGTGGAGGCAAAAGATGTGGCATAATTCTTAATGAATAATTTGCGTCTATTTTCACAGAAGAGAGGGTCGGTAGTTATGGAGGAGTGCGAAATACTGGATGGGATAAACGTAGTGATGGAGGAAACATTAAGGTATTTAGCACCCTTGAAAGTGGAAAAATCACAGGGCATGCATGAAATGGACCTTAGGCTGCTTAAGGAAGTAAAGGAAAAAAGAATGAGAATGGAGATTCTACCATCATTTCCTAATCAACTCTGATTATATATGTGGTGCTGAAGGATTGGAGGACTGCTAGTATTGTATCATTGTTCAAATCAAGGAGGAAGGGACAGCCCAAGTAGTTACTGACTGGTCAGCCTAACCTTGGTGGGGGGGGAAATATTGGAAAAATTTCTAGAGATAGCCTAAATTGTCATTTAGAGAGGCACTAATTAATCAAAGAGAGCCAGCAAGGATTTGTTCAGGGGTGATCATTTCTAACTAGCTTGATTGAAGTTTTTTGAGGAGGTAACAAGGAGGATCAATGAGGGTAGCACGTTTATGCAGTCTACAAGGATTTTAGCAAGGATTTTGACAATTAAGGTCCTGCAGGGCAGGCTGGTCAGAAAATTAAAAGCTCAAAAGAACCAAGAGAAAATGGTAAGTTTTACCCAAAACCTGCTCAGTGGCAGCAAGTAAGTGTTATCATTGATTGAGGTTTTTGTGACTGGAAGTCTGTTTCTAGTAAAGTTCCACAGGGCTCAGTACTGGGTCCTTTGCTGTTCGTGGTATATATGTCAATGATTTATACTTAAATGTAGGGAGCATGATTAAGAAGTTTGCAAATGACATGAAAATTGATCAGTGTGGTTGATAGTGAGGAAGAAAGCTGTAAACAGCAGGAAGATACCAATCAATCAGGTGGGCAGAAAAACGGCAGATATAGAGGAGTGTGAGGTAAGGGTGGGGAGGACAAACAAAGCAAGGGAAATGGTAGGGTAAGAAGAGGTGTGGAGGAACCGAGGGACCTTGGAGTGAATGTCCACAGATCCCCGAAGGTAGCAGGACGGGTAGATCAAGGTGATATTACACAGTATTTTCCTATATTGGCTGAGACTTAGAACGTAAGAGCTGGGAGGCTATATGAGAACTGTATGAATCACTAGTTAGTGATTCATAGTTTAGTGTATAGTTCTGGTCACTGCATTCCAGGAGTGAAGTAATCACATTATAGAGGGTACAAACAGATTTATGAGGATGTTGCCAGGTATTGAAAGAATTAGCTTTGAGGGAGATTGGATAGGCTGACTTTGTTTTCTTTGGGGCAGAGGAAGCTGAGGGAGATTTAACTGATGTATAAAATTACAAGGGGCCTAGATAAGGTGGAAGGCCCTATTTCCATTAGCAGAGATGTCAGTAATCATGGGGCATAGATTTAAACTGATTGGTGGAAGATTAGAGGGGAGTTAAGGAGTAATTCTTCCACTCAGAGGGTGGTGGGATTCTGGAACTCTGCCTGAAAGGGTAGTCAAAACAGAAACCCTCATTGCATTTAAAAAAAAGACTTGGATATGCCCTTGAGGCACCTATAGGACTACGGACCAAGGGCTGGAAAGTGGGTTTAGACTGCATCACTTTTTCTTGGGCATGAACATGAGTGGCCTCCTTCTGCACTGTATCTACGTTTGCCTCCCATCCCCAAATACAGTATTTATTTATCACCATATATAATGAAGAACAACAACATCCCATAGCAGAGGCCAAAATTCGAGTGTTCTTTGTTGACTCAGGATTTTGAGTTCCTGCACTGAGAACTTGTCCAGGAGACTTTGCAAATGCAGATTGCTTCCCAGGAAGCACTATGTTACTACTTCCAAACAATTAAACACAATTACCTTTTAAGAACCTAAAGCTGTCTCCTGCAAAGCAGAAAGCCTGTCAATGACTAACATATCGGCATTAGTCTATTGACTTGCGCTAGATGGGGAAATGTATTCACTGGCACAGTATTTTGTAAAAGATGGAAACAATCAGACAAATGTGGCTGTCATAAGACTAACAAGTAACAAAGTAAGACTGGAGTGAAGACTATTTTGTCAATGGTTAGACAACATAATTAGACAAGATGATAAAAAGGTCCAAATCTGCTGAACTTTGTAAACAATTTGATTATGCTTTGCTTACAATATGCCCTCCAACTAAAGAAGTTTTTAATGCATATTCTCCTGGCTCCCTAACTCCCAATTACATAAACTATTAAGTGAACTAACTAGAAGGATGGCAAATTCGAGTAATGCTGAAAAAAAGAGACACGTCAAAGCTTTTTACCTTGCACCCATCAGGACACTTTGCAAGAAACCAATGTAAGGGGAAAACAATTTCAAACAATGTTTGGCAGTTAACTGTCAGTTGCCAGCACTGGTGCATTTTCAATGGCAATGTCTCTACCAATCAAAGTCCACCTGGCAACCAATCAGCACTTTCTTCTCATACAATTGTTGTTTTCCCCTTATAATGCCATTCTAACAAAGTATCCTGATGAGTGCAAGATGAAAAGCTTCAACATGTCTCTTTTTTCAACAATACTCAAGTTCTGTACTACCAAAACACTAATGGCAAATTCTTGAACGCTCTAACTCTTTATTATGAACAGATGCTATTGACTGAGGAGGTGGGAAGACAAGGTCCCTGTTACTCAGCCTCTTGTTATAAGTAGCACCACTAATTAACAGGGAGTCGCTTTCGTTCCCCCGTTAATGAGTCGCCCACTGAAGGTTGACACCATGAACCTGATGAGTCTATTATCCATAACAAGCTACCTCTCGGCTGTAAGACAACCAACACTAACCAAAAAGCAGAAGAAAACTTTACTGTTCCCAGTGAATGTGTTCTTGATCAGAAACTCTCACAGAAAAGAAAACATAAATCATCGTGACAAGAATCTCAATGAGACTTGAGCAAACAGATTGGACCATTAGAAATAGGGCTTTTCATGACCTCATGATGTCCCAAACACTTTATAACCGATGAAGTACTTTTGAAATATATTTACAGTTGTGCTGTAGGCAAATTGGCAGCCAACGTGTGCACAGCAAGATCCCTTGAACTACAATGTGATGGATCAAATAATTTGGATGAATAATAACATTATTAAATTGGCACGACAAAACAATTCAGTATTTTTGGGATGAAGAAATGAGTTGGAAGATAAGCCCAATACGGACCTAAATCTATCCCTGTAACGCTTTTCACTTCTTTCCATTTTTAACATTTATATATAGTGTAATTCCCTCCCTCAAACACGCCAGGGTGAATTTTAAGAGAGGGGTGGCATATTCCTCACTGCCTCTACCCCCCCACCCCCTCTCCCCACCCCTCCCCACCCCACCAACTTCATGAGTAGAAGAATTGATTTTGAGCTTGCCAACTTTAAAAAACCCTAACAAGCCGACAGTGGGACTTCTGCCCGTTTGGGGAAAGGAAGTCCTGCCCTCCAGAGCTGTGGGCCAGTCTGACTGGCCAGCAGCTGTGTAGTCTCAGCAACATCAGGAAGCAGCAGCTGCCTCTGCTGGGGATACATGGGGGGTCCCGAGAAGGAAGTTCCATGGATGCAAGACTTACAGGTAAGCTCGGGGTTTTGGTTGAGGAGGGATCGGGGACCATAGAGAGGGGAAACAGGGGGCGTGGAGGGGTTTTAAAGGCCGGCGGGCGGGGGGGGTACAATATTGCTGCCAATGGGCATAGGGGACCCCTCCCCACAAAGGAGGTACCCCCCTTTCCGCCTGCGTTTTAACCCAAGCTGCAAAGGTAGCAGGATGGAATCCTTCATCTGCCTTCGCCTGCCCACTGTATTATTGTGGAGGAGGCACAAACAGGTCCCTAAATGGCCATTAATTGTAATTCCCCCAGCACCGAAAGACCTGCTGGATATGATGATTAAATTAATTTGACTGTGATGATATGGAACTCAATAAGACAAAACCAGACAGCCAGACAAATGGCCCCCAAAAATATTGATGTTAAATCTTTGGAATGACTGCTGCTGAATGCATGGATGATCTGGGTGAAACATTGGTTGTCTGAATTTTATGAGGAATATAAAGAACCGTATAATCTCACTGGAGTGGAATATGATCTCACTGTTTGCATCCACACTCTCCACCTCGCTTTCATCCTTTATGCTGAAATATAAGTTGTTGTTGTTGTAATCAAGGACAGTTCAATAGCTCCTGAGCTGTAGGACAGGGCAAATCTGGTTCAAGTGCATTTCTGCAACCGGAATGGTAATTCTTTTAAAAATAAAATCCATTCTAACATTATGGCCAGAATGTTAAGGTTGGTGTGTGGGGATGGGCCCAACATGCCGATGTGTAAAATAACACGCGGTGACATCGGGTGTGTGTCCTGACGTCACCGCGCGCCATCAGGATATTTCGGTGGGCAGGTGCTATGAGCTCCAATGCGCACCCACCATTAATTAACGGGTCACTTAAGGCCCTTGAGACATTAATAGACTGAGATTTTTCACAGCCTGTGCGATCTTCAGAGCATCACATGGGCACAAAGGGCAGGCGGGTAGGCCACATTTTTAAAAACCTCATCCACGGGACGGATAAGAGGGGTGAGTGGGCTCACGAGTGTTATTCGTTAGATATTAACTTTTTAAACTTACTGCTACTTATTTGTGTGAACAGAGAACTTCAAATCTCTTCAGAGCTGCTTGGACAGGAGTAACAGGCTTCAGGTCAGGACTATGGAGTAAACATCATTCTTGGGGCCTTACAGGTTTCAGGAAGCCTTTCCAAACCCTGGGAATGGGAGTTGTGCTCTCCACTGGAGGCCCCTCCTCTGGGGAGGAAGAGAGGGCCAGAAGGGGGAGGAGGGCCAGGAGTCCACATTCAGCCTCCAGGGGAGCCACCTTTGGAAGGCCAGGCGCAGGCACAAGGGGTGCAGGGCCAACAGGTTGTCCAAGGCGGAAGGGGCCGCAGAAGCTGCCACTATCCTGCTGCCAGGGTTTACAGGCGGTGAAGCAGCTACCTCAATATGTCTGAGGTGCAGTGCCGAAGGAGGCTCCGACTGTCAAGGGAGACAGTCACCTCCATTTGTCAGATGATTGGCCCTGAGATCAGCTCCAGCTGTGTGGGTGGACACCCCATACCAGTGGCATTGAAGGTCATAGCTGCCCTCAACTTCTACGCCTCCAGGTCTCTCAAGGGGTCAGTGGGTGATCTTCATGGAGTCTCCCAGTCAGCTGTCCACAGTTGTGTCAAGCTAGTGACAGACACTTTGTTCAGACGGGCATTGACCTTCATCCATTTCTGTTGGGACCAGATAAGTCAGACACTGCAAGCCAGAGGCTTCGCAGCCATTGCTGGCTTCCCCCGTGTCCAGGGTGCTATAGACTGTACACATGTGGCCATCACAGTGCCAGCAGGTGAGCTTGGTGCCTTCATCAACAGGAAGGGCTTCCACTCCATGAACGTGCAGATAGTGTGTGATCACAGGATGCTGATTCTACAAGTTTGTGCAAGGTACAATGAAGCAAGGTATTAGTGAGAAGCAGCATGGTTTTGTGAAGGGGAGGTCGTGTCTCACTAACTTGATCAAGTTTTTCGAGGAAGTGACAAAGATGATCAATGATGGAAGGGCAGTGGATGTTATCTACATGGATTTCAGTAAGGCCTTTGACAAGATCCCTCATGGCAGACTGGTACAGTAGGTAAAGTCGCACAGGATCAAGGTGAGCTGGTAAGATGGATACATAATTGGCTTGGTCATGGAAGGGTGCTTTTCTGAATGGAGAGCTGTGACTAGTGGAGTTCCGCAGGGATCAGTGCTGGGACCTTTGCTGTTTGTAGTATACGTAAATGATTTGGAGGAAAATGTAACTGGGCTAATTAGTAAGTTTGCAGACGACACTAAGGTTGGAGGAGTTGCAAATAGTGAAGGGGATTGTCAAAGGATACAACAGGATATAGATCGGTTGGATACTTGGGCGGAGAAATGGCAGATGGAGTTTAATCCAGACAAATGCGAGGTAATGCATTTTGCAAGGTCTAATACAGGTAGAAATTATACAGTAAATGGCAGAACCCTCAAGTGCATCGACAGGCAGAGGGATCTGAGTGCACAGATCCACAGGTCACTGAAAGTGGCAATGCAGGTGGATAAGGTTGTCAGGAAGGAATACGGCATGCTTGCCTTCATTGGCAGGGGTATTGAGTATAAAAGCTGGGAAGTCATGCTGCAGCTGTATAGAACCTTGGTTAGGCCACACTTGGAATATTGCGTGCAATTCTGGTCACCACATTACCAGAAGGATATGGAGGCATTGGAGAGGGTGCAGAGAAGGTTTATCAGGATGCTGCCTGGTCTGGAGGTTATTAGCTATGAGGAGAGGTTGGAGAAACTCAGATTGTTCTCACTAGAGTGACGGAGATTGAGGGGCGACTTGATAGAAGTTTACAAAATTATGAGTGGCATGGACAGAGTAGATAGTCAGAAGCTTTTTCCCAGGGTGGAAGAGTCAATTACTAGGGGACATAGATTTAAGGTGAGAGGAGAAAACTCTAGAGGAGATGTGCGGAGCAAGTTTTTTACACAGAGGGTAGTGAGTGTCTGGAATTCGCTGCCAGAGGAGGTGGTGGAAGCAGGTACAATAGTGGGGTTTAAGAGGCAGCTTGACAAATACATGAGTAGGATGGGAATAGAGGGATACGGACCCTGGAAGTGCTAAATGTTTCAGTTTGACTGGCAATATGATCGGCGCAGGCTTGGAGGGCCGAAGGGCCTGTTCCTGTGCTGTACTTTTCTTTGTTCTTTTTGTTCTTTGTACCCAGGCAGCTCCCACGACACCTACATCCTCAGACACTCCCAGGTGCCGGGGCTCTTCAGTGCTCCAGCCCGGCTGGATGGATGGCTGCTGGGTGACAAGGGCTCTCCCCTCAGAAAGTGGCTCATGACGCCTCTCCACCATCCAAGAACAGAAGCTGAGCAGCGGTACAATAGGAGCCAGGGCCCCACAAGGGCTGTGGTAGAGAGAACCATTGTTCTCCTGGAGGAGCCTCTCCATGAGAGTCGCAACTCCCTCCATGGAGGAAGCGTTGTGCTTGGCCATGAGGGTCAATGCATTGCTGATGCCCCGCATGGACTCCTCCAACATAGAGACCATGGTATGCATTATCTCATATATCTCTGCCTGGTCCTCCCATGGATCCAGCGTTTGCTGCCTCAGGGACAAATCCAGAGGCACATCATCAGCCACCGACTGAGCATGTTCCTGGTTCCCTGTAGTCTTCTGACTGCCGGCGCCAGGGGCACTCTCTGTCTCCGCCTGTACCTCAAGCGAGTGTGAAGTGCCCTCACCGCTGTGCCCCGGGACACTAGCCGACAATCTTATCCCCACCGAGGTGCTGGTATCTGTGCTGGTGCCTGCCTGGCGGAGATGGTGTGACACTGGTGCTTGTATCTCTTCAGGGCCCTCAGGTATCAGTGGTGGGCCCTCTGCCTCCTCGGTCTGGGTGTGCTCCGCTGGGGCTGAAAGGAAGAAAAAGGACATTTGATTAGTTGAATCCATGACATTGTTAACGTGCATGCCTGGCCCTGGATCAGGATGCGCTCCTCTTTCCATAATCAATAGGAAACCCATGGATACTGAATTCACTAAATAGCCAACAGTGGAATGTTTGCAATGACAGACGTTGTGACCTTGGTGCATGGCACTCTTACCTCCCACTGGCACCCCAACCTCACCGCTGCCAGATGACCTGGGCACATGGTGTCTCTCCAGCTGGTGATCCTCCTGCTCGTGTCTGGTGTGAATGAGTAATTGTGCCGGCCCTCCGCCAATCCACATCCGTTCAGCGTTATTGTGTGCGGTGTTCTCCTGAAAGGAGAGAGGATTAGTCCACCCTGTACCTAGATCACCATGGCAGTCCTGGGGGTGGGGGCTTTTGTTTGAAAATAAGTTGACGAGGTGAAAACCAGGAACCCAACGGGGTGGGATCTTGACTTTGTGCAATCATGAATGACAGTCGATCATGAGGTTTTACATCTTGCCCAATTTTTATATCCAATGTATTCCTGAAAATCTGGAGTTGGGGTGAACCTTTGTTAAAATTTGGCAAAAAATATTCGCACTAGGTGTGCACCTGACTTTTTAAAAAGAGACAAAAGCTCTTGGAAAGTTTTATTTTGAATAAACTGTCACGTCTGCTGGTTTGCTGAAGGGTAAACAAATGGAAAAAGAAACACAACACACGGCATCAGATGTTATTCTCATATGTAGCTGAAGGGAGGGTATGGATCCAAACCCTCCCGAGAGTCCTGAATATCACACAGGTTGGGAGCATTTATCAATTTTCTAGTGAGAAACAGTGAAATTTGATCAGGAGCGATTTTGAAATCTCGGAATTTAGCGGTGGGAATAGCATCAGTAAAAGCTGAAAGGATCTTAAATAAGGAAAACCCTCTTTGTTTCGACTCCAGTCTTAGAAATAGCAGTGATAAAAACAAAAAACTGTGGATGCTGGAAATCCAAAACAAAAACAGAATTACCTGGAAAAACTCAGCAATTCTGGCAGCATCGGTGGAGAAGAAAAGAGTTGACGTTTCGAGTCCTCATGACCCTTCGTTCTGTTCTGTCGAAGGGTCATGAGGACTCGAAACGTCAACTCTTTTCTTCTCCGCCGATGCTGCCAGACCTGCTGAGTTTTTCCAGGTAATTCTGTTTTTGTCTTAGAATAGCAGTGCCTGTTTCCCACAAGCATTTCCCCAAAGATGCCAGGATCAGAGATAATAATGCAACTCACTGCAGCCCTCCCCCTCGCCGGTTATCTCCCCTACCACTGATTAATTCACTTTAGAATAGTTTCTGAATTAATATGATGTACTGAATGTAAATTTGTTTCTGATGAATGGATTGCTCATTTGTTTGAAGACTGTTGCCCTCTGACAGGATTAATTTTCCACCTCCTTGTGTTTCGGAAGATTCCTGACATGAGTCCAAAACTTTCACCTGTGGGGGTGGCCAGCATATAGTATAATCACCAGGAGGACCTGGGGCAGGATTTTTCCCTCGGTGTGCGGGGACGGGGTTGGGCGTGGGGCTGGGGTGGGGGTGGGGGTGGGAGCGGGGGTGGGGGGGTGGGGGGTTGGGGGTGGGGGCGGTGGTGGGTGTTGGGGTGGGGGTGGGGGTAAGGGAGGTGGTGGGGTTGGGGGTGGGGGTGGTGGTTGGGAGTGGGGCTTGGAGGTGGGGATGGGGATGGGAGTGGGGATGGGGGTGGGGGTGGGGATGGGGGTGGGGGTGGGGATGGGGGTGGGGATGGGGGTGGGGGTGGGGGTGGGGATGGGGGTGGGGATGGGGGTGGGGGTGGGGGTGGGGATGGGGATGGGGGTGGGGGTGGGGATGGGGGTGGGGGTGGGGGTAGGGATGGGGGTGAGGGTGGGGATGGGGGTGGGGGTGGGGGTGGGGATGGGGCTGGGGGTGAGGGTGGGGGTGGGGTTGGGGGTGGGGGTGGGGGTGGGGATGGGGGTGGGGGTGGGGGTGGGGATGGGGCTGGGGGTGAGGGTGGGTGTGGGGTTGGGGGTGGGGGTGGGGATGGGGATGGGCCTGACACACTGATGTGTAGAATGAGGTGCGATGATCTCGGGTGTGTGTCCTGATGTATTTTGCTCGGGGGGCACGCACTGGAATGGGCTGCGAGCCCCCCTGAAATGTCAACGGCCTATTAAGGCCATTAAGAAATGTATTGAAGTACTTGTGAATGCAGCTTGTCCGACCTTAAGGCTGGCTTCAGGCAGGCGAAGAGCCCAAGCGACCTTCGCATTTTTCAGGAAACCTCATCCACGGGCGGGATGAGGTTTCCTGAAGCTTTTATCAAATAACTAAATACATTTTCAAAAATTTAAAACCGTGTCCCAACTCATGAGAGTTGGGGACATGTTTAAATCACTTTTTTAATTGTTTTAATAACCATTCAATCTCCCTGAAGCAGCTCCATTCCTAAGGAATATTGCTGCACTCTTCCACATGCAGCGCTGTCCCGGACTCTCCCTCTTCCTCCCCACCCCCCCTCCCCCCTGCCACCCCCAAGCCCGCACAGGTAGCGCTGAGCGCTGCTGGTTACATATTACACTGGGCGGGCCTTAACTGACCCACCCATGTAAAATGGCGGCGTGGAGCCGATCGCGGGTGGCGATTGTCTCTGTGCCATCCCTACCTGCTCCCACCCAGCTCGCCCGCCATAGGAAAGATCCTGCCCCTGGTTTTGTTTGGGTGGAGTTCCGGATCTTTGTGAACCTTTTCATGTACTTCAGTTATTTTGATCTGTGATTCAAAAATGGTTGAAGTATCTTATGGATCGAGAAGAGAAATTAGGAAGCACGGTATAGTAAGATTGTTAAAAGCACACGGGTCAGCTGCAGTTACATTCCACTGAAACATGGCACAATCTTAGCTGGGAATATACCACAGAATCTCTCCACCGGAGCTCAATTGTAGTTAAACGTCTTGCGGTAAGGCTGAAGAGAGACTCAAGAGCCTATTTTAACCATTAACCTTGTGGAAACTAGCTGTGTGGCCAGTTAAAATGGCTGCTGAAATCCTTCCTGCCATTTCAACTTGCTTTTTTAAGCAGGCAGTAAGGCATTCACCAGAAAGCAATGAATCCTTCTTTATCGAGATCCGATGACATAACTAATGTCCGACTGCTGTTTTAATCAGAGGTCTCTGTGTCAGCAACAGAGGCCCAGAACAGTGAATGATTTGTTTTTGCTGTCTTTGTGGGTCAGGAGACGCATGTCTCCCACAGGGACTTAAAATCTTGGCTTTAGGATACAGATACATATAAGCAGGAGGACAAGTTGGAAAATCTGTTCAAAAAACATGTGGGATCCCAGGTTTTATAAGTGAAGAGCTGTCGTACAATAACAAAGAGCTAAAGCCAAATCTGTGCAAGATCTCTGGTTAGGTCACTGTTAGAATATTGTCCTGCAAGCTGGTTTGTTCTACAGGCTGGTGTAAAGCTATCATGAGAAAACCAGCAAGTTGGGCATCCCCAGGATTTCAACTATGTGCCAGGTATATCTTGGGGGTGGGAGGAGTGAGTGATGGTGGTGGGGATTGGGGGGGAAGGTGGTGGTGATACCATGATTGGTAGATGGAGGTGGTAAAGTCATCGGTAGAGGGTGCTGGGGGGGGCGGTGGTTGATTGGGAGGGACTGGAACAGTAGCGATGGTCTATGGCATTGCAGTGCACTACCCAGCTCAACATTTAGGCCAGCAGGCAGGTTAGGCTGCTTGTAGACCACATCAAGGGCCAGATTTTCCCCACCCCAGTGAGATAGGAATGGAAGCGGGACAGTAGAAAAAATGTCCGTCAAGGAGCATAGGCTGGGACTCCGCCTCCTCAAGTGAGCGTTGGTACAGGGCCACTCCTATTAATGAAGTACTTAACATCATTGTGGGCTCATAAAGAGACTGTCCCCATTAAGTTTTCTCATTTTTAAATGAGGCGACCAGCTGTTGGGATTCAGGCCAGTGTAGTTGAGGTGGAGAGAAGGTCGGCTGTAAGCTTATGTAAGAAGGTGCAGTTTGCGGTGACACTGAAGGAGATGAGCTTGGCAGAAGGGTCCTTACTCACCATATAAAAAATCATTGATTTCAAAGAACGTGTCACCAGCCTACCCTGTCCCAGGTTCCAGGCCTCCAGCTGCCAACCAGAATGCAGGAATTTTTAACCTTGCTAACTTGTGCCCTAAAATATTAATGCGCAAATGACAGCCACAGTAATGGCCATCGAACTGATCTGCCTCCGGAGCTGTGCCCTTGCCAACTCATTGAGCAGCATACCTGCCTCTTAGGCAATTAACGCCCTGAATCAGCGAAATTAGCAGTTACGTCCTGTTTTGTGTCGGGGACCCAAAATCAAACCTGCCTCCAGTGGGAAAATCTGGCCCCAAATGTCAGGAGTTGGTGCCAACTGGTTTTAGGAAAGAGCAGATTTACAAAGGGGGCCCAAAACAGACCCCACTCCCTTTCTTTGCATAGACAAAAGGTCTAATTCCTGTTTCAGGCACATGCCTGAATCCCTCCTTCTGCCTTTACCAATGCAGCAGGGAAACACATTTCTGGCATGTACTGAGGGACATGCCTCTCCCACCATATTAGGTGCTTAGGCCATTTTACACCTCAGAAAAGGACAAGGCACCTTCCATTTTTCAGTCATTTTGTCCAGTTTAGAATGCCTTGTTTTATGAAAGATATCTAGGTCATGATAAGGGTGCAAAAGAGATAGCTACCATGGGTGAGAGGCTTTAGTTATGAGGTGAGACTAACGAAACAAGTGGTTATTTCTTTAGACGCAAGAAGGGTGTTGTGTTTATATGATGATATAATACCCAATCGCTCATAAGAAACTGGGTAAACACGTTGTGGGTTCATTTATTTAGACGAGGCATATGAGAACAGTTAGACACGGGTATAAAGCTTGAAGATATCAGAGCTGTGTATGTGTGCGCTGCTCAAAGCAAAAGTGAAACTAAGGCTCGATCACATGACACACGTCCCTTCTAATGATGTCATGCTGCTAGCCCTTAAAGGCATTTTACAACACCCCCTTGCTTTTCAAAGATACCTTCCCCCCTTCCAAAGCAGTATAACTATTTACAATGTATATTCATGTTTAGTTACTACTATATAAGTGCACATATCTGATGAACCTTTGAGACTCTAAAGTATAAAGGTAATCTGCTGGAATGTCAAGATCTTGTGATGGTAACCTTGTCTTTAATTGCTCACAGTGATCGGTGGGATTGCCATTCTTGGATGTTGTTCCTGGTTGCATTTGGGATCTTGTCCTCGATGCAATAGGACTGTATGGAGGTTGAGGAGCTGGAATGGATCTGACTTGTCCTCAGTTATGCCTCACCATTGCACCTTTGTGTGTAATGACTTCATAGGATCTTGGTTCTGAACAAATCCTTGTCGCCTTGGCTGGTTGCCACGTGCCTTCTGTGGGATCTTGAATGTGAACTTGTTGTCCCAACAGTAAACTTGGCAATTCTGTAGCAGCGTTTTTATTGTGCACGTCAGTCATCTTCTCTCACAGTTTTAAAAGTTGCTGTCTAGTTTCTGAGAGAATAGAATGGGTAAGGGTAGGTAAATTCATACGCACTGGTCTGCCAAACATGAGCTCTGCCGATGATGGAATAGTTGCTTTTAAAGGTGTTGTGCTTAGATGTAACATTGCAATGTGTAGATCTTGCTTGGTCTATCAACATTTAAGAAATAGGGATTTCAAAGTACGAATCATTCATTCAGCTAGGCTGTTAGATCTAGGGTAATGAGGAGAAGAAGTAGCGTGATCAATATTCTACTTTTCACACATATCCCGAAATGGCTCTGCAATACAATGTGGATCGTTATTCGTTTTGATCAGTCTAGGCACACCAAATAAACTTAAAATAGCACTTAGAGCATGCGCAACAGTCATGTTGGTGTATTATGCAACTTTTGAATAATGGGGTACTTGGTAAAGTAAAAGATGATGATGATGAAGTCAGTGCCATGGACGTGAAGGACGTCGGATGCAATTTTGGATCATGGATGGGTAGGAACTTCATGAATCAATGGTTGAATCAATGGTTCTTTGTGTTGACTTGGCATATGCTCTTGACAAGGCCTACATTTTTTGACAATGACTTCAATGTTATTGTTCATACCCAGCCAAAAGACTGTTTCTCTTGTGAGTCTTCTCATCCAATCTATGTTCAAGCGTGAGTGATGAATTTGTTGAAGAATATCGGTTCGCAAAGATCCTGGTATGATGGCCTGCCTGTCTTTAAAAATGACTCCTGGGAAATGCCAAGCTTGTCTCCGTAAGGCCAAAATGTTCTCATGTGTTCATGGACAGGCTGAATTGAATCAGGCCACCCTTCAATGATGGTTTTCCACAGTTTCTGTAGTGTAAAATTGTTCACCATTTCTTGTAGCTGCTGACATTTGTGTTACAGAAAATGTACCAGATCCAATTGGTGAACATCTTCAAGTTCGTCGTTGATTAAGTCAACTTGTAGATCTAAGGATATACCTTCTGTTTTTGTGAGTTAGGCAATTTGCTAAGTGTATCTGATGTGATCATCAGGTTACCTGGTTTGTACCTAATCTCACAGTTATAATGATTAATCTTTATCAAGAGACGTGTAATCTTGGCGGTGACTTGGTCAATGGTTTTCGCCAAATCATCCCCAAAGGTTTCTAGCACAAATCTTTTACCAAATAGATAGATATGAAAACGCTTGATTCCAAACACTAAAGTTAATGTTTCCCACTCGATGTTGGAATACTTGTATTGCACTACAGAGCTTTTGAAGCAAATGCCTTGGTTTGCCTTTTTGCTTCCTGTCTTCAAGCTTCCTGATTTTTCTGTGAGGCATCTATCTCCAGGGTAGTTGTCTCCCTAGGATCACAAAATTGCAACATCAATGCAATGATAGTGACTGTTCCAGTGCCTCGAAGAGGTATTGGTGGTCTTTGTGGCACAGGAAAGGCACATCCTTTCTCAACAATTCCCTTAGCGATGAAGATTTTTGAGTGAAATTGGGAATGTATAGAGACAGGAAATTAAAAAGACCTAACATTTTTAAAGGTTGTCCTTAACTTGAGGGGTTGGCATGGCTTTAATATCCTCTAATTTATTTGGATCAGGACATATTCCAGCATTGGAATGAATAGAACTTAAGAAATTGATTTGCAGGTTGACGGCACATTTCAGACTCATGAATACCAATCCTTCATCACGTGCTGCTTGTATCAATAAGTGAAGATTGTTGTCATGTTATTACTTTGTTCTGACTACAACAGAGCTATCATCTGCAGTACAGGCACATCCTGGTACTGTGCATATAATATGGTCAATATGAGCTTCATAGAGATCCTGGCTAACAGAATGCCTGAAACGAAGTCTCAAAAACAGTATCGTCCGAATGGGGTACTAAGCTCTTGGGACTTCTTCCCATGCTTGGTGTAAAGCTTTGAGAAGAATTTTGCATCTGAAAATATCAAATTTAACTCTTCTAATGTGAACATTTTGTAAGGACAATGTATCAAAGCTGTGTTTAAAAGTCATAGATTGAGGCATTCTCTCAATGATCCACCCTTCCTTATGACACGTGATTGAGCTGCACCAATCAGTGTGCTCTTGTACTTTACTAATGATTTTGTCTTTTTCCATTTTGTCCAGTTTGACCTTGAACTTGTCTTATATGTGTATACTGGATCAATTAATGGACTTGCATTCTCCTGTATGTGTAATGTTGCAGCTCCCTTGAAACTGCCAATTTTGTTCAAACATTCTGGCTATTTTGATGTCAGGCTGTGAACTCATGAGCAGTTTCTGAGGTTGACCTACCTTGTGATGTCTGACTGATTCCATGGATTGTAATTAGTGAGAGGCCACAGTATGAGAGGCCACAGTATGCTGGTAGACCTGCAATCACTGGGCCTTCCGTTTCCATGATATAGAATGTCTGTGCATGCCAGGACTATGGAATTAGTGAACCATTGTATGCCAAAAGTTTCACAGCAGTGGGTTTTGCCACAGCCTTCCATGTCTGTGGATACATGTCTTTTAGAATTTGCAGAGGTAGTATGTTGGGACTTACCCCTGTGTCAATTTTGGCCAGTAATGAATAGTTCCCAACTTTCTCAGGGCAGATAATTTGAACCTTGGCAAACACTTCAGGTGGTGAGATGGCATCTATGTTTTCTATGAGACTGACGATGTGAAATGTGTTCACTGCTCTTTGGCCTGTTGTGCACATCAACATCATTTTCTGGCTTTTTCAATCACTTCATGTTTCTAATAGGATACCGGATGGTCATTTTATTGCTTGAAGGTACCTGTTGTGTATGGTCTGTTTGGATTAGTGTATGGCTCTTTTTAGCTGCACCAATTAGCCTTTGCTGTGGTGCGCTGCCACAGCCAATAGTCTTTTCTGCTGCATGTGTTACTGAATTGGTAAGAAGCTGGGCATTTCCTTGGAGCATACAGAAGGCCACACCTTCCACATGTCCTGCTAGGTCGGGTGTTCTAGTGAGTGCATCAACAATAGGGGCTGTACTTAGGATCTGTAAGCGTTGTCGACCTGCGAGGATCGCTTTGTACTTATGTCCATCCCTGAATAGTTCTTTAATGCTATACATTTTGGGCTTGTCTTCCATGGGGGTGGATGCGATCACCAACTCAACAAAGCTGTCTGCTAGCTCTGTGTTTGCTGATCAAGTGGTCTATGGATTCTGTATGCTGTTGTTGAAATGACCTGAACTCAACTCGATGGAAACGAAGGCTTAACCAGATTTTGAACCTGTCTTCCAATGTAGTCCAAATATTTTGAGGATTCTTTAGCTCTTCTTCTGTTAATCCTGACATATTATCCTCTGTAAACCTTCATTCCCAATTGCTAGGTGAATTTCCATTGTTTTCTTGTCTTGTTCAGACACACCTAAATCAAGAAACCATAGCTCTATACACTGTATAAACATTTTGAATTCAGGTAGTAAGTCGGTTGTATCCTAATTGAAACTGGGGGATTTTGTGGACATTCTGACAGCATCCCTCTGACCTTCCTTCTTCTGTAGTACCTGGGATGAGTAGTGGCCCTAGCTGCTTTTATGCACTTTTCTGAAGCTCCACACATTATAATCACAACCTTCTTTGGCCCGATTTTTATGATTTTTTTTTTTTACTCTCCCTTGTTTGCTATTGACCCAGCCTTTCCCGACTGAGTCAATCAGTGTTAGTCCTCTTGACACACTGTCCCACTCATGGAACAGACAGGCTCTGTGCTGCAATCTCACCAAGAGGAATCTGTCAGTTTAACAAATTTTTTCTTGAGCATTTTCTTGGTTTTGTGTCTTCAAAGCTTTTCTTTGCAGTCACCCACTGTGTTTTCAACACTCTCCCATGCAGCAACTTTGATGCAGTCTGATCAAAATGTCAAGGGTCTCCTCATGCCGTGTAGCATGATTTAAGGCTGTTCACCATGTCGTACCTTTAGTTAATCCTGCTGTCACCTGTCCTTCACCACCAGTCATCACCTGTCGTGTTATTATAATAATATAATACCTAATCGCTCATAAGGGATGGGTTCATTTACTTAGACTTGGCACATGACAGCAGTTATACACGGGTATAAAGCTTGAAGACATCAGAGCTGTGCATGTGCGCTCTGCTCCAAGCAAAAGTGAAACTAAGACTGGGTCACGTGACACATTTCCCTTCTAGTGTTGCCATGCTGATATCCCTTAAAGATAAAGGGTCAGAGGCAGACAAATAGGATATTCAAAATCATGAGGTAAATCAGGAGAATTTTTTTCCACTGCTCTGCCAGTTGGTAACTAGTGGCCAAGATCGCCACTAAACAACAAAGGGAGTGAGCAGGAGATTTTTTTTTTACACAGAGAGGGTTAGGACATGGAATAACCAATCAGATACTGCAGTCAAAGCAGAATCCACACTTGGGAATAGAGGAAAATGAACGTTTGAAAAAGCAAAAAAGAAAAAAGGGTATGGGGTATAGGGCAAGGTGCCCTCTAATTTTGTTTTAATGTGCAGGCCCTTCAATTTTCTCTCAGGGGTGCACACAACGGTAATTTAATGGGGCCAACTTGTGTGTGGCCTGTTTGGGAACTTTCAGGTTGCTGTCATTCACACAGCTTAGAGTGAAAGTTGGTAGGGGGAAAATCCAGAGGCATGGAATCACATGGATCACTCTTTCAGAGAGTTGACATAATCATGATTAGCTGAGTGACCACTGTTTGTTCTGTAAAATCCTATGATTCTGTAATTCCCTGAAAGATCCTTTGGTGTCGAAAATTACCACCATCAGCAGCTTTACTCAACTGGATAGAAAGCAAAGCTAATTATAGTGGCCAATGACCTTTGACCTTAAAAGCACTAAGAAGTAGAAAAGAACACTCGCTTAATGAAACAGGATGTGGATTGTATTTTTTTTTGGTATAACTATTTTAAAATGTTATTGATCATTTTGGATTGCATAACACATTAGTTCCGTTTGGTACATCATTGCTCTGCCCACGTCAAGTTTAATTGAAATTAAAACACTCACAGTGATAACTACCTAACTGTGACGCAGCCCACCCACTTCTTGCAGGCACGTACGTATAGCATCTACACCCACACAGGGTTAGAGCAATTGAAATGCTGAACCAGAGAACACAGAAGTCTGGGGGAGGATAGAGTGGTGGGAGAAGGAGGGGGCGGAGGAGAAGAAAAGGAGGAGAGAATCATAGAAGAATGAAGAAAAAGCATCGTCTTGAATATTTTTGTCAAGAGCAGGATTAGAATCTTTCTGTTATACAAATTAAAAAGCCATAAATAACTTTATCATTTTTAGTTTTTCCCCCAAAACTGTTTTCTTCAGTGGTGCAAAACTATTCTTTTATTAATCCACAGATTAAAACAAGTGTTTTCTTCAGTAAAAGATCATTAAAGATAATTATTAATATTCATCAGGCTGAATAAAGTGGAATTCTAACCAGCAGTCATAATAGGAGCTGGTACTGGAGCTCTCAGTAAAAGACAGCACTGCTATAAGCATCTTCCATTCTTCAAAAGAAATAGCAGTATGGCTTTAGAACCTCGTACTTGTGGGAGTCAACCAAGTAACAAATTACAGCTAGATTCCCATCGATCTAGGTGCTAGGTAGAATAATTTTCAGCATGGAATTAAAGGGGATTCCTGCTCCCAGTATTTCATAATCTTCAGGTCCCATATTCTGCTCAGTAACGGAGCCGGGTGGGGGGGGGACCTCTGTTACATCCTGTCTTGATAACTCTTAACTGAAACAACCAAAAATGAATGTCACAACTATTGTGCAAGGTTGCCTCCAATTCCTTACACGTTTATATTTGCTAATAATCTCTTTCGCAGAACCTTATCAAATGTCTTCTGAAAATCTCTATACCAAAAGTTGGAAATGATGGACAGTGAAAGGTCAACCAGTTCACCAAACCTTTTTCACACCATGATGTTTGGAGCACCATGATTGAAGACTACCTTACATCCTCCTTCCTCCTCCCTCTGCCACGCAATTGCCTAGACAAGGCAACTTATAACAAAAAAACAGTTCCTGGCCAATAACAGAACATCCATTAACATCCCCCTTTCCACCATGCTGGTGACTTCAAACCTTTGAAGGAGATTCATCAAGGCATGAACTGCCCTCCATTAATTGATGGTGTTGCTCTTCCAGTAATTTTTACTTGTTCAAGTGTTCAGCCACTCTGGAGTGAACTTTAACCCCCAAAAATGGGGTCAGGTGGGATGTTAATTTTTTTTAAAAAATCCTAAACTCAACCCCAGCACACACCACCAACCCGAGAGGGCTGGCTGGCCATTTAAAAAAAAATTAAGGAGGCTCGCAGATTCAGATTTATCCTGATTTGCAGGTTTAACTCGGCCCATTTGCATTCTGCAGACCTCAGGAAGCCTTACAGCTCAAGGGAGATGAGGGCAACATTCAGGGAGAAGATATGTCCCTTTACACTATGTGGGCCAGGAGGAGCAAAAGAGTGGTCCTTCTTAGATCCCAAGCTTCTTGCCCACCAGACTGGCACCATACAAAGATCCCTTGGGGCCAGGAATCAGAATCCCTGGAAATGACCATCCCCAACCCACCCCCCCACCCCCCCACCCCACCCTGCCTCTGCACACTGCCACTACCAGCTATGGGCTCCTTCCCTGCAGTCCACTCTCCCATGTTTCCTTGCCTGATTGGAAGTAACGCTTGTCAATCAGGCTGATGTTCAGGCAGGGATTCTGTCAAAGAAATTCTCAGATGCTGTGGAGCAAAGCTCTACAACCTGCGTGGAAACCTAGATTTCTGCGTTTTCCATTTACAACCCATGGGAAAGCGCCACCCTTCTTCTTGGTGCCACACAGACCACCCCTGTCAATATCAGGACCTCAATCTCTGATTATAATTCCCAGTAACTTACCAACCAATTGTGTTCATCTGACAGACCTGTAATTACTTGGTTTCTGTCTCATTCCCTCCCTTTTCTTAAAAAGTATAGTGACTTTTGACAATTTTTCAATCCAACGGCATAATTCCTCATTGTGGAGAGCTTTGGAGAATGCTGACTATCCCATGCGCAATTAGCTCACCTACAATAACCTTGGGTAGAAATCATTAGTTCTTCGAGAGTTGTCTACCTTAAGTCCCATTATTTTCTCTATAAAAAACTTATATACTAAGTTCTTGCTGTTGGCTTATTGTTATATTTCTTTATATTACGTCCCCTTGTACCTCTGGCATTTAGTTATCTTCCTCCACTGAAAACAGATACAAAAGTACTCAGTTAACAAGCTTGCATCTTTCTTATAGAATCACAGCATCATAGAGCCATTATATCACAGGAGAAGTCCATTCAACTCATCATAGGGAAATCCAATCAGTACCATTCCCCTGCTCTATCTCCTGCATCTGTCCTTAATCTATCTCTTTCTCTGAATGCACTTCTTAAAAATATTTGTTGTTAGCTTTCATAATTCTTGCTTGCTTTCTTGTATTCTCTTTGTGCAATACCTCATTACTTTTCTTTGTTGCTTTTTACAGCTCTGTGAGTCAGCTAGGTTTCCACTTTTCCTTGCACTTGGATAAGTTATTCCTTTCAACTTGATACGCTGTGACAACATTCGTGGTGATATCATGGTGCTGCAGTGAATGGCATCTATTTTTCTAGAGTACTTAGAAAATAAATAACAGGCACTCTAATGGCCATCATCTTCATCAAGACCCTATTTGAGAAATGTTTGCTTTGGAGAAAAATGAGCTGTTAAAAAAATAGATATGCCTGCTGTGTTTTGGTGAAATTATGCATAAGCAATACTCTGATGGGCTTTAATTCAATTTATGATCATTCTACATTTTTGTGCCTGTTTAAAAGAGGGTTTCAGCAGTAAGGATCAACCATTTTCAGCACTTTTTGTTGTGTGTTAGCTGTGGAACAATAAGTCAGAAAATTATGGGTTAAATTCCTCTCCAGAGATTTGAGCACAAAATCTTGGCTGACTCTCCAGCTAGGCTGCCTTTTGTTTGAGATGCTAAACCAAAGCCCTCTCATGGCACTGTTTCAAAGAAGAGTAGAGGTGTTCTCCCTGGTGTCCTCTCCTGTACTTATCCCTCAAGCAATGTCACTAAAACAGATTATCTGATCATATAACATTGCTGTTTGTGGGAGTTTTGCTGTGTGTAAATTGGCTGCTGCATTTCCTGTATTACAACAGTGACTACACTTGAAAAGTACTCTATTGGTTGTAAAGCATACTGGGATGGTCTGAGGTCATGAAAGGTGCTCTATAAATGCAAGCCTTGCTATCCATGCCAATTTTCCCAAATTGCAAGCAAATTGAATGCAGCTACTTAAGCAGGTTAAAGAGGTTCACAATGAACATGAGGCCATTCTCATTTTATTGAGCCACATTATATATAAATGATATTTCTCCATGCTTATTAGAGTGAGGAATGGCTAGATGTCTTCCATTGCACAATGGAAAGTGCAGCAAACATTGCATTAATCTGTGACTGTAGACAGCATTACACAAACAGGCTGAGAAACGGATGACTGGGGGATATGGATGAGACTGTGCAGCCCTCAGAATCAGCACAGTGAATTTCATCACAGTGATTGTGAAGCTATGTCAAGAGCAGGTCTAACTTAGCACAGTGGATTTTACAGATCCCCCTCCCACCCCTTGCCAGGCATGTTTACAGTGAAGGAAGGGGGGAAGGGGACACGTAAAATAATGTATCCCATAAGCGTTCAGTAGGATTAGCTTAAGAAACCAAGGCCATTCAGCCCTTCAAGATCGCTTTTCTTCAACTGTTAACTCTTATTATGAACTTGACCTTAACACCTTACATGATATACTCCTGACTATTGGATGTCTTCTCTACCACAGCTTTGATACATGGGCTGTCACAATAAAAACACATCAAGTCAAATAACTATCAATGCTAAGGTTCCAGAGTTTATGTGGAACAAATAACTTCCAGAGTGGTAATGTGCCAAAATTTCACTGTTTAGTCAGTACATGGAAATGTTTATTTAGCATACAAGCTCACCAAGACTGATACATATTAGGAATATTTTGGGGTAGAAATTAGGTCTAGTAACACCCATTTTCCAGGTGGAAAAATGCCATCCAAAGGACCTGTTGTACTAACCTGATGTTTTAATAATGAGATTTTGAGATTTATATATTTAAACATGAACTGTTTATTGTTAACTTTTAACTTTTTACAGATCCCAGGTTACTGTCATGCATGGTGATGTTACCTCTATGCAAGCTGGTTCCAGAGTGCTCTTTCTAGACTCTTCTCCCAGTGTATTACCAAGTGACTCTATATTTTGGGTGATGCTATTTTCCAGTCTCACATTAATCCTTGCTCTGCTGAGAACCTTTACATTACAGTGGCATGCAGGCACATACAATATCATACAACAGGACCCATTTTATGGGGGTTATGTTCTGCATTCCTAGAACTCTTGGATGTCACCTGAATCCATATTGGCCTTGAACAATATTCAGTCTTTCAGATGGTTAGTTTGAAAGGTGTTAGGCTCCTTGTCTCTACTTTTAAGGGACCTGTGCTCAGGCATTTGCTGTAGCCTAGATAATGGCCACCAAACAACTGGCTAGTTTTTCTTTTTAATCCTCACTTTTTCTCCCTCCTGTTCTCCTCCCATCTCCTTCCAGCACGTACCTGAGAGTTGTTGCTAATGAGGCAAATGATCCAAAATGGCTGAGATGCTTCTGGAGGCTCTACAGGCTTTGGCATCTCCCCCTGATTATTCAGATGATGCCTAAAGTGCCACCTCAGCTGGGCTTCAGACCTTCTTGTTCAGGCACTGGTATCATCTCATATGCCCAGTTCACATTCTTTAAATCTAATTTAAGAAGAAATCTAATTTTGAATTCTGTTTGCGCATGGTGAATCAATTATCCTTGAGCCTTTGCTTTAAAACATAATAAAATCCTTAAGCAAGATCCATGTGGCACTAATTTGGTCATCTGATTCAAAAAAGGCCTAAGGATAGACATTTTGTGAAATGGAAAAACATCATACTGTGTCCATTTGACATTATGGTTAGGGGACATTCGGAGGGATTTTCGGGAACATTGCTTGTGTCAAATGTCTTTTGTAGAAGCCTTTTACTGCACTCTGTGAAAAATCTTTGCTCCTTAATACGGAAAGAATGCTCAGGATGTTCTTAAGGCTTCTGTGTCAGCATCTATCCTAGCAGCTAGATTCACACAAACTGCATAAGCGCTAGTCATTTTCGAAACGCACATTCCACTGAACAGAAATCTGTAAGCCTTTCTGCAATGGCAGTTGTAATATTCTCCTGAAAATTGAACATAATCAAACTGATTGCTTTTGACAATAAAAAAATTATGTCACACTTCACATAGCATTTTGGTGATTATTTTTTTCTGCTTCCCCTCCATTGATGTCCATATTTCACAAATCATACTGGAAAGAGAGTGGGCATCTGAATGTCAGGGGCTGCTCCATCACTGCATCACAAAAAGGTTCACAAGAATAGAATGGTGCAACACTGCCTTTGGCAATGTGTCTAATCTCTTCATAGGCCTGAATTTTTCGGATTCTCACCATCTGGAGAATTGGCGAAGAACACACCCTCACCAGCTCCGAGTGCCCCGCAGTCATTTCACGCTGGAATGAACATCGATTGGCTGCAGGCAGGGCCTCCGCTCCTCAATCGGTTGGGGGAGGGGAGTCCCATCTTAGACAGCTGCTGGCCAATCAGCTGGCCGCAGCTCTCTGATCCCTGCAGCAACAGGAGCTACAGTAGCTGGAAGAGGAAGTGCTTCAGCACACCTGAGCCTAAGTCCTGGGACCAGAGGGCAAGGTAAGTTTCAGGGGTCCCACCACGGGGAAGGTAGGGAAGGCCTGAGGGGGTCGCAAATGGGCCAATCGGGGTGTCGGGGTAAAGGCTGGGGGTTGGTAAGGGAGTTCCACTAGCACTGGACATTAAAGGGGTGTGGGGCTGGGCTATCCAAAGTCAGGAGGGGGCTTCTGATGGAGGTCACCCCCTCTTCCCACCTGAGATCTAGCCCTGTTCTTTTTTGGCCTTTCCCTGCTCCAGGTAATGGAGGGGTCAACAACAACGCTATCAAGCTGCACTTGCTTAGCAATAACCTGCTCACTGATGCCCAGTTTGGGTTCCACCAGGGCCACTCAGCTCCTGACCTCATTACAGCCTTGGTTCAAATAAGGACAAAAGAGCTGAACTCCTGAGGTGAGGTGAGAGTGACTGCCCTTGACATCAAGGCTCCATTTGACCGAGTGTGGCATCAAGGAGCCCTAAAAAAACTGGAGTCAATGGGAATCAGGGAGAAAACTCTCCATTGGTTGGAGTCATACCTAGCACAAAGGAAGATGGATGTGGTTGTTGGAGGTCAGTCATCTCAGGTCCAGGACATCATTGCAGGAGTTCCTCAGGGTAGTGTCCTAGGCCCAACCATCTTCAGCTGCTTCATCAAAGACCTTCCTTCCATCATAAGACCAGAAGCGGGGATGTTCACATATGATTGCACCATTCACAGCTCCTCAGAAACTGAAGCAGTCCAGGTCCAAATGCAGCAAGACCTGAACAATATCCAGGCTTGGGCTGACAAGTGGCAAGTAACATCCATGCTACACAAGTGCCAGGCAATGACCATCTCCAACAAGATAGAGAATCAAACCATTGCTCCTTGACATTCAATGACATTACCATCACTGAATCCCCAACTATCAACGTCCTGGGGGTTACCATTGACCAGAAACTGAACTGGACTAGCCATGTAAATACTGTGACTACAAGAGCAGGTCAGAGGCTAGGAATTGTGCGAAAAGTAACTCATGTCTTGACTCCCCAAAGCCTGTCCAGCATCTGCAAGACACAAGTCAGGAGTGTGATGGACCATTCCCCACTTGCCTGGATGAGTGCAGCTCCCACAACACTCAAGAAGCTTGACAACATCCAGGACAAAGCAGCCCGCTTGATTGGTACCACATCCACAAACATTCATTCTATCTACCACCGACTCACAGTAGCAGCAATGTGTACCATCTACAAGATGCACTGCAGGAATTCATCAAGGCTCCTTTGACAGGACCTTCCAAACCCATGACCACTACTACCTAGAAGGGCAAAGGCAGCAGACATATGGGAACACCACCACCTGCAAGTTCCCATCCAAGCCACTCACCATCCTGACTTGGAAATATATCATCATTCCTTCACTGTTCCTGGGGGATCAAAATCCTGGAACTCTCTTCCTAACAGCACAGTGGGTGTACCTACACCACATGGACTGCAGTGGTTCAGGAAGGCAGCTCACCACCACCTTCTCAAGGGCAACTAGGATGGGCAATAAATGCTGGCCCAGCCAGCGAAGCCCACATCCCATGAATGAATAAAATAAAGGTAAATCCTCCTGCCAGCCTATTAATTGAGGCTGGGCAGGAAACAGCCCTTAAATGGCCAATAATTTGCCACTTAAGGGCCTCAACTGGTGCATGGGCAGGATTCCTGTCCAAGGCCTTGCCATAAAATTGCTGTGTGTTCAGGGTGAGCAGGAACCCGGAGGGGATTCTGTTCCTTCAATTTCACGCCCAAAAAACTTGCTGATGGGGGAATGTGACATTCTGGCCATAGTGTTCAGGCTCAGTTTGTTTTCTGGATCTGGTGTCACAGGGAAGGCATTTATTACTCATCCCTCGTTGCCCTGGAGGTGGTGGTGTTAAACCTGCTTCTTAAACCACTGCAGTCTGGTTGGTGAAGGTGCTCCAACAATGCTGTTAGGTAGAGAATTCTTGGATTTTGAATTGGCATCAATTGGGGTTATCACTACATAGGCAAATGCATAGGTACAAATCTGGACCCATGCTTTACATAGGGCAGTGCACCTCTCTGAAACCACTCTGCTACCTTCAATTTAAACTTTAAAGGACAACTTATTGATTTGTGTCTTATTTAGCTCTGTGCAATATTCTGTCATGTCTTGTGTGTTCTCTTTATTCCTATTTTTATCTCCATTTCTCTTGAAGATGATGACCTATGCAGTGAGACAAATGTCTCTGTTCCTTTTGGCCCAGCAAATTGAAGAGCACATCGTAAGCAAATAGCAATTCCTGTATAACAAAGCTAAACTGGAGCATTGCAGTCATTACTATCAATGCCATTTGGTTGCATTCCAGTTTACTGCAAAATTGATTCCCTTAAAATGCCGTCTTAACTTATTAAAATCAAATGGATTAAATTTTTATATTACAGCTTGCAATATTTGGTATATTTTGCACAACATCATATTCCCTGTTCCTGCTTATCAACAAGGAAGAATTAACTACTGAAGCCTTGCTCTCGCAGATCAGGACATTAAATTTCCAATGTCCAGGAACCTAGAAGCATCAACAATAGAACTTGCATTTCTAAAGTACAACGGCAAATCCGCGCCTTCTCTAAAACTGTAACATAAAGGAGGTCCTTGTTCCCCAATCATCTTACTTATGTCTTCACTTATTAGTAGAAACAGGACAGTGGGCTTCCAGAGATAGACGATTCTTTTGTGTGGTCACGCAGCCTGACAGGCAAGATTTTCCATGTCAGGAGAATGAAGCCGGTTCTTTATAATGAGACAAAGGACTGAGCACGCTGAAAAACTATGATTTCGGTTTCTCTAGTGATTAAAAATGTTGATTACATTAGACTCATGTTCTGTACCAGCCCCTGAATTTTATCTGTGTCATTCTGTTAATATAACTCCTCCTGTGCCCACAGTCACAGCTCTGGAAATCCAGTCTGACTGTAACAGTGCGATTGGTTGCTATCATAAATTACACCTGTATGTGTGTGCCTGGAATTACAATAGTCTCATTGGATATCTGATTATAGTAATATACAGGTTAATGAAAATATATAAAACCCATCATGAACCCACCACATCTGCTTTCCTCTCCTGCAAGATTGCAAAGCACAGTAATCCGGATTATCCCAACAGATTGGCAGAAAACAGATCAATATAGCCATAACTAAATCATTTAACTTCAACAGAAATGGTCATGAAAATCAAAATACATTCAAAGGCATTGTCATGTCAGAATACACAGTGAAAATGGTGAGTCATTGACTGGATCACGTGAATGTGAAGGGTGAAAATTATTCGGTGATTCTGGACTGGAAATGAGTTACACGGCAGCTCTGTAAGCACTGTTGTCCGTAATTTCATCAGTTTATGTATATTGTAGACACAAATGTACATCAAATTTTAAAAGGAAAAATTGAATGGAATTCAGAATCACTAAATCCTTCGCCATTCGAGGCTGTTTCCATTGAATCATAAACTACAAAACTGGGTCCCATAATGTTACTGGTTCTTGACCTGCCATTTTGGATGTTACAGGTCCAGTTCATGTCCTCTCTTAAACACACACAGGAAACTGCACTCATTTAGCTGCATGAGAATTCAACCCCATCCCCATCAGTGCTATTTGCAGGCATCACCATGGAATTGTTAAATGAGGCACTTTGTCTTTTATTGCTGTGGAGTTAATTGGAGTACTGTGTGCTGTGTTGTTGGAGAAGCTCAGTCAAGTTGTTTGAGTCAGAACTGAATGATGCTGGATCTTTGAAAGTAGTTGAGTGGTCTTTGAATTCCTCTGGGCAGGAAGTTTGCTCTCACTCGTTGGGTCAACAGTTACAGTCCCTTGGGTTGCAGCATGACAAGTAGATGGAGCACAGGCAGCAGAGAGCAGAAACTGGAAGCATGTGCAGAGGGAGGAGGAGGGCTCTTACCACAAAGGCTGTATGCACCCAGGGTATTTAAGGAAAACTTCACCTACCTCCATTTCAGCTAGGAGCAGAATCTGAGGTGGCCACGCTTTACCAAGGAGATGGTCCCTGAATTGTGCCACCACCTCCCACTGGATCTTCAGCCACAGGGCAAGGGGTGGATGGTGCTGCCAGTGTCTGTCAAGCTCAGTATGGCCCTCATATGCTTCAGGATCCCTCTAGGCTGCGGCTGGCATCAGAGTTATTGCTACATAAACATCCCCCCCCCTCCAATGGCCTTGCTGGAACCTGATTGGCTCATTGGATTGGATTTTACCAGCCACCTGGGGACAGGTTAGGGGGTAGGAGGGTCTGAAAAATGGCCAAGGAAGGCGACGGGTGGAGTACCAGTTATCTTCCCTCCGCCATGCCATTTTGCCCGTGGTAGGGAAGGTGGTGTACTGCCCTCCCACTCAGAGCTCATTTGAACCTCCTCCCACCTCCACAAGCACTTAAACAGCAGGAGAGGGGTCCTTCACCATGTGTGGAGATTGCCAGGTAAACCCTGGTGGCCTCCTTGCAGGCTCTGATGAGGGTGGGGCCCTCTTATTTGGGAACAGTTTTGCCCATGGAGGGTGCACCCAGCTGGCAATGGCACTGCCTGCTATCACCCCTACCTTTTTCAACTTTTCCTGATAACTGAAGTTCCTCATTCTTGATAACATTCTCTTCTGCTCTCTTTCTAAGGCCTTTATATCTTTCCTGAAGAGCGGTATCCAAAATTGTCCACAATACTTCAGCTGAGGCCTAACCAGTGCTTTATACATTTCTAGCTTTAAGGGTGTTAACATGTTAACTCCACAGTTAGAAATGATGGATTTTGGATGCTTTATTAACCTGAACAGGAGTAACCGATCATGGCTATTTTTATATGATAACCCTATGTTTTCATATTACAACTCAAAATATTTTTCCTGTTGTGCAATATCTACAATAGTTAGGGCTTTGTGTGGCCAAAGACAGGGGACTAGAAGAGTAAGAATGTGTTTTTGTCCCACACAAGGACTAATATGAATTTGTATTTGCATCTGCATATTTAGGCAGAGAGATAAACGGTCACAGGGTCTTTCTGAAATGAAGGGATTATGGATTGAACTGACTCCGTGAATTTAATTGCATTCCTAGATCTTTGCTGTAGCCACAGAACATATTTTCTGGTTTTGTGAATTATGATTCATTTCCCCGATTTCATGGGTTTTATATGAGCCAAAAATCAAAATGGCAGGAGCACCAATTTTGATGCAGATGAACTCAGTCAATGCAAGTCATTCAGTGGTAGTGAAAATAACTTAGCCAGTCACAATGCATTCTGCCTGAAGCAACCTTCACATTTCTCAACCAGTTATTTTGCTATTTGATCAGTGTCAATGATAAATGCTTCATTTGTCCAGTTAAGAATATGGACATTTTTTTTTCACAATGGCAGAATAAAAATTGAGAAAATTCTGATTCTCTCACTGGGTTCAGTCCTGCCAGAAAGTACCAAATCTTTAATATTTGTAGTAATGCCCCTCCCCATGTGTATCACAACTCCCATTAATCCACAATGATAGACATTGTATATCTCAAATGGAGCAGTCAGAATTCTTCAATATTCAGGTATAAGAATGACAGTCAAACTTTATTCAATGTTTATGCTTCTTTTATTTACATAACATTGATGTAAAAAGTTTACAGTATTGGTTTACAATGACTACCTTTCAAAGGAAAACAATGTCAAAATGTTGACCTACTGTAAAACAATGGCCAAGATTTTGTGATAGTAATGATGGTGAAACAGTCAGTGTTCATTGTTATTTCACTGTGAAACTGACAGCAACTTCTGGGCCACGATTTTGCCCTCGTCGGGTGGTGGGGAGCGGTCAGGAAGCCGACTGCTGCCCGTGATTGGAGCCCAAACGCTGGCGGGCCAATGAAACCCAACGTGAAATGTGCTCTGCAGCGCTCAGCGCTGCCTGTGTGGGGGTGGGGGAGGGGTGCAGTTGGGAAGGGGGCAAGCGGGGAACTTCCTGCAAACGCGCAAGCGTGTGCAGAAAAAGCTCCCTGGGGGCACAGAGCTGCCTCAAGGAGATGAAGATTTTAAGGATTAAAAATAAATAATGTTAAATTGTTAAAAAAAGTCCCCTCAGGTGACTCTGTCACATGAGCAGTGACATGTTATTAATGAAATGTTTACATTTTTATTTAATTTTTATTTGCTATTGGAAACCTCATCCTGCCCGTGGATGAGGTTTCCTAAAAAATCCAAAGATCGCTTTGCCTGCCCGCCAATGGTAGGGTTGGACAGGCTGTGAAAAATTTAATTCAATTATTACGTTAATGGCCTTGATAGGCCTGTTAATTGTCAGTGGGCGCATTGCCCCCTCCCCCGCGCACGTCCCTTGACCGAAATATCGTGCGAGTGCAGGATGACGATGGGACGCTCGCCTGACGTCATTGTGCGTCATTTTATACTCGTTCGGGTCGGGCGCACGCCCACCCGATGAGCTAATAATTCTGGCCCTGGTGTCTGCAGAAATCCGGAGGTTTCTGTCAGTGATTCCTTGCTCCTCCACAGGGTGCACTGCTGAAGTCCCCACAGGTGGCAATAGAAATCTGAGGAGAACTTCCTCTTTTAAGCTCCGATATCATTGTTAAACATCCCTCCCCACCCACCAAAAAAATTATGCCCTTGTTAATGAAATGTAACTGGCTTTTTAACAGTTTACTAAGACATAAATACTGCTGAACCACCCCTCTGGTCCTGAAAAACTGATCTTATATTTGAGTAATATCAAATTTTTCTATTATGATACGTTTATTTAACACAACATTTTAAAACATTGTTTATGAAGTTTCAGCTTCTGATCTGTATGTTCCAGTCTTTACTTCAAACTCTGTAAACTTTATAAGAAGGGAAAGATAATCAGTGTATATTACTTGCTCAGACCATCTGAGAATTCTTCAGCAAATCCAAAGAATTCCTACCCTGCTTGAAGACATCACTGTTTTTGGATGCATGGAGGCCTCATTGACTTGGCATCACATTCAAATTAACATTGAGAAAGGTGAAAGATTGTTAAGTCTTTGTGGACAATTACTGTTGTGGTCAGCAGTCAGCATCATTGCCTTGCGTCCGACAGCCAAATCCAGGCCATAGTTTTTCAAACAAATTCCTCCTTAATAAGATTCAATAGAATTATTCAACAGGAGTAAAAATTTGAATATTATTTGTATGGTAATAACTTTATAAAAAGCAGCCAGGTTGAATTCAGAAAGTGAAGATTTGGCCTAACTGAACTTCTTGACTGTTTTTGAATTAACATCCTAGGTTTGCAGAAAGCCTATATCTACCTTCCTAAAAATCTTCTGAAAACATGAAAAGCTGGTACTTAGGGTGAAAGCAAAGTGTATTTAAGGAAAGACCTGAGGAGGAATATGAAATTATTGGAATGGTAACAAGCAAAGGACACTTGTTGGCAGAATGATGCTAGTGTGGGTTTAGTAGAGTATTAGCTGGAATGGACCAGATACTTGATATAAGATATTCACCCTCTATCTAATTTATATCAACAGTATGGATTAAGATGCTCACTGTAAACTAGCCAGATTTATCGATAATATAAAACTAAGAGGACTAGTTGAATATGAATCTATATGAATATAGAGTACAGGAGTAGTGAAGTCTTGCTTCAATTGTATAGAAGCTTGGTTAGACTGCACTTGTGCAGTTTTGGCCCCCTCACCTCAGAAAGGATATTATTGCCACAGAGGGAGTGCAACAAAGGTTCACCCAGATTTATTCCAGGGATGGAGGGACTGTCTCATGAAGAGAGATTGGTCAAACTGGGCCTGTATTCTCCAGAGTTTCAAAGAATGTGAGGTGATCTCATTCAAGCCTACAAAATGCTTAAAGGAATAGACAGAGTAGATGCAGGTAAGATGTTTCCCATGGATGGGGAGTCTAGAACCAGGGGATACAATTTCAAAATGAGCAGGAAGCCACTTAGGACCGAGATGAGGAGAAATTTCTTTACTAAGAGGGTTGTGAATCTTTGGAATTCTCTACCCCAAAGGGTTCTGGAAGCTCATTTATTGAGTATGTTTAAGGTAGAGATTGATAGATTTCAGATGAACAGTAACGTAAAGGGTAACGGGGATAATGTGGGTAAAAGGCATTGAAGTGTTCGATCAGCATTGATTGTATTGAATGGCGGAGCAGGCTTGACGGGCTGAATGGCCTTCTCCTGTTCCTGTGTTCCTAGGAGGCAGTCTTGGAAATACAAAATTATTAAATAAAAACAAGCAGCTGGAATATTGGCAGGTGAAATTTAATATGGACAAAAGTAATGTGCTATACATGAGGGAGAAAACTGGTGGCATCCATACTCTATTAATGGTATTTATTTACCAATGGTGAAGGCAAGACAGATCTGACAGTCTTAGGTTTGTTGCTCAACTTGTCAAATTACTGCACCAAAGCAAATAGAATACTGAACTATATAGCCAACACTGTAGAATAAAATCAGAGGAAGTTGTGCTTTACTGTACCATGCGCCAGTCAGATACAAAGGGGACATGGATTATCCATGATTTTCCTGGGCAGATAATCATGCCTGAATGCCTGATATGCACACCCACCAATGGGTGAGTACTGAGGGAATGTTGCATTGTCTGCAGACCCATCTTTAAGTCAAGGTGCAATCCAGGGCACTATTTGAAGAAGACAAGTTGTGGCTCACATATATCCCTCAACCAATTCATCAAAACTATGTCAACTGGTTATTCATTTCATTGACGCCAAAGGTGTCTACAAAGCAACAGTGACTGCATTTCAAGAGTAATTCATTGAATGTAACAACACTGTAGAATGTCCTGAGGTTGAAAAAGGTGCTATATAAATGGAAGGGATTGTGGGGAGACAGTGGCGTAGTGCTAGTAGCACTGGATTAGTAATCCAGAGGCCCGGGCTAATGCTTTGGGAAAATGAGCTCAAATCCCACAATTGTAGCTGGTGGAATTTACATTTAATTAGTAAATATGGAATATAAAGATAGTCCATGTAATGATGATCTTGACAATCATCACTGATTGTTGTAAAAATCCATCTGGTTCACTAATGTCCTGTAGGGAAGGAAATCTGCCATCCTTACCTGGTGTGACCTACATGTGACTCCAGACCCACAGCAATGTGACTGACTCTTAGATTGCCTCTGAAATGGCCTAGCAAGTCACTCAGTTCAAGAGCAATTAGGAATGGGCAACAAATGCTGGTCTTGCCAGCGACACTCACATCCCATGAGAGAATACCCTTCCAGTATCATCCTTCCTATTATCCCAAGAGATTTTGAAATAATTGAAGACATTTTGAATGCTTCTTTTCATACCTAATTGAAACGCAAACTGTCCATCTGCCCCCTTGTGAGATTAAACTTTCTAGTCAGTCACAAGCTTTCAGTGAAGTTCCTTCCTTTTACTCATTATATCCTCTCTAAATTTTCTTGTTAAAATTCAGTCACATGCGCTTCATGTGGAAAAGTTAGAACACTCACTGCTGTCAGAGTAGAAGTCATTGTTTGCATGCCAAACAGTCAGGCCCATGTAGTCAAATGCAACATGAAAGCAATTATCAGATGATGGAAGTTGAATAGAGTTCTGCCCCATTGGTGAATTGTGCAAAGCTACATGGTCTCTGGTTGGGCAAAATGGTCAGAGTGATAGGATAATAACCACTTCCACGGAGGCATCTGAAAGACACAAGCAAATTCTGAACTGCTTTAATCATCCTTATATAACTCGTAGAACTGGTAAACATTCAGACTTATAACATACCCAGTAATTTATATCAGAAGGGAGAAGAATTCAAGGAATGTTTGAATTCTTACCACAGTTTCTGGTCAAGTAAATAGTTGTTTTGAAGTGGTTATGTCAGTGAGCTCTTTAAATGAAAAAAAATGTGGTGTTAAAAGCAAAGGTAATTCTAGGGGTAGAACAGTTATTTACACCCAGTTAAATAATAATAATTAACCACTTTTAGAAATATTCTCAATGATTCCTATTTTGTGCTGAGTTGGCTGATGGGGTAATGGTTGAGGGCTACACTTATCCTGTAGGTCCCTAAACTAGGGGAGGGGCAGACTAGGTGAAATTAATCATTGCTCCAAGATCTGTGTGCTGTGACTCTTCCTCCTATGGTTGTTGGGCAAGAAGACAATCACATTTGGCTGTGTGAGAAGGCTGAGTTACGAGGAAAGAGTAGAAAAATTTAGGCTTTTCAGCCTTTGAAAGGTAGAGATCGAGAAAGGGCTATAGGATTTGGAAACAAGACAAAAGGCACTTTGGTAAAAGTGATACCAAGACATTCTCCTTCATACAATGTGTTATCAACAAAAATAAATAATTCAAACTAAATTACAGAGAAATGGAACTAAGTGGAAAACTCTTTTGGAGAGCTGGTGTAGTGTCCTCCTGTGCTGTTCAAATCTTTGGTTGTACATGGATTGGAATTCCAGGTAGGGTCCTGAAAACAAACTCCCTGCTATCCATTGGAGAAGTAGTGGGATTTCATAGTGGGGAAAATTGCAAGTTCTTTCTGGTTAAGAAGTCAGATGGGTTGAATGGCTGTCACCATCCATATTGATCTTGCAATGCCCTCTAATGTCAAAGAACATACAGACACCGCCTAGACTCACATGACTGTTCCAGAAAGTGCTGGAAACTTAGAGATCCCCAATAAACTGCCTCACCCCTGCCTCCCATCCTCCCCCCCACCCCCACCCCCGGCCCTGGGGGAGGGACTAAGGGAAAAAAGAGAAAGGAAAGACTAATCCTGGTTGTAGGTCTTCTCTGGAAAGCCTTACATTAACTTATTTGGTCAGGCAGTCAGTAGAGCACTGGCTGTTTCAAGACAAGGAAATTCCTTTGCAATGAGCTTACTCAGCATCACTGATATCAGCATGATAGGTTTATTGTGCAAGCTGCATTCAAAATAATGCTTTAGCAAATAGGAGAGAATGAATCTGCAAAACGACCTATGCTGGTCTGCAAACAGATCAGTCATACAGATACTAGTTGACACAGAGCCTAATAAAACACTGCACCATGTCCATCCCACTCACTGCATGACAAAGTACATCAATTGATGACCTCAAGGATGGTGAAGTCACTGAGTCCAAGACTCTGTCTGTCTTATTGTTCTGAGATCTGATCTTATCTCAGTATTATAAATCACATGTTTAACATTCAGCATTCAGACAACACCCTCATCATCCTACGTCAGTGATGAGCTGAATAAAGAGTTCATCTGTGTTTCTTATTACAGGAGCAGAGGAAATGGGAACCTTTGGCCCCTTGAGCCTGCTCCACCATTCAATTAGATCATGGCTGATCTTTTACCTCAATGCCATTTTCCCGCAATATCCCCATATCCCTTGATGTCTTTACTATCTGGAAACCTATCGATCTCTGTCTTGAACACACTCAATGACTGAGCCCCCACAGCCCTCTGGACCCCTTGGAGAATTCCAAATATTCGCCATCCTCTGCGTGAAGAAATTCCTCCTCATCTCAGTCCTAAATGGCCTACCTCTTATTTTGAGACTGTGTCCCCTGGTTCTAGAACCGCCTCCCTTCCCCCAGCCAGGGGAAACATTCTTCCTGCATCCACCTCGTTGAGCCCTGTTAGAACTTTGTCTGGTTCGATGAGATCACCTTTCACTCTTCTAAACTTGAGAGAATCTCCTCAAACCCGCCTCATAGGACAATCCCGCTATCCCAGGAATCACTCTGGTGAGCCTTCATTTCACCCCCTCTGTGCCAAGTATAGTCTTCCTTAGGTAAGGAGACCAAAACTGTGTACAATAGTCCAGGTATGGTCTCACCAAGGCTCTATTCAATTGCAGCAAGACATCTTTACTCCTGTACTCAAAGCCTCTTGCAATGAAGGCCAGCACACCACTTGCCTTCCTAATTGCTTGTTGCTTTCAGTGACTCATGAACAAGGACACCCAGGTCCCTTTGGACATCAACACTTCCCAACATCTCACCATTTAAAAAATACTCTGTATTTCTGTCCAAAATGGATAACCTCACATTTTGTCACATTATATTCCATATGCCATGTTCTTGCCCACTCACTTCATCTGTCTAAATCCCCCTGAAACCTCTTTGCTTCCTCCTCACAACTCACATCCCTACCTAGGAAACTTGGAAATAGTCGTTTGGTAGTACAGAACTTGAGTTTGGCTGAAAAAAGGGACAAGTCTAATCTCCTCGTCTTGCACTCTTCAGGACACTCGCAAGAATACCAAAATAAGGAGACAATAACAATGTATACTATATGCAAAGAGAGTGCTGATTGGCTGGCAAGTGGCGTTGCCATGGAGGATTCACCACTGATAGTGACTGACAGTTAACTGCCAAGCACTGTTTGAAAATTAAAACAGGCAGCTTTACCCTGAATGATCAAGGCATTGCCCAGAGGAATGAGTCAGAAAATGGCTGTCACTTATTTTGTTTCGCTGAAACAGGCTCAATATATGTACATGTTCTTTCTGTCTGCAAAGACCAGAGCCCTGTGCACTAATATTTGTAGCTAAGGACTGTTTCTCTTGAATTGTTCAGACATGATGGGCTGAATGGCCTCCTTTTGTGCTGTAACAATTTTGTGACTCTGTGATTCTGCTGCCATTCACTGTAAAGTGAATTTGTAGAGCAAAATCTATAGTAGATCCCCTTAGTTCAATTGGTATAACTTTTCTCAGCAGAATAATATAAATTAAAGAACTTGCCTTGCTTTCCCACTTCAGTCAGTTGTCTTAATTGGCTTCAACAAGTGTTCTCAACTGACCTCCAGCCTTCCTAAGCCATTTGCCTCAGCAAGGGCCCTCATGACTTTGCCTGTAAGAAATCCAACTTGCTGCCAGTGTCCTGCTCCTAAAAAACCCGTCTCTCATTTTGTTATTTTAAAGCCTGACTCCAAAGCCCACTGTTAGCCACCAGCCTAACCTGCCAATGCTGAGGCCAAAGAAATAAGATTGCTGCAGCAGCAATGAGTGCAAATGATCGCTGGAATGGACGATATGGTCTCCAGGACACTGGTCTCAACATTGCACCCAAAAATCAGCATTTACCTGGCAGCCCTGTTGTCTTGTGAATTTAGCCCCTTGAATGCCAGATAGTTCAATTTAATTGCACCATTTTCAACGTGTATTACTCAAAGGTCATCCCCATGTTTGGTGAAGTTGGAAATCCTGAAATGTGACAGTTGTCCTAACTGCAGTGAACTTTCTTCTCTCAATCCTCATTGAACACAACGTGCTTCCAATCTTTTAAGAACCTAGAAAATATGGGATGTGGATCTCAATCTTTACTCCTCAATGGCGCTTCACAATTTGACTTTGCAAGGTAACAATGGTGTAGTGGGAATGCGGTAATGTCCCTGGACGAGCAATCCTGAGACCCAGGCTAATGCCCTGGGGACATGAGGTGGAGTCATCCCAGATTTGCACTAAGTGGAGTAGCGGGTGAGTAATACGATGTTTTACCCATCGGCCACAATGGCGGCTTTTCACACCGTTTTGTCCCAAACCTGCCATATTAACTATGCATTCCTGGGAAACACGCTGTTTCCACCGCGGGCGGGCTCTCATTCACCCACCATGCCACCATCTCATTGCTTCATCATGCTGGGCACCATATTTAAAGTGCAGCCGTGTGCAAGCCTCTCCGCGCTTCCAGCCCATGGAAGCTGCAAAGAAGACATGGCCCCAAAAGGCAAAATGACTGCATCCCCCAGGTTCAATGACGTGTCCCTTGCGTGTCTTTTGGATGCAGTGCAGGCTCACCGTGATGTCCTCTACCCCTGCTCTGGCCACAGAATGGGCAGCAGCCTCACTAATCCGGCTTGGGAGGCCATGGCAGTGGTGGTCAGTGCCAACGCCCTGCAAAAAAGGACAGCCACCCTGTGCCACAGAGGACGAATAATCTCTTCTGTTCTGTCACAGTAAGTTACTCTTCTCATCACTCTCAACTCACACACTCACAAACCCATCACACACCCACAGGGCCCTCACTCACTGCCAGTTCAAGGGACATCACCATTCACTCTCTCACACACACCGTCATTGTCCTCATCCCATCCATGGGACCACTCACCACCCACACAGGCCAGGCAAACTTATCCTCTGGCCTGGCAGGAGTCCTGTTTACACTCTCTCCATCTTCATGCAGGACAAGCTGGCACACAACAAAAGGGAGAGGTTGCTTACTTGTGGCAGAATGCCTGAAACGAAGGTCCTCACGGACTTTGAAAACAGGGCATCCAGCTAGCCAGCAAGGATCTGGACTGGTCCTGTGCTGACGGTGAGATCGGCGCTGCTCTACCAAGTGAGGATCCAGCAGTGCAGCATCCAATGTACAACCAATCTGTGAGTGATATGTCCTCTTTCACAGGCCACTGCCAGGCACTAATTATCTCCTCTTGCTTTTGTAGGTACATCTGCAAACAACCGACGGAGTTCATGAACCAGGGCCTCCAATCAAGCCCCAAAGAAACCTCTGAAGAGGAATCTGGAGGCACCCTCCTTGAAGTCCCATCACAGCGCTCACCCACACCCTCCACCAGTGCAGAGACACACACCTTGGTGGGACCTAGCTTTAAGGTAGCCTTGGGATCACAATCTGGTGAGCACATCGCACTGTCTGATCCACAGCAGACGAGGCAGGGACTTCCCAAGTCCCCAGCACTCGGAGGACTGCTGGAGGCCAGTAGTTTGCTGAGTCTGAGTCAGATGATGAATCCCTGGACTCGGTCATTTCGCTGTTGTTGGAGTTGCATAGACAAGCTCGGGAACATCAGGAATGGATGTCCGCTGCACTCCCCAGATTGCAAAGCACGATGGAGGAATCCATTAGCCTTCAGGCTGAAGTGATAGCGCCAGTGTGCCAAAGCACAGATGTCAGCACTGGTAGGATGGCGGTCACCATAGAGAACTTGGTCTGGGATGTTGCTTCTGCACTGCTGCATGGGCTGAGCTCAATCGTTGACACCATAGTTGGCCTCCAACTATGTGTATGTAAGAGGGGTGTGGGGCAGCTTGATCTCACTCCAGCTTCCCCTTCTCCTCAAGGAGTCAGCCAGGGGCCCTTGGGCACCCGTAAGGAGGAGGATCAGCAGGTGCACACCCCAGGGCCAGACAGCCAGGTGACTCCGGGAATGTCCAGTCAATCCCAATCCCCTCTTCCTGGGACCCCAGCAGCTCCAGCTCCACAGCTTGAGGAGGTGCCACTTCCACACAGCAGGACCTTGAAAGTGGGCCAGGTCCCTCTAGGTCTTAGCCTTCCAGAGGACGCCCGCCAAGGTCATCACAGACAGGGTGTAGCAGTCAGCTGGCTGTCTCCACCTCCGCTGTGGATATCCAGGCAGCACCAAGATGTAGCGGCAGGGTTAGGAAGGTTAAGAAGCTGTAATTGCACAGCCTGGGCACGGGTGTTAATCACTTGTACATACTGTTCACTATTGTCAATAAACTCCCAAGAATGTCTCCCTGCCTGTGGCTCCTTGTTCTGATGAGCAGTATTTGTGTCACTCAGATGTGAAACCTTTCTGCACAAGATAAATGCAGGTGTCTCAGTCCAGGGCCTCTTCCCTGTGTCTGTGCAGCCTTCAGACCAAAGTGATGGTCCGGCCTCACACTCCCTGGACACATTACTGATGCCTGCATCTCGATGGTGCTGGTCATTGCTGCCAGAATGTAGTGGGCAGGTGTCACAGAGTTCCCTCATTCTCTCTGTGTGCTCTCAGCACCTTTAAGGTGGGGCTGGCCCCCACCTCTTCAGCATCTGTGACTAGTGACGCTGTGTCTCAGCTCCTGAAGGGCTCAGGTGCTGAAGGTGGACAAAGGATTAGATGCACTTAAAGTTTCATAGCTGTGTCTCTGTGATATGATCCTGATCACAGACGCAAGCGAGCTGCTGTGGGCCAGACAGGAGTCAGACATTCTCCCTGGAATTGAATGACTATTAGGGCCTCCACTGCATCTCCATGACAGGAGCATTCTCACAGAGGGTATGTGCACCAGACTGGAGTCAAACATTCACAGATGCAATGTGAGGATCTATGGGGTCACCTCAATGCATCTCGTCATCATCCTCCACAAATCCAGCAGCTATGAGGGCCTCCCGAGTGAGCCTGCCTCGTCTGGCCTGTGCAAGGGCCTCATCACCATCATCGTCACCTTTGAGGACCTCCTCACCCTCATTATCATCGATATCCTCCTCATTGGAGGAGACCTCCAGCTCCTCCATCTCCCTCTCAGCCAGCTCCTCTCCCCATTACAGCATCAGGTTGTAAAGGGTGCAGCAGACAATGACGATGTGCGACACCCTCTGTGGACTGTACTGCTGGGCTCCACTAAACCTGTCCAGGCACCGGAACCTCATCTTCAGCATCCCGATGGTCTGTCTCACCAAGCTGTGAGTTGCAGCATGAGCCTCATTATAGCGTCGCTCTGCTGCAGTCTGAGGCTGCTGCACAGGTGTCATCAGCCACGTCCTCTGTGGGTAGCCCTTGTCCCTGAGGAGACATCCCTGTAGCCTCTGTCGATCCTGGAAGACTCCAGGGATCTGTGACCAACTGAAGATCCTGAAGTCCTGCACACTCCCTGGAAACCCTGCGTGGACCTGCAGGATGCGTTTCTGGTGGTCGCACACCAGCTGCACAATCAGCGAATGGGATCCCTTGTTGTTGGCATAATTGACCGTGTATCGCGATGGAGATGTGAGCACCACATGACTAAATCACACCTTACACCTACGGGAAAAATGAGATCTGGGCAAATCCAATCTCTCTTGCATCTTGTCTCTCCTGGTCCCAGGTGAAATGTACAGAGCTGTGTGCCCTCTCAAAGATGGCCTCCGTGACCTCATGGATGCATTTGTGGGTGGAGGCTTGTGAAATCCCACAGAGGTCACCTGTGGAGCCCTGAAAGAAGCCACTGGCAAAGAAATTAAGCACCGCTGTCACTTTCACGGCCACTGGCAGTGGATGCCCTCCATGTCCACGTGGCACCAAATCCTGCAGTAGATGGCAGATGTGACTGACCAGTTCCTTAAACACCCGCGGTCTTCGGTGATGCCGGTTCTCGGTCATCTGCTGGAATGAAAGGCGGTGTCCATGGACCTAGGTGTCGCTAAGCGCCGACCGGTGACGGCTTGCTGTGGCTTTTCAGGGTTGTGTGCGGGACCCCCAGCCACAGAGGGTGCTGCTCCTCCCTCTGTGCAGCCAGGCATCCCAGTCGCTCTCTTCTCTGTCGTCTCTGCTCTCTGTAGGCCACGAGGCACACGTCCAGTTCACCAGGCTCCATAATTGTGATGTACTCCTCCTGCAGGATGAAAGATAGAGCCGCGTAGGTTACCATGGTTTCTCATGACATGGCAGGTGTTGTGTGCCAGACAGACCAAATCCAAGAGGGAAACTTGGCCACGCCAGCACAACGATTTTGCAATTGGTATTTATTACACAAAGGTTTGTATACTGAATTCAGAAGTAGTGAGTCCACTAACACTTATAGAGATTTTAAAAATTAAATAACAATAGAAAAGATTTCAAGCACATACATAAGATTACAGTCACTTGATACTACAACAAATCCCAAAATTCCTAATTAACCTGACTCCCAACTACACATTCTCTTTTAGGCAACTGTCCAAAATAGATTTTAGGCAATCCAACAAGGTTACAACACGCACCCACTCGGCAGTGGAATTCCAAAGGTTTTTAAACACAACTTTAGTTACTGGACACAGCAGGACTTCTGCAAAAGTGGCTCGAAGCTTCCTCCAAGTCTGCCACATGGTGTACCTTTTAGGATTTTACATGGCTGCCCCCCTACATAGTCTTCCATCCATCTTTATACATGTTTTCCCTCTGTTTAATCTGTAAATTCCATTGTTCTATATGTCTTTGGAAATTTACTTTACCCAAAATATGAAAGCTTTCATGTTGCCAATATGGTCAGCACCTCTCGGAAAAATAAACATGCTGCTTGGCCTTGGTTATCTTATTGGCTGTAAATATCTTATCATCCCTTTGAAACCTAAACAACCCCCTCACTTACCTAAAAATGCAAATTTCCTTCAAACAATACATGCTACCTTCATCCACCCCTGAGGGGTGGAAAGCTCTGGAGCACTTGGTGGCATTTTGATGCCTCTGCGTTGCTTGACTGGGCAGATAAGCTAGAGGCTCAACTCCAATCAGATCAACGTGACTGCGCCTGAACTGTCTCAGCTGCAGAGGAATGGTCACTTTAAAAAAGGTGTCCCTAAGGCATGGCCGTTTCCCTAGCCCACCCTACCCCCTGATCCCACACGTGTTTACATGCTACCTTCAACTGCAGGACAGCCATTGCCCCTCCTCCCCCAAAGTCACCTCAACCACAGGGCAGCCTATGTGCCCCCCCCCCCACCCCCCATTTCCCCCCCAACGCTCCTCAACCTTGAAGTTCAACAGGCGACCCTCGTGAGTGCTCTGCAACATTACTGTGCACTCACCTCTCAGTTCCCAGTGCAAAAATAAAAACAAAAAAACTGCGGATGCTGGAAATCCAAAACAAAAACAGAATTACCTGGAAAAACTCAGCAGGTCCGGCAGCATCGGCGGAGAAGAAAAGAGTTGACATTTCGAGTCCTCATGACCCTTCGACAGAACTTGAGTTCGAGTCCAAGAAAGAGTTGAAATATAAGCTGGTTTAAGGTGTGGTGGGGGGGGGTTAGTGGGGGAGAGAGACAGAGAGAAGTGGAGGGGGGGGGGTGTGGTTGTAGGGACAAACAAGCAGTGATAGAAGCAGATCATCAAAAGATGTCACCAACAATAAGTCCCTAAATCCTGCCTGTCTGTCTTCCAAAGTAAAAAAGAAACACTGTGTGGCATTTCCTGCCAGACCGGACTTGAACTTGAATTAGGCTGTAAGCCATGGTAAGCCAAGACCTAGTACCAACAATAAGTTCCCAGAGCAGCCTGTCAAGTGCACGCCTTTTTTATGTTGTTGTGAAACACGTTGGCGTGCAATCATGCTGACTTGGGCTGACGATCCAGCGAGTGGGAGAATGAGCCTGGCAGGCAAGCCGTATAATAGTTTGCAGACACATTACAATGAGGCTCCCGATGTCCCATGGTGGGAAACATGGTCCTCCATCGATGGACCAAGCGGATGATCGCAAACTGGTTTCATAACGCCGTGAAACCGATTTTTGGCTTTCTCGCAATTTTGTCCGCTCACACCACTGACCACGCCTGACATCAGTGGGCACGGATGATTCTGCCCATAGTTTCAAATCCAATCACGGCAGCTGGTGCAATTTAAGTTCAATTAATAAAAATCTGTAGTTGAAAGCTAGTCTCAGAAATGGTGACCATGGAACTATCATCGATTGTTATAAAAGCCCATCTGGTTCTTTAGGGAAGGAAATCTGCTGTTTTCACCTAGTCTGACCTACATGTGACTCCAGACCCACAGCAATGTGGTTGACTCTTAACTGCCCTCTGAAATGGCCTAGCAAGCTCCTTGGTTGTACCAAAGTGTAGGTGCATCAGAGGCGTACCTGCGCCAGATGGACTGCAGCTGTTTAAGGAGGGTTACCACCACCTTCTCAAGGGCAATTAGGGATAGGCAAAGGCAACAATGTTAGCCTTACCAGCAATGCCCCCATCCCATGAAATAATAAATTGGAAAAAACCTTTATCCTGGTTGTTTAAAATAACTGGTGTGACACAGAATCCAATTAACTTAATCAAGAGTTAGTGCGCCGTCTCCTATTCAAACTCATTCTTTCTCATGGTCTCAAAACAGCTGGACTTTCTTTTCTATCACAAACTTTTAAAGCATTTACTCCGTGTCACCTGACAATTACTTCTTAATTTGTTTTTATCGTCTCCTACTTTTCACAACCTTGGTGGGGTTTTGTGCTGCAGGCCAAATGGTGCTTTATCCAAATTTCCCAATCATAATAAAGAAAATTCTATTCTTAACCATCTCAGTTTCCATTCCTTTGAAAAATCAATTAATTCAAAGGTTCAATGGGTTTAATGTTTCATGTCACTGTGTGTCTTACAGTATCAATTACAGCCCTGTTACTTCATTTAGTTAAATTATAACTATGTTCTATAAATGAACCCTTTGAAGACGACAGGATTGTTTTCATCTCCTAAACTGAAAATATAACACGATTACATGCTTTCCCTTCAATCCAAGGGTACTATAAATTAAACTTTCTATTTGGTACATTCCTTTAATTACAATTCAACCATAGAAATGTACGGAAACCACTTTTATGATGAAAGATAAAAGAGAAAGGAGTATAATGCAAACTCACGAGATCTTTGAGTCGTCACTAACTGACTGAAAAAGTAATTAGAAAAAGGCATTAAGAACCTCCACCTCCCAAATTGACTGTACATAAAGTGGCCACTAAAATGAAAATTAGCGCAGTCGAAATTTTTACAAGTACATCCTTGGTGCCATTACTTTTAATAGCATAAAGCCAAGAAGCTGATTACAAGGAGAATGTTTCTTATCCAATATGTTGCAGTGAATCTCACATTTCCATTTACTGTTCGTTTTTGTGGTTGACTCAACAAAAGCTTGCATTTATATAGTGCCTTTAATGTAATAAAATGTTCCAAACTGCTTCACAGGAGCATTATAAAGAAACATTTGACACCAAGCCACATAAGGAGATAGTAGAGCAGATGATCAAAAGTTTGGTCAAAGAGGTGGGAATAAAGGAGCATCTGAAAGGAAAAAAGGGAGATCGAGAGGCAAAGAGGTTTAGGGAGAGAATTCCAGAGCCTTGTAGTTGAAAGCACAACCAACAATAGCGGGGTGATTGTGAAATCAGAAATCCTCAAGAGGCCAGACTTAGGTGAGTGCAGATATCTTGGAGGGTTGTGGAGCTGGAGGAGATTACAGATTCACATTGAATGTAAAAATATAAATGGAACAAGTTAATAGTTTGTATTTAAACCTTTATCCTCTTGATCTCAAGACTAAGACTGCATGGACTGACATAAATGCAAATAAGTATAAATTTCTTCCTTTTTCATCAAGGACAATGTAGCAGATACAATAACTTGCTAAGTTAGTGTGTGGACAATTGCAAATACAAATTCTTAACAGACAACATGCTATCTCACATTTAAACATAGAATATTTCCCCAGGTTCAGTGCACTGCCAACCTTTGTAGGCAAAACTCACATTTTCTACATCCCCAGTGCCTCCCTTTCTGCTTGGTATCTAGATAAATGTTTATAATAGATATCTCAGTGCATTGGCTACTGAAATGTAGCATGTGCTGTACTTCAATTCTCCTTACCTTCCAGACATTGCACTGGTTGGTCACTTTAAGACAAGTTTCGAAGCAGTAGATGGTTTTATATGCATAAGTTTGATGAACAAGCAGTGCACTCTTTGACAGAATGGGATATATACCATTTTAACATGGACTTTAAACAGAAAAGTACTCACTCTCTGTGGTAATGGAGCCCTGGGGTAGCTCACCCAGGTGGTTGGCTGTATATTTCAAACACTGACTTCTCTCACTTCTGATCCAACCTGCCTGTGGGCAGCCAGTATAAACCTCTGAGATGAAATCTCTGTCCATTAAGCTGCCACACAGAAACAGTCGGTGATCAATCACAACATCATGGGACTCTATTCTTTGATTCATGAACAGGCGGTGCTACCTTTAGTTCAGTTAGCTACATTCTACTGTTATGTCAACAAGACATGAAAGAAATCAAACTTGCATACACCAGGCTTTTTGCTATTTTTAAAATGGACTTTCTGCTAAACCCGACAAGGTGGTTCTACAAGTCACATGACCAGATGATTGGCTCTTTGTTCTGGAGGCTTCCAACAGGAGTTACAAGAACAAAAGGATCCTCCTTTCATCATTGTGG